>NC_137786.1:103514156-103774156 GCF_963383645.1 Muscardinus avellanarius | reverse complement strand
AGAGGATCACGGTTTGCAGACAGCCTGAGCTACTTAGTGAGGCTCTCTGCACCTTAGTGAGACCTGGTTTCAAAATAAAGAATAAAAAATAATAGGGCAGGGGGTGTAGCTCGGAGGTCAAATGTCCCTGGGTTCTATCCCCAGACCCGCAAAAAAAAAAAAAAAAAAAAAAAAAAAGCATAAAGAGTGTAGCTCAGTGGTAGAATGTCCCTGGGTTGAATCTACACACAGAGGAGGAAGGGAAGGGAAGGGAAGGGAAGGAGGGAGAGAAGGAGCTAATAAATGAGAGCCAAGATTTCAAGTCCACAAAAGTCAGAGTATTTACCCACACTGGAACACAGCCTGCTATGGTCCTGAGCCACCTTTTGCCATTCTAGCAGCAGCACAGGGCCTCTGGCTGCCCTCTGCTCTTAGAAGCTAGCCTGGCAGCCTGGACGGGGCCCCTGTGGGCAAGAGGCAGAAGAGATCGGGAGGACTAGCTGAGTCCTCAGCCCCTAGTATGCAAAGACTGACATCTACCTGGCCCTGTTTTCATTTGCTTTTTGGTTGAGAAGGGAAAAGGCCCACGTTTTTATGACACCAGCTTGTGATTCTATTTTCTGTTTAAATTCTGGGTGAGGGAAAAATAAGAGACATCAGAGAAACCTTCAGAATCTCATTTGGAGAGTCTGAGCTGCAGATAAATGAGCCTCCTGCAGAAACGCTACATCAAAGCGAATTTTCTCAGCTGTATTTTCTTTCTTTTAATAGGGCCATTTACTACATTAATATTCCAGGAAGTCATTTTAATTTCATGTTTATCATCCACTGGGAAAGTTAAACAGGATCAGTATGTAACCAGTGGTGAACTTGGGGATCTTGGGGGAGGAGGGGAGTATTTGGAGGCTTTGGTGATGCTGCAACTGGGAGTCCTTTGGAGAGGAAGGGGAGGTTGGGGGAAAAAAGGTGCTGGCACTGGCAGGCAGTGGGGGAGGGAGGGGAGCACGGGAGGCGGAAGGTGGTGATTGTCTTGAGCACACATCAGAGGAACAATTACTGAGCATCTCCTAGTATGAGATATCGCTCATGCCTTGATTTTTGTGTGCATGTGGCACTAGGGCTGGAACCCAGGCATCTCTACCTCTGAGCTATACCCCCAGCCCTATTTTATGTTTTTTATTTAGAAACAGGGTCTCACTAAGTTGTTGAGAGCCTCACTGAGTGCTGAGACTCACTTTGAACCTCAGATCCTTCTCTCAGCCTCTGAGGTACTGAGATTACTGGAGTGAGCCACCATACTTGGCTCTCATGCCCTGATTCTCAATCTTCGCAATGACTCATGAAGTATTCTTCTTTTTCTTTTCTTTTTTTGTTTTTTGTTTTGTTTTTTTGGTGGTACTCAGGATTGAACCCAGAGGCATTCTACCTCCAAGTTATACCTCCAGCCCAATTTTTATTCTTTTATTTATTTATTTATTTATTATTTTTGAGGTACTGGGATAGCATGTCAGGGGCATTCTACCTCTGAGCTATACCCCCAGCCCTATTTTTTATTCTTTATTTTGAAACAGGGTCTCAGAGTTGAAAAGGGCCTCACTAAGTAGCCAAGGCTGGCTGTGAACCCTAATCCTCCTGTCTCTGCCTCCCAAGTACTGGGATTACAAGTGTGTACTATCACACCCGACTTTATTCTTTTTTATTTATATATTTTTTATTATTTTTTTGGGGGGGTGGTACTAGGGGTGGAACCCAGCGGCTTTCTACCTCCGGTCTACACTCCCAGACCTATTTTATGCTTTATTTGGAAACAGGGTCTCACTAAGTTGCTGAGAGCCTCACTAAGTAGCTGAGGCTGGCTTCGAACCTGTGCGATCCTCCTGTCTCAGCCTTCCAAGTGCGGGGATTACAAGTGTGCTCCACCACGCCCGGCTCTTCTTCTTTATTTTTGAAACAGGATCTCACTAAGTTGTGGAGGGACTCACTAAGTAGCTGAGGCTGGTTGCAAATTTTCAATCCTCCTGTCTCAGCTTCCCAAGTACTGGGATTACCAGTGTGTGCCACCACACCCAGCCATGACGTAAATATTCATATTCCCATTCTTATCTGTAGGGAAACTGAGGCTCAAATTTGTTACATGCCCGGGATCTTGAAGAACTCCAATTTACTTCTTCAACAAATATATATCAAGTACCAGCTCTGTGCCAGGCATTACCTAGCAGCTAGAGTCTTTAGGTGAGTGAAAATATTAATTTACCAAAGCCTCCACGTCAAATCCACTGACTGTCTCTTTTGGTGAATTCCCTGTTTCTGGGAACACTGGTGGGCCCCTTCCCTTGTGTAAGTTATAATGAGTTTAGGGGGAGCAGGCTTTCATCAAATAACACCACAAGGGCTGGGTTTGGAGGAATAGGCCTATACTCCCAGGGACTCAGGAGACCGAGGCAGGAGGATGCAAGTTTGAGGCCATTTCTCATAAACTTCATGAGAGCCTGTCTCAAAAGAAAAAGAATTGGGGATGTAGCTCAGTGGTAGAGGCAGCCATATATCATAGGAAAAAATAATAAATTTAAATAAATTTTAAAATTAATCACACAGGGAAGAGGAGTTTGCCCCTGTGGTAGAGGGCTACAAGAGCTGGAATGAGGGGCTCCATCTAGAAAGGCTGGGGGAGGGAGAGGATGCTCTAGCAGAGACCTGAGGGCGGCAGGGAGGCGCTGGATGCGGGCCTGAGTAGAGCCAGCTGTGGGGACAGAAGGAGGCAGCCTGCAGGGAGGAGGGCGGGGCTGCTGAGGGGTGTCAGAACACACTGGGGCTTCCTGCACTAAGGGAAGGACTCGGGAACCCCAGAAGGCCAGGAGGCCGACTTACGCTCCAGGGCGAGTTGTCCGCATCTAGATTCTTCCTCCTTTGCCTCGGAAAGCCTAGGCCTGGGCAGTGGGGCAGTGGAAAAGGACAGGCTGCAGTTGGCCGGTCTGCCACAGCACCCAGTGAGACGCCAGCTCTACAGGCTCTTGAAGGGGAGAGGGAAAGCCTGGGGATCCTGAGCGAGTTCTCTCTTCCTCCACATTTGCATCACAGCGTGTCCCATTGCTTTAAGTCACACACATCCAGACTGGACTCTTGGCACTGTCTCTGCCACCATCTGCCTGAACTATGCCACCACCTACTCCTGCCTGCATCCCTGCATCAGCTCCTGACTCTTCTCTCTGCTTCCGCCTTACACCCTGACTTCCATGCTCAATGCCACAGTCAGGGTGGTACCTTTATTTATTTATTTATTTATTTATTTATTTATTTATTTATGGTGGTACTGGGGGTGGAACCAGGGGCTTTCTACCTCCGGGCTATACTCCCAGACCTTTTTCATATTTTATTTGGAAACAGGGTCTCACTAAGTTGCTGAGAGCCTCACTAAGTAGCTGAGGCTGGCTTCGAACCCGTGCGATCCTCCTGTCTCAGCCTCCCAAGCGCGGGGATTACAAGCGTGCGCCACCACGCCCGGCTGGGGTGGTACCTTTAAAAGATAAACCAGAGCTGGGCGTGGTGACGAATGCTTGTAATCTTAGTACTTGGGAGGCTGAGACAGGAGAGTCGCAGGTTTGTGGCCAGTGTCAGCTACTTAGTGAGGCTTTTGACAACTTAGTGAGACCCTGTTTCAAAAATAAAGAATAAAAAATAGGAAGCTGGGCATGGTGGCACACACTTGTAATCCCAGCATTTGGGAGACTGAGACAGGAGGATTTCAGTTTGAGGGCAACCTCAGCTACTTACTGAGGCCCTTTGCAACTCAGTGAGACTGTTTCAAAATAAAGAACAGTAAAGAAAAAAAAAAAAAAACAGGGCTGGGTATGTAGAATTCTCAGAGGTAGAATGCCCCTGGGTTCCATCCCCAGTACTGCAAAATAAATAAATAAGTAGAATAAAAAATAGGGCTGGTGGTATATTTTGGAGGTAGAATGCCCCTGGGTTCAATCTCCAGTACCACACACACAAAAAAAAGATAAATCAGTTCATGCCTAAAACCCACTGGTAAGCCGGGCGTGGTGGCGCTCGCTTGTAATCCCAGCATTCGGGAGGCTGAGACCTGGAGGATCGCGGTTCGCGGACAGCCTCAGCTACTTAGTGAGGCCCTCTGCAACTCAGTGAGACCCGGTTTCAAAATAAAGAATAAAAAATAGGGCAGGGGGTGGAGCTTGGAGGTCAAATGCCCCTGGGTTTCATCCCCAGACCCGCAAAAAAATAAAATAAAATAAAACCCACTGGTGGATTATTATCATTCAGATAAAAGCTGAATGTCCTTAGAAAGGCTGACAAGGCCCAACAGAATCTGTACTTCTCCCAGTATCTCCTAACTCCAATTCCTACTACTCTACCTTTGCTAATGCAGCTACTCTGGCTTACTTGCTGTTCCTAGACCATGCTAGGTATGGCCTCACCTCAGGACCTTTGCATTTGCTAGTCCCTCTCCATGGAACACTCTTTCCCCAGGTATCTGCTTGATCACTTCTTTACTTCTTCCTTAGACTACTGTGTGTGTGTGTGTGTGTGTGTGTGTGTGTGTGTGTGTATGTGTGTGTGTGTGTAAGAATGAAACCCAGGAGCATTATGCTCTGACCTACAACTGCAATCCTTTTCTTATTTATTTATTTATTTATTTATTTATTTTTGTGGTACTGGAGATTGAGCCCAGAGTCATTCTACCTTTGAGCTATACCCCCAACCTGGATTTAAAAAATTTCTTATTTGAAAACAGGGTTTGGTTAGTTTGCTGAGAGCCTCACTAAGTCACCAAGGCTGGCTCTGAACCTGTGATCCTCCTGTCTCAGCCTCCCAAGTACTGGAATTATGGGCATGCATCACCAGACCCGACTCATCCTTTTAATTTTATTTAGAGACAGAGACTTGCTTAGCTCCCAGGCTGGCCTTGAACTTGCGTTCTTCCTGCCTCAGTCTCCAGAGTCCCTGGGTTCCCAGGTGTGCACTACGGTGCCCACCAGCTCACCCGTCTGGCTTGTGGCCCTCCCATCGGTGCTCCCTGTCTTCCTTTGCTGCTTGGCTCATTCTCTCCCATTCGCTGTTCTTCATCTATGTTATAGTTTACCTTCTTGCCCGCGGCCTGCTTCTCTCACTAACGCAGGCTCCACGGGGCTGCGGTTTGTCTGCCAGGCTCAGGGTCACACCCCACCCAGTGCCCATCATCTTGGGTGCTCACTCAGCCAGGGCAGAAGGGCCCCTTCCCCAGCTTGGGAGCCAGCTGGGCTCCAACACGCCAAAGGGAATGCTAGGCTCCAAAGGGAATACTATGTCAGCGCCAAGTTGCTTTTAATTTTTTTTAATTTCATTGATTCCTAACCAGGGCCCACCTTGGTGACTATTCTTTTTTTTTTTTTTTTTTTTTTTTTTTTTTTTTTTTAGGGTCTGGGGATGGAACCCAGTGGCATTCGACCTCCGAGCTACACCCACTGCCCTATTTTTTATTCTTTATTTTGAAACAAGTTCTCACTAAATTGTATAGGACCTCACTAAGTAGTTCCTGAGGCTTTCCGAGAACCGCGATATCCTCCGGTCTCAGTCTCCCGAATGCTGGGATTACAAGCGTGCGCCACCATGCCCAACTGACAACTATTCTTGACTCCAGGTCATGGGCGAGGCCTCTGAGGCTCAGGGAAGCAGTGACATTGAGCATCGCGGTGTTTGAATCTCAGAGAACACGCACTGGCACCAGGCGGCCTGGCCTAAAGTTCCCACTCGCCAGCCGCGGGGGCCTGGGCCAGCATCTGTGCTCCTATGCCTCGGTGTCCACATCTGCAAAATGGGTCAGTCCCAGAGCCCGCCTCCAAGGACTGCTGGAAGGAGCCAGTGCGGCCCCTCACCTGACTCTCCCTGGGTTACCTGGAAGACGCAGCTCAGCGTCAGCTGTTGTTATTGGAGCCGCACTCTGCCGCCCCAGTCTCCAGTCATAAGGCCACCCCCAACCCTACCCACGGTCTCTGCCCCATTTCTACAAGGGACTTCAGGTCATCCCTGGGTCCTGCCTGCAAACCGCAGCGGCCCGGCTCGTCCAGTCCCATTTGTTTAGGCAGAATTTAATTTCTCCCTAAGCCGAGAGTCTTCTGCCCCCTCCTGCCCTCTCTCTTGCTCTCATCAGCGGGAAAATGAGCTCCGGGAGCTTTCCCCTGGTCCAGAAATCCAAGGTGAGGAATTTCATTAACAATCAAGAGGACATAATCAACATTCTAATAATTCCAGATCCGCACTCCCCCCTTCGCAGCCCCCCAGAATGCCCGGTCCCCCACTCCACCCCATCCGCGGCTCTCCCAGACACTCTCACCTTGACAAAGAAATCTCATTTCCTCTCCAGCCAAATTTGCTTCTCTATTAAATTCAGCACCTTACCTTCTGCCCTGACAACGAGGGGAGGTGCTCCCGACTTCCCGGACTTCTGCCTCTCAAAGAGGCATGGCTGGGGAAAAGGGTGTCTTGAAGGACTCGCGTCTCTTATATCTTCTGGAAGGTTCCAGAGCTGGTGACACACTGTCCTCCTAGGGGCTCAGGGACCCCTAGCCCATGGCGAGGGAGGCAGAATTTCTCCCAGTGTGTGTGTGTGTGTGTGTGTGTGTGTGTGTGTGTGTGTGTGTGCAAGCACAGAGGGGAGCCCTGGTATTTCTTTGAACTGCTGATGTTCTAGAGCTAACAAATAGCCCTTTTAAGTTTCAGGTGCATTCTTTCCCGCCATCCCCCCATACTGGGGGTTGAACCCAAGGGCACTCTATCTTTGAGCTATGCTCCTAGCCCTTTTTTACTTTTTTATTTTGAAACAGGGTCTTACTAAGTTGCTACGGCTGGCCTTGAAACCTCGATCCTCCATTTTCAGCCTCCCTAGTACTGGGATCACAGACATGGACCACCATGTCTGGATTCTCGATGCATCTCACACAGAGCAAGGGCCTTATCTCAACTTCTTACCCTAGTTCTTCCAAAGATCTAGCCTGTACCACCTCTGGCTGTATGATCCTGGGCAAATCAAACTTTCTGAGCTCACATCTAGTGAGGGCCTTCTTGCTGATGAGGACTCTGCAAGTCTGAAGGCAGCACAGGGTATCATGTGACAAGAGACAGCCAAACTGGCTTTTATGACAGATTCACTCTGGAGATAACCCACTGTCTGTGAATGGGGGCTAGATAGCGTGCTTGTCTAGCAGGTGCAAGGTTCTGGGTTCTGTCCCCAGCACTGGAAAAAAAAAAAATTCATAAGCCAAGCGTGGTGACACACGTTTTTAATCCCAGTACTTAGGAGGCTGAGACAGGAGTATCAGGGTTCCTGGACAGCCTCAGCTACTTAGTGAGGCCCTCCACAACTTAGTGAGACACTGTTTCAAAATAAAGAATAAAAAAATAGGGCTGGGGTGTAGCTTGGAGGTAAAATGCCCCTGGATTTAATCCCCAGCATCAAAAAAAAAAAAACTAAAAAATAAAAAATAATTTTAAAAATCCATGACTAGGTTAATCTACTCCTGAGGGTCAATCACCTCTAAGAGGTCCCACCTGGCCTCACCGCCTCAAGGGGGGAGAAATTAAGCCTTATCACGAGTTTCAGTAGGGACAAATCATATTTATACCATAGCAGTTTCTTACCATAAAACGGGACGATAGCAATAACGCCTCTCTCAAGGTCACTGGGGATGAAATGCGATCAAGCTTGGCAGAGCCGGGCCGGCGCGTCGGTCAGCACCAGCGATAACAGCTGCGATGTTGCTACAAGTGCAGCAGTGTCTTTGGCCCTAGAGCCCTGCCTCGGGTACCATCCCCGCCTGCCCCTTCACTCCTTTGTGCTCTTGGAATACAGTACTGAGTTCTTATGGATACTGTAAAGTGGGGGATGAGTCTGTGAGGCGTTGGCAGGACAGCGTGGCCAATGCGTGCACCCCAGCCATAAATGGGGAACTCCTGGCCTCTAACTGGAGTTAACTTTTGTTTTGTCTTGTTTTGTGGTACTGGGGATGGAACCCAGGGCTCTCCTGAGCTCCAGTCCTAGCCCGATTTTTTTTATTTTTTTATTTTACTTTATTTTATTGCAGCACTGGGGATGGAACCCAAGGGCTTCTGCTTCCGAGCTACACCCCAGCCATAATTTTTGTTTTGTTTGGTTTGGTTTGGTGGTACTGGGGGTGGAACCCAGAGGCTTTCTACCTCCAGGCTATACTCCCAGACCTATTTTATATTTTATTTGGAAACGGTCTCACTAAGTTGCCGAGAGCCTCACTAAGTAGCTGAGGCTGGCTTCGAACCTGTGCGATCCTCCTGTCTCAGCCTCCCAAGCGCTGGGATTACAAGCGTGCGCCACCATGCCCGGCTCCCAGCCATAATTTTTATTATTTTTATTTATTTTTTTATTTTATTTTTTGCAGTACTAGGGATGGAACCCAGGGGCCTTCTACCTCAGAGCTACACCCCCAGCCCTAATTTTTATTCTTTATCTTATTTCAATTTGTGTGTGTGTGTGTGTGGTACTGGGGGTGGAACTCAGGGACTTTTCTACCTCCTGTGTATACTCCCAGACCTATTTCATACTTTATTTGGAAACAGGGTTTCACTAAGTTGCTGAGAGCCTCACTAAGTAGCTGAGGCTGGCTTTGAACCTGTGTGATCCTCCTGTCTCGGCCTCCCAAGTGTGGGGATTACAAGTGTGCGCCACCACGCCCAGCTTATTCTTTATTTTGAAACAGGCCTGTGTCATCCCCAGAGCTATCTCTACCCTTCTCCACCAGGGCATCTGCAGGAGGTCCTGGGGGGTGTGTATTTGTACTTTGGAAAAGGGGACTTGGGGAGTGTGGAAGTAAAGGAAAAGAAAAAGCAAAATCCTGCCTGCTGTGTGTGTGTGTGTGTGTGTGTGTGTGTGTGTGTGTGTGTGTGTGTGCGTGTGTGTGTTTTGGACCCAGAGGCATTTTACCTCCAATTTACAACCTCAGCTTCTTTTTTAAAAAGCTTGAATTTAAGCTGGGCGTGGTGGTGCACGCTTGTAATCTCAGTCCTTGGGAAGTTGAGACAGGAGGGTCGCAGTTCGAATATAGCCTCAGCTACTTAGTGAGGCCCTTTGCAACTCAGTGAGACCCTGTTTCAAAATAAAAAATAAATATAGGGCTGGGGGTGTAGCTCAGAGGTAGAATGGGTTCCATCCCAGTACTACAAAAAATTTAAAAATTTTTTCAGTATTGGGGATGGAACCCAGGGGCATTCTACCTCTGAACTACACCCCCATTCATATTTTTTATTCTTTATTTTGAAACAGTCTCACTGAGTTGCAAAGGGCCTCACTAAGTAGCTGAGGCTGGCCACCAACCGTGATCCTCCTGTCTCAGCCTCCCGAATTCGGTTTAATTTTGAAACAGGATCTTACTAGGTTGCTGAGGGCCTTTGATCCTCCTGTCTCAGCCTCCCATGTACGGGGGTACTGGGACCATGTGCCACCACACCCAGCCAAATCCCCTGTTTTTGAGGCCCAGACAGTGGAAGGGACCTGCCCAAGGTCACACAGAGAGGAAAGCACTCAGGAGTCATGACTCCCTGCACCTGTCTTGGCCCTCGCAGTGGCAAGATGGGAGCTGGCTGGTGGAGGCAGGGCTGTGAGGGCCTGATAGGGCAGGAGTGCTGGACTGGTGGTCTGGGCATGACCTCAGCAAGCTTCCTGGAGGAGGCCACCTAGGGCTGGGGGTGGGAGCACTGGGGAGCCAAGCTGGCCAGGCTCTAGGATTGGAGATTTATATGTCTTAAACCCCTGTGGAAGCTGAGAGCACGTGCCCAGGGGGCCAGGCTGACGGCTGGGGATGCAATCACCAGCTAATGGTCTCCCAGCCCGAGATACAATTAGGGGTAGATTCCCAGTGGGCCTGGAGGCAGCTTGGGAGTTTGGAGCTGGTGGTGGTGGGGGTCTATCTCTGCAGTCCTGGTTGCTAGTCAGAGGGACCAGGATCAGGGCACAGGAAAGGTCAGGAGACCTGGGAATGAGAGGAAAGGTAAGAACGTGGGTGAGCAGCTGGAAAGACGAAGCCCTGTCGTCTCCCAGACCCTAGGTGTCATAGCACAGCTGACCTAAGTCATCTCAGGTCCCCGGTCTTTCTGAGTGGCAGTTTCCCTCCCTGTAAGATGGGAAGACTAATAATAGCATCTGTCTCAGGAGTTCCTGTGAAGGTTGAGTAAAAGTATATAGAAAGCCTAGCTTGGAGCCTGGCCCTCAATGGGTACTCAGCAAACCATCCTCATGGCAGCGAGGACTTGGGGAGATGGTGTTACGCACCAAGCACTGACAGGAACCTGGAATCCTGAAGTTCCCATCCCATCTCCTCCACTTGGCTGCGCCTTGGTTTGTCATCTGTGAACAGAACTAACAACAGTACTCACCCCTGCGAGTGCAAGAGGAATGGGATGGAGCCCACTGGACCTCAGGTTCTGCCTAGAGGGCAGCGTTCTAGATACAGTACCACCTCTGCCTGGTCCCAGGTCGACTCAGGCTCTGACTAACACCAGGACCTGCTCCTGAGACCACACAGCAGCACCTGTATTTCTTTTCTTTTCTTTCTTTCCTTCTTTCTTTCTTTCCCTTTCTTTCTTTCTTTCTGTGTGTGATTCTGGGGATTAAATCCAGAGACATTCTACCTTGAAGCTATACCCCCAGCCCTATTATACTTTTATTTTTATTTTATTTGTTTTTAATTTTTAAAATTTTTATTTTATTTTATTTTTCTTGGTGGTATTGGGGGTGGAACCCAGGGGCTTCCTACCTCCAAGTTATACTCCCAGACCTATTTTATTATTTATTTATTTATTTATTTATTTATTTATTTATTTTGTGTGGAACTGGGGGTGGAACCCAGGGGCTTTTCTACCTCCGGGCTAAAGTCCCAGACCTATTTTATGCTTTATTTGGAAACAGGGTCTCACTAAGTTGCTGAGAGCCTCACTAAGTAGCTGAGGCTGGCTTCAAACCTGTGTGATCCTCCTGTCTCAGCCTCCCAAGCACATGAATTACAAGAGTGCACCACCATGCCCGGCTCTATTTTGTACTTTATTTGGAAACAGGGTCTCAGTAAGTTGCTGAGAGCCTCACTAAGTAGCTGAGGCTGGCTTTGAACCTGTGCCATCCTCCTGTCTCAGCCTCCCAAGTGCTGGGATTACAAGCATGCGCCACCACACCCAGCATATACTTTTATTTTAAAACAAGGTCTTGCTAAGTTCATGAGTCTCACTAAGCTGCTGAGGCTGACCTTGAACCTGTGATCCTCCTGTCTCAGCCTGCCTAATACTGGGATTACAGGCTGCGCCACCGTGCCTGGCTCACACAAGTCCTTTCTGACACCAGGGTCTGACCTCAGGCCCTGCCACCTGACTCTGGAGAGCTGGCTTTCTGTGGAGCCTTGAGACAAAGCAAGAGGTACCTGCGACTACGGTTTAGAGGAAGTTCTGCTTCGAAACTGCCGCTGATAAACAGCTCTGAGGAACCAGGGACCTGCTAAACATCTTCAGTGCTTCCAGAACTGTAGCCCCAAGCCCAGCTGGGAAGGGGTGGGGTGAAGGGGGTGGCTCATCCTTATTTACTTTATTTTTTTATGCTGGGGATTGTACCCAGGGGCATCCTATCTCTTAGCCACACCCCCTAGCCTGTCCTTTCTTCCTTCTTCCCTTCCTCCCTCCCTTGCTTCCTTCTCCCCTTTTTTTTCTTTCCTTCTGTACTAGGGGTTGAACCCAGGGGCATTTTACCTCTGAGCTACACCCCCAGCCCTATTTATTTTTTATTTTCAAACAGAATCTCAATAAATTGCTGAGACTGTCCTCAAACCTGTGATCCTCCTGACTCCGCCTCCTAAGTACTGGAATGCCCCACCATGTCCAGCTTTATCGAACACTTTATCTCCATCCTCCACCCAACCCATGAGAAGGGTAAAGGCATCCTGACTTTGCAAATGGAGAAACTGAGGTCAGAGAGATGACGTGCCTGAACCAAGGCTGCCTAACTGCGGAGTGCCAGTCCCAGGATTCATACTCTGGTTGGAGCTTTGGGGCTCTGAAGGTTAGTCCTGAGAGGTTCTGAGCTAGCCGGAAGCTCAGTAACAGCCTGTGCTGTGCACACTCCTGCAGGATCCGCCTCCCTAGGAGGAATATGCCAATTAGACCATTCTGCCTGACCAGCCCAGTCCATTCGATGCTTGTGCTCCAAGGACTACACTTTGAGAAACTCTGCTCTAAGACCGCTGGGGCTGGTACGACGACCTGTTTCCACCCCACGAGGAGGTCACTGACTGGGCCAGAGGTGTGGGTGCTGCCAACGTTGGGAATGCTCCCCACGCCTGTGTTTCAGATTCCGCAGCCCCTCCACACCTGCCTAATCTTTCCCATCCCAGGGCCTAAGTCCAGGTGCTCTGAGGTAAAGAAGTGATTACCGCCTTGAACCGGCTGAGCTGGCAGTTTTAGTGTAAATTTAAACCTGGAGTGCCTAGGCCCTGAGCGACTCAGTACAGCTGGGCCCAAGCCACCAGGTCCTTAGTTGGCAGAGAAAGTGAGCTCCGAAGCACCCAACTTCCTAGAAGAGGAGCTGACCTGGTCACTCACCCCCAGACCATCATAGGCTTTGGAAGAGGGAGCCACACTCCATCCTGATATAGCCAAAAATCCTTGGGCTGGCAAGGCCAGGTGACACATGTTCAAGGCCAAGCTGGGCGTGGTGTCACACGCTTGCAATCCCAGGACTTGGGAGACCGAGACTGGAGGATTGCAGAGTCTCCGCCAGCCTCAGATTCTTAGTGAGGCCCTCCACAATTTAGCTGAGACAGGAGGATCACGGTTCGCGGACAGCCTCAGCTACTTAGTGAGGCCCTCTGCAATTTAGTGAGACCCTCTTTCAAAATAAAGAATAAAAAATAGGGCAGGGGGTATAGCTCAGAGGTCGAATGCCCCTGGATTCCATCCCCAGACCCGCAAAAAAAAAAAAAAAAAAGAATAAACTGGATGTGGTGGCGCACGCTTGTAATCCTAGTACTTGGGAGGTTGAGACAGGAAGATCTGGGATAGAGGCCAGCCTCAGCTACTTAGTGAGGCCCTCCACAACTTAGACCCTGTTTCAAAATAAAGAATATAATAATAGGGCTGGGGGTGTAGCTCAGAGGTAGAATGCCCCTGGGTCCAATCTCCAGTACCAAAAAAAAATTTTTTTTATTTTAAAAAATAATAAAAAATAGGGGTGGAGGTGTAGCTTAGAGGTAGAATTCCCCTGGGTCCCTGGGTTCAATCCCCAGTAAAATACACACACACACACACACACACACATACACACACACAGTGTAAGAAGATAGCCTGGGGAATTTAGTGAGAGACCCTGTCTCAAAATAGGAATAAGGTGGGCATGGTAGTATACACCTATAATCTCAGTACTCAGTAGGCTGAGATAGGAGGATTGCAGGTTCAAGGCCAGCCTCGGTGATTTAGTGAGACTCTCAGCAACCTAGCAAGACCCTATTTCAAAACAACAAAATAAAAAGGGCTAGAGTTGTAGCTCAGAAGTAGAATGCCCCTGGATTCAACACTGAGCACACAAAAAATAAATCCAAATAAATGAAAAGGGCTGAGGGTGTAGCTCAGTGGTAGAGCACCCCTAGGTTCAATCCCCAGCACCCCAAAACAAAAAGAGCATGGTCGGTCATGGGCCTGGGTTCCAATCCCAGCCTGCTGTTACTAGCCCTGTGGCCTAACTTCCAGTTTCTTTGTCTGTCAAATGGGGGATAATAGTATCTATCTTTGCAGTTATTAATAAAGAACACCCAGCCGGGTGTGGTGGCGCACACTTATAATCCCCGCGCTTGGGAGGCTGAGACAGGAGGATCGCACGGGTTCGAAGCCAGCCTCAGCTACTTAGTGAGGCTCTCAGCAACTTAGTGAGACCCTGTTTCCAAATAAAATATAAAATAGGTCTGGGAGTATAGCCCGGAGGTAGAAAGCCTCTGGGTTCCACCCCCAGTGCCACCAAAAAATAAATAAAGAAAGGAAGAAAGAACACCCATTTGTGGGGAGAGTGCAGGCATTCTGCGAATGCTTGTTTCCTTTCCTCTCTGGTAAAGGAAATCCACTATTAGCCGCAGAGCCATCCCCAGGCTCCTCTTTAAAATGCACGGAGCCGAGAAGAGAGGGAGAGTTATTAAGTCCACCCGAGATGGAGCACGTGCAAAGCTCTGACTCTCGCTGCTACAGGATAGAAATGATTATGTTGTTCCTGTTATTGAGTTACTGACACCTGAGAAAAGCAGGGCTGGCAGGGCCTTAAAGCAGAAGCTGGCCCCTCATCTTCAAAAGGGGCAGGAGGAGGGGCGCCGCAAGCTCAAGGTCACCCAGAGAGGGGACTGCAAGAGTCAAGCTCTGATGGAGTTTGCCTGTGATTTTGCTTCCTTGTGTCAAGAGAGACAGGTCCTGGGGGAGGAGCCAGGTGCCCCGGGGGGGAGCCCTGACGAGGAGGCCTGCCACTTCCTACCGCTTCACTAGCCCCTGGTGCATGGAAGGTACCCAATAAGCGTTCCTTGAATGAATGAGTGATTAAGTAAATGTGTGGGAGAAAGATAAAGGTGCACTCCCAGAACAGGACAGTGTCTGGGAGATACTGGTCACCTTGACCAGGGCCCTCAGGGCCTCCCAGGGCCAGTCCATATGTCTGCCGCTCCTCCTCCAGATGGCAGTATGGGGGAAGGGGGAGGAGGAGTCTGCGGGAGAGCTGCAGCCCTAAGGATGGAGGTTAGACTGCTGGCAGGCCAGCCAGCTGCAAGGAGTGGGGAAGGAGCTGGGCGGTGGCTTCTGTCAGCACTCTGAGGGAGGAGGGAGACAGGGGTGGCTGGGGGGAACCCTGAGTCACACTTGCTCAGAGCCTGGGGAGTGGGGGGGGCTCTGGGCAAAGGCCACCCCTGCTCCTCAGAGGTGACCAAGCTCAGCTGTAGCTGCTCAGGATCCTGTTGCCATAGAGATGCTGAGGGGAAGTGAGCACACTGGGGCTGGGGGTAGGGGCGTGGCCGGCCCTCAGCAGGGCTGGAAGCTGAGGGTGGAGATGGGGCGTGGCTGGGCCTTGTCCAGCAGATACCCATGGACATGCACAATGTGGCTGCCACTGGCTGTGGGGTCCCCAGACCTGGGCCTGAATCTTCATTACTAACTGGTGGCCGCGACAGAGACACTGCATCTCCGTACCTGGGTTCCTTCATCTGTAAAATGGGGTTGCCGGCAGGCTTCCTTGGACAGCTGTGACAGTCACTTGAACTGTCTGTGGGAAGCACAGTGCTGGTGCAGTGGCCCGTCTGGGAGTGGTGACTATTATTGCTGTGACTGGTGCCAGGGTAAGGGCTCTGCAGACGTCTGCCCCAAGGCTCCAGATTTGGGGCTGCAAGGTTGGAGAGGGGCCTGGCTTGTTCTCCACAGACAGAGGCGATCAAGAGTCAGGAGTTATGTCATCCTTTGAACATGGGCCTGGAGGCTATGCCGCAGGCGTATCTGAAAAATAAATAATAACAACGTGAATAATTCACAGAATCGGTGTGAATAATTTACCATGGCCTCCCTAGCACCAGCCGATGAGTCACCGCAGACCCAGGCTCCGGTCCTGTCTGCCTCTGGCTGCCCCCCTGGCCCTGGGCAGTGCGCCCGATGCAGGGGCTTGCAGGGACACACAGGAGCAGCCCTCCGAGGGCTGCAGGTTCTGGGGACAGTGAAGAGGTGGGACTGATGGCCTCTGCAGGTTCTATAGGGACCCTCAATCCAGGGCAGCCAAAAAGGCCTGAACTGGGGTCCCCAAGCAGGTGGGATCTTGCCCCTGGTCATTCCCACCCCTTTCCCTCTCTGGGCTGCATGTAGGAGACTTGGAGGAAGGAGAGCCCCTTGTTACATTCAAGTAACCTTGGCTGCCCAGCTCTAAGGCAGCCCAGTCTTCATAGGAACCCCAGGCTGTTCGTCTCTTAGTCGTGAGACCCTGAGAATCCACACAGGCCTCTTACATTCCTCCTGGGAATCAGGGCAGGTGGGCTTTCTGTGCTTCTGCTCAGGACTCAGACCTCAGTGCTGCCCCTAGTTACTTCCTATCAGCTTGGCTGAATGACTTCAGTGTTTCAGGTCTCCATTTCTTTGTCTGTAAAATGGAGATTAAAAAACTCCTAGTTCAGCAGGGAATGGTGGCAAATGCCTGTAATCCCAGTACTTGGGAGGCTGAGGCAGAAGGATAGCAGGTTTGAGGCCAGCCTCAGCAATTTAGGGAGGCCCTCAGCAACTTAGTGAGGAAACGTTTCAAAATTAAAAAATGAGCTGGGTGTGGTAGTACAGGGCTGTACAGGCAGTACAGGTTTGTAATCTCAGCATTCGGAAGGAGGAGGATCAAGATTCACAGCCGGCCTCAGATACTTAGTGAGGTCCTTTGCAACTCAGTGAGACCCTGTTTCAGAATAAAAAATAAAAAATAGAACTGGGAGCCGGGCATGGTGGCACAGACTTGTAATCCCAGCATTTGGGAGGCTGAGACAGGAGGATCACGGTTCACAGACAGCCTCAGCTACTTAGTGAGGCCCTTTGCAACTCAGTGAGACCCTGTTTCAAAATAAAGAATAAAAAATCAGGCTGGGGGTGTAGCTCAGAGGTAGAATGCCCCTGAGTTCCACCCTCAGTATCAGAAAAAAAAAAAAAAAAAAGAACTGGGGGTGTAGCTCAGAGGTAGAATGCCCCTGGGTTCCATGCCCAATACCACAAAACAAACAAACAACAGCAACAACAACAAAAAAAACCCACCACAAAATAGGGGTGGGAGTGTAGCTCAGAGGTCAAACGCCCCTGGGTTCAATCCCCAGTACCAAAAAAAACTCAAACAAAATATAAAAACAAAAAAACTCACCTAGCTCATAATGTTATTATCGTTCTGTGGATATAATGATGTCATGACCATAAATTGCTTAGTGCAATGCCTGGCACATAGTAAGTGCTAAAAAAAACAGTAGCTGTTACAGATATTCATTATCTTTCCAAAGATAGCATATTGGGGCCTTAAGACAGGAAGAGGGCTGCTCAGACATCGTAGATGTTCATATAAAGCATGATCTGGCCAGTCATGGTGGCATATGCCTCTAATCCCAGTACTTGAGAGGCTGAGACAGGAGGACTATAGGTTCAAGGCCAGCCTCAGCAACTTAGCAAGGCCCTTGGCAACTTAATGAGATGCTGTTTTTAAAAAAAAAAATGGGCTGAAAATGAAGCTTGGAGGTAGAATGTTCCTGGGACAAATCCCTAAAACCATGAAAAACCAAACCAAACAAAATATGATTTGGCCGGGCACAATGGCGCATACCTGTTATCCCAGCTACTCTGGAGGCTGGGGCAACAAGATTGAAAGTTCAAGTCTATCCTGGGCAGCTTGGTGAGACTCCATCTCCAAATTTAAAAATAAGTTGGACATGGTGGCGCACACTTGTAATTCCAGTACTTGGGTGGCTGAGACAGGAGGATCATAGGTTTGAAGCCAGCCTTCAAACCTATGCTGAGTGAGGTACTCAGCAAGTTATCGAGACTCCATTTTCAAATAAAAAATAAAAGGCTTGGGATGTGGCTCAGAGGTAGAATGCCTTTGGGTTCAGTCCCCAGCACCACAAAAAATAAAAGTAAAAGGGCAGAACCTAGGGATGTAGCTCTATGGTAGGACAAGCCTGAGCTCAATCCCCAGTATCACACACACACACACACACACACACACACACACACACACACACACACACACAAAGATAGGCAGGCACAAGAGACTGTCCTGATTGCTGGCCAGCCTGAGAAAGCTGTCTGTTAGAGGCTGGGGCTTCTGAGATCCTCCCAGTAAACACTCCACTCAAAACCACCCCTATCCTGTTTATTTCCTCCTGAGCACTTGCCACATTTGTGATTCTTTTCCTAATTACTTATTTACATTTTGATTATCTGCTTTCTTCACTGCACTGTGAGCCCCATAAGAACCAGGAGCTGTCTGTCTTATTCACATTTTATCCCCAGTCTAAAATACCGCCTGGCACATAGTAGGTGCTCAGTAAATATTTGCTAACTTAATGAATGGATTCATCAAGTGTATGTGATCATGAAGGGCTGCTGGGACAGAGCCCTCCCTGAGGGTGACTCAGGAGGCTTGGAGGGCAGTAGCTGGGCACACAGCGCAGAGAGGGGAAGGGCGTTCTAAGGCCAGCTCCTGCCGGATGGGCTGCTGGTGATGCTGCAGGGCTGGGGCCTGCCCACCTCCCTCTCCCCTCCCTACCTCCTAGGTAAAGCTTCCTGAGACCCTGAGTTTTCTTAATGGTGGCACAGGATCACTGTACCTTCCCCAGTAATGATTTAATCACTTGTTTAGAATTTCCTGTGGCATTAATGATTATTCCCTAGAACAGGGGGAATAATTGGCTGTGTTCTTGTGGCAAGCGAGCTCCCTGTTAGCAGGGAGCAGAGTCTGTTCTGCAGTCTTCCTCTCTCACCTGTCTGCCACTCGCTCGTAGGGTGATGGAGACGAATGAGCCCATGCGTACACAATTGCTGGGAGGCCACCTGGAGGCCGCAGGACCTGGTTGGGGCTGGAGTCTGCAGGGAGGGGTGATGAGAAAGACAGAGGAGAAACAGCAGGAGTCACAGAGAGTCATGGAGAATGATACTGGCAGTCTGTGTTCGTGGGCAGAGGAATCCCTAAACTCAGTTTAGAGCTTTCAGTTCTCCCCATTTGCATCTCTCTTCTTGCTGTTTTGCAAAATCCTTTGTGCATGAATGTGTCCCCTCCTATCTGTGCGCAGGGGGCATCTCTGAGGCAGTGGTTCTCTGAGCTAAGTACCTGGTCAGCAGCAGCAGCAGCAGCAGCAGCAGCTAGACCTGTGCTTAGAATATATCTTCTCATGCCCCTCCCCAGACCTATGGAATCAGACACTGGCAGGTGGAGTTTCCCACTCTCCTAAGCTTTCTATTTGTGTGTGTGTGTGTGTGTGTGTGTGTGTGTGTGTGTGTGTGGTACTGGGGGTGGAACCCAGAGGCTTTCTACCTCCAGGCTATACTCCCAGACCTATTTTTTGGAAACAGGGTCTCACTAAATTACTGAGAGCCTCACTAAGTAGCTGAGGCTGGCTTCGAACCTGTGTGATCCTCCTGTCTCAGCCTCCCAAGTGCGGGGATTACAAACTTGCGCCACCACGCCCGGCTCTCCTAAGCTTTCTAGATGGCTTGGGTACATCCAAGTTTGAGGAGCCCCGTTGTAAGGTATACTGTAGAGATGGGAATGGGAGTGTGTGTGCGCTGTGTCCTCAGCCAGAACGCCGAGGCAGCAAAGGCCAGAACAGGACCAGGCAAAAGCCACGCCCCCCCAGGCCCAGATTCTGCTACTTATGGAGAGGGTCCAGTAGCAACCACACACAAGAGCCACTGACCCCTGGGTGGCCATCCCTTGGGAGTCTGGGGGAGGAATAGGGAGCTCTGTCCCTGCACAGGCTTCTATAAAGTAGAGCCCAATCTGCTGAGAGTTGCTGACATCAGCCATGACACCCAACATGGCTGAAAGCAGAACCATGTCCTGGTCATGGTAGGCCGGGGACCTGTAGTCCTAGGGGCTGTTCCTTCCATTTCCAACTGTTGTTGGGTTTGAGGAAGTGAGTTTTTAGGAATTAAGCAATTTAAAGGGGACAGCTGGGCATGTTGGCACATGCCTGTAATCCCAGGATCCGAAAGGCTGAGACAGGAGAATCTCAGGTTCAAAACCAGCTTCAGCAACTCAGTGAGACTCAGCAACCAAGAAAGAACCTGTTTCAGCCGGGCGTGATGGCACACGCTTGTAACCCCAATACTTGGGAGGCTGAGACAGAAGGATCACAGGTTTGCGGCCAGCCTCAGCTACTTAGGCCCTCCGCAACTTAGTGAGACCCTATTTTAAAATAAAGAATAAAAAAATAGGGCTGGGGTGTAGCTCAGAGATAGAATGCCTGTGGGTTCAATACCCAGTATCACACACACAAAAAAAATAAAATAAAAATAAAAAAGAAAGAGAGAAGGAAAGAAAGAAAAAAGGAAAGAAAGAACCTATATTAAAACAAACAATAAAGAGGGCTAGAGGTGTAGCTCATAAGTAGAATGCCCCTGGGTTCAATCCTCAGTACCACACACACACACAAAGGGACTATGGGGGTAGGAAGAGTGATCATCAAAAGATGGCAGAGCACAATTCTGTTGGCTGTTTCAGGGAGTGGGGGCGATGAGAGAGGGTGCTGAGTGGAGGAGGGGAGGGTAAGGGATGGGGGGAGCCTGGGGAGGGAACAGAGAGGAAGAGGAGAAGAAACAGGAACCTTGGGAAGGCAGAGAAGGAAGGAAGAGCGGTGGAGGGGATGGGGAGGAAGAACAGAGAAGGGAGCTGAGGGGTAGAGGGGAAGGTAAGCCCAGAGAAGGCGAGGAAGCCAAGACAGTGGGTAATGTGAGCAGGATCCCCAAAGGGGTGTGTGGGGCACTGCTATGAAGTGGGGTGATGCTGCCCAGCCTGGAGAAGGCACGAGGCCTCTCCCTGGGGGCGGACTTGAGTGAAGGGGTGTGGGCCTGAAATTCACAACGAAGCTGAGTCAGATGAGAAAGTGAGCAGCTCGATGAGTTTTGCATTTAACAAGACAAATAAATGGAAGGAGCACAAATAATTAGGAAGTAATGAAGACCTTGCAAAAAGAACTCGCGCGCGCGCCCGCGCCCACGTGTGTGTGTGTGTGTGTGTGTGTGTGTGTGTGTGTTAGTGGGAATTGAACTCAAGGACATTCTACCTCCTGAGCTACATCCCCAGCCCGATTCTTTTATTATTGTTGCTGTTGTTGTTATTATTCTTTGTTTTGAAACAGAGTCTCAACTAGGTTGCAGAGGGCCTCCCTAAGTAGCTGAGGCTAGCCATGAACCTGTGATTCTCCTGTCTCAGCCTCCCAAGTACTGGGATTACAAGCATAGGCCACCATGTCTGGAAAAAAAAAATACTCTTTTCCAAAAGAAGAAGGAGGAGGAGGAGGAGGAAGAAGAGGAGGAGGAGGAGGAGAAAAAGAAGAAGAAGAAGAGGAGGAGGAGTGGGGGGGGGAGGAGGAAGATATGCAAACTGTCAAATTGCTGATCCCAGTCAGGTGAGTGAGTCTGGAAGCCAAGACACCAGCATCAAGGGCCAGCTGGGTCTGGCCTGAGTCCTGCTGAGAGTGGGCTGGGACTTTGAGATCCAGCACCTCCCACTGGCTTTCCTGCCTGGGCTCCAGCCTGGACACCTGGGACCCATTTGGGGGAGACCATGGCAGTCCCCAGCATGCGGCTGATCTCCAGTGTCTTCGCAAAGCCCAAGCTTCTCTGGCTTCCTTTTGTTTCCTCTGGGGACTTGTCATCCATTAATTTTGTGCAGCCCTTTCTGAACTCCTTTCTATTTTCAGCTTGTGAATTCCCCTTGGGGGTAACAAATTCCGGAAGGTGGACAGCAGCTGTGTAAAGTAGGACTTCCCTTTAGAAATCCTAAATGGAGGAACTCCAGCTTGAGAAGGGCCCTCCTCAGCTGGGCCTTATCAGGAACTTGGGAGGTTTGGGTCAATGCTGCCGCCCCCTCCCTTCCTGGCAACACTTCAGCAGCCCCTCTGCTCCCGCATTCCAACTATTCTGAGTTTGGGGTAAGAGAGACAGAGGCGCAGAGGCTCTGCCACTGCCTACCAGTGTGACCTCTGAGCAAGTGAGGAGTCTTTCTGTCTAAGTGTTTTCATCGGAACAACGGGAAATGATCATCTCCCCACTTCAGAGATTGCCGGGACATGATGAAATGCTGCGGCAAACCTCCAGTCGCTCCCTGCACGTGCTGAGTGCCCACTTTGTGCCAGGAGCTGTGGAGCCAGGCGTGAGTGAGGCAGGGAGACCTTGCCCTCAGGACGCTTCCACTCCAGGAGGAGGCAGGCAATGGCCACCAGAGTGAGCAAATCAGAAGCCAAGAGCTAGACAATGCAAGCGTCAGAAGTCCAATAAAAGGTGAAAGGGAGCTGAGCATCATGCACTCCTGTAATCCCTGTGCTTGGGAGGCTGAGACAGGAGGATTACAGGTTCAAGACCAGCATCAGCAAATTAGCAAGGCCCTCAGCAATTTAGTGAGACTCTGGTTTTTTTTTTTGTTTGTTTGTTTTGTTTTGTTTTTGTGTGTTTGTGTGTGGTACTGGGGGTGGAACCCAGGGGCTTTTCTACCTCCAGGCTATACTCCCAGACCTATTTTATACTTTATTTGGAAACAGGATCTCACTAAGTAGCTGAGCCTCACTAAGTAGCTGAGGCTGGCTTCGAACCTGTGTGATCCTCCTGTCTCAGCCTCCTAAGCATTGGGATTACAAGCTTGTGCCACCACGCCCAGATAAGAGACCCTGTTTTTAACATAAAAAAAATGTAAACAAAAAAAGGCTGAGAGTGTACCCCAATCAACCCCCAGGACCCCCCCCACACACACACACACAAAGATGTTCAATGTAACTTTAAAGGATTGCATTCAGACTTAAGGAGGCAGCAATTCCTCAGCACAGGGAACAGGCTGGAGAGGCATCCTGGCCTGGTCTGGCTTGCCACTTTTTCAGAATGCAACTGAGAGAAAGGCTTGTGTGAGGAAATATTTCTTTCTTTTTTTTTTTTTTTTTTTTTTTTGTGGTACTGGGGGTGGAACCCAGAGGCTTTCTACCTCCGGGCTATACTCCCAGACTTTTTTAATATTTTATTTGGAAACAGGGTCTCGCTAAGTTGCTGAGAGCCTCACTAAGGTGAGGAAATATTTCTTAAAAAAAAAGTGAAAGGTAGTCTGGATGTTGGGGGTGTAGCTCATTGGTAAATCACTTACTTAGCATGCACAAGGTCCAGTGTTTCATCCCCAGCACCATCAAAAAAAAAAAGAGTAAAAAGAGCTGAGGCTTGGTGGTGCACACTTGTAATTCCAGCATTTGGGAGGCTGAGACAGGAGGATTGTGGAAAGCCTCAGCTGCTTAGTGAGGCTCTTTGCAACTCAGTGAGACCCTGTTTCAAAATAAAGAATAAAAAATAGGGCTGGGGGTGTAGCTTGGAGGTAGAATGCCCCTGAGTTCCATCCCCAGACCCACAAAATAAGTAAATAAATAAATAATAAATAAAAAAGAGTAAAAAGAAAAATTGGGCACAGTGGCACACCACTGAAATCCCCATACTAAGACAGGAGGATTGCAGGTTCAAGGCTAGTGCTTGGTAACTTAATGAGACCCTGTTAAATCATAAATAAATAAGGCTATATCTCAGAGGTAGAACATTCTTGGGTTCAATACCCAGTAAAACACACACACACACACACACACACACACACACACACACACACACACACGAAGGGAAATAGATGGCTCACCAGAGAAGGCTTCTCTATTGAGGTGACATTTGAGCTGAGAAGAAGCCAGATACCTGGGGGAGGAATTTTTATTACAAGTCCCAGGATTTGTAGGAAGTTCAGGACCACATATTTTGTATCCTGCATGGTCCTGTAAAATTTGACCACCCACCCCTCATCCTGCTCATCCCCTCCCCAAGTCTCAGGTTTCCCCCTCTCTGGGCTTATCTGTTAATGGGTCCCAGACCTGGGAAAGTGCTGGAGCCTTCAGGGCTGGGAGCGCTGTCTCCCCCTTCCCGTACTCCCATGCCGTCTCCCCTGGTTCTCTGGCTGCCCAGGGTGATGGATGCCTCCTTCCAAGGCTGAGTCATGTGCGGCCTCTTACAATCTCTGGGCAACATCCCTGCCACCACAGCACTACCTGCTCCTCTCCCAGACCACGGGGACACATGGCCCCTCTCAGACACTTTATTGAATGCACAGAGGAGGAAACTGAGGCCCAGGAGAATGCACGTCAGGTTGTGCTGTCCCTGGGCAGCAGCTGAGCGGGGCTTGAGGCAAGGTCTGACCATGGCAAAGCCCTAAATGTAAGCAAGCTGTAAAGTGTGCCTGAAAACTGGACCATATGGAGACCTGGAAGCCCCTCAGAGGAGCCCCCAGCGCAGCACGCTGAGCAATTAACCTGCACGCATGTGACCAGCTTAGGAGGCCGTGTTGAGAAGGGCTTCTTAGGAAAGAGGAATGTTTTAGCATGCATCAGAACCTCCTGGAGGGCTTGTTAAAGCAGACTGCTGGCTTCTGAGCCCCTAGAGTTTCCCAATCCAGGGGTCTGGTGTAAGATCTGCTCATTTGCATTTCTGATAAACTCCCAAGCGGTTCTGATGCCACTGGTCTGAGGACCACACTTTGAGAACCACTGCTGTAATTGATTAGTGTTGTCTGCTGTGGGCACAAGAGCAGGGAATTTTGACAAGCAGGGCATGCATTTGCCATCCCTCTTCTAGTAGGACTATGGAATCTTTCTGTCATAAATGGTAATTCCTGTTTCATAGGCAACCAGAGTCATCTTTTCAGATGAGATGGAGATCGGGTGCATTCAGGATGGCATGGTTGTAGATCAGATCATCTTTTCAAAATACAAGCCTAGCTATGTGATTTAGAATTCTTGGAGGACCTCCCCAGACAAAGAGGAATGCCATACTGTGGTCTTCAAGCCCCTGCACAATGTGATATGCTCCAGCCCATAGCACATAGTCACCTGCATCTCTCTTCGTCCATCACACTGACTAGTTTAACTCTAGCCACAGGGCATTTGCATGTGCTGGTCTCCCTGCCTGGAGTGCTTTTAATATCAGTTGTGCTCCTTGCATAATAAACTCCAGATTGTTTAGCAGTCCCAGGTCAGTCCCCAACCTCCCTAACCTGCTCAAATTTCTCCATCACATGTTCTCACAGCCCAGGGAGCCTTTTCTCTGTGGTATTTAGCACCTAGTAGTTCCATTTGATTAACATCTACCTAACCCCCCAGACCATAAGCTCCAGAAAGCAGGGACCATGCATCCTTCTTAGGTATTATTGAATCCCTCAAGCCCCAGCACACTGCCCGTCACATAGGATCGCTTCAGTAAATATTTGTAGAAAGAGAGCAGGAGGGAAAGATGTTCTGAATTTCCACTGGGCTTCTGTTTAAGGTTTTGCTGGAGGAGGAAGGGGGGGCATGGCCAACCTGGAACCAACAAATGTTTACTGAGCATCTGTTGTGTTTAGAAGTACACGGGCCTCAGTAGCATGGGATTCCTGCCTTAGACAGGAATAAGCTCTAAAGTAGCCAGTGAGAAGGGGGAAAGAAACCTAGTCTACTGAACCCCTCTTTGGGTTAGTCCTTTGCTTTCACATAGGCTAGTTCATTGCACTCTCAGAATAGGTCAGCATTATAGCCGGGCGTGGTGTTGCAGACTTGTAAACCCAGTACTCGGGAGGCTGAGACAGGAGGGTCACAGGTTCACAGCCAGCCTTAGCCACTTAGTGAGGCCCTCTGAAACTTTTTGAAACCCTGTTTCAAAATAAAGAATAAAAAATAGGGCAGGGGGTATAGCTTAGGGTAGAATTCCTCTGGGTTCAATCCCCAGTACGAAAAAAGGAAGAAAAAGAAAAAGAATAGGTCGGCATTATTCTCACTTTTCAGATTGAATTGTGTGTGTGTGTGTGTGTGTGTGTGTGTGTGTGTGTGTGTGTGTGTTACTGAGATTGAAGATTGAACCCAGGGGCATTCTACCTCCGAGCTATACCTCCAACCTTATTTTATTTTTATTTTGAAACGGTCTCACTAGGTTGATAAGAGGTCTCACTACTTGTTGAGGCTGTCCTCAAACCTGTGATCAGCCTCCCAAGTACTGGGATTACAGGTGTGCAACACCTCACTTGGTTTATTGAGTTCTAATTACCAGGTAGCACCCTAAAAGCTTTACAAATATGAACTCATTTGATGACCATTAATAATGATGCCCAGCTGGGGGTGGTGGCACACACTTGGATTCCTAGTACTTGGGAGGCTGAAACAGGAGGATCTCAGGTTCTCAGCCAGCCTCAGCTACTTAGTGAGGCCCTCAGCAAATTAATGAGACCCTGTTTCAAACTAAAGAATAAAAATCAGGCTGGGAAGACAGACATGGTAGCGCACACTTAGTTCCGCCAAAAAAAAAAAAAAAAATTGATGCCCCAATGTAAACCATCATTATTAATCTATTTATTTATTTATTTATTTTGGTACTGGGGACTGAGCCCAGGGCAAAGGCCCTGAGAGGCCATGAGAGTTGCGTGTGAAGCCCGAGCGTGAATTTCCTTCTTACTGCCAACCTGGAGGAGCCTGAGTGGTCGCAGGAAGAGCCAGCCCCGGGGCAGGCAGTGAGCGGAGCCCTCAGGTTGGAGCTCGGGCACAACCATTTCACAGACCTGGAGGCACCAGTCGGCCAGTGCCTGTATTCATGGAGCTTACGGGATAGTTATAGGGACAGAGCAAGTAAACAAGGAAACGAGGGCTTGTCAGGTAACTGGAAATTCTGTGAAGGAAATAAATCAGAGTAATGGACAGTGTGCGGATATGGAAGTTTTTGTGTTTTTGTTTTTGTTTTTGTTTTTGGTGGTACTGGGGGTGAAACCCAGGGGCTTTTATATCACCGGGCTATACTCCCAGACCTCTTTTATACTTTATTTGGAAACAGGATCTCACTAAGTTGCTGAGAGCCTCACTAAGTAGCTGAGGCTGGCTTCGAACCTGTGTGATCCTCCTCACTCAGCCTCCCAAGTGCGGGGATTACAAGCGTGCGCCACCACGCCCAGCTGGAAGATGTTTTAAGTGGGATATTTAAGGAAGGCCTTTTGGGGCATGTGACATTTGAACTGAGGACTAAATTGTGAGAAGGGGTCAATTAGGGCTAACTTCTTTATTTGGGACAATGATGCAGTGTCTGGGGCCCACCATACTTGGGCCCTGAGATAGATGTATATATGTATGTATGTATTGGTATTTAGATTCGAACCCAGGAACATTCTACCTCCAAGATATACCTCCAGTCCTATTTTATTTTTATTTGAAAACACTGTCTTGGTAGGTTGATGAGAGTATTACTACTTGCTAAGGTTGTCCTCAAACCTGTGATCCTCCTATCTTAGCCTCTCAAGTACTGAGATTTTAAGTGTGCACCATCACACTCAGTTTATTTTTTATTTGAAACAAGGTTTCATTAAATTGTTGAGGCTGGCCTTGAACCTGCAATCCTGTCTCAGCCTCCCAAATACTGTGATTACAGGTGTGTGTCACCATACCTAGCTTTAATTTCTTTTATCTTTTTTTTTTTTTTTTTTTTTTTGCGGGTCTGAGGATGGAACCCAGGGACATTCAACCTCCAAGCTACATCCCCAGCCCTATTTTTTATTCTTTATTTTGAAACCGGGTCTCACTGAGTTGCAGAGAGCCTCACTAAGTAGCTGAGGCTGTCCTCGAACCGCGATCCTCCAGGTCTCAGCCTCCCAAATGCTGGGATTACAAGTGTGCGCCACCACACTCGACTTATCTTTTTCTTTTTTCCTTTCTTTTTTTTTTTTTGTGGGTCTGAGGATGGAACCCAGGGACATTCAACCTCCGAGCTACATCCCCTGCCCTATTTTTTATTCTTTAACTTGAAACAGGGTCTTACTAAGTTGCAGAGAGTCTCACTAAGTAGCTGAGGCTGTTTGCGAACCGTGATTCTCCTGTCCCAGCCTCCCGAATGTAATTTCTTTTAAAAACCAAAATAAACAATGAACTTTCAGGTTGAAGAAAATTCTTTACTATATAATATTACTACCCCTGTTTATATTAATATAGTCATAAAATCTATTTTTATATCTTCTTATGGAGGAAGAGATTCACAAAGGCAAAAGTCCCTGGAGCCCAAGACAATCCTAACTCGGCCCTGGCTTCAGCCATGGCCAGAGCATGTCAGGCAGAGGGAACGGCAAGCACACAGGTCCTGAGGTGGGGACCGTCGGGGCGTGTTAAAGGAACAGAAAGAGGGTCTTCAAGTGAAATAGGTAGATCGGGAAGAGTCACAAGAAATGAAGCTTCAGGGTCAGACCATCAAAGGTCTGTGCACAGAGATGTAGGCCGAGGTAAGGAAGTAGGCTGTTGACCCAGGAGTCTCCACTGCCTGATCTTGGGAGCATGGGGTGGTGGGCTGCTTCTCCTTGTCAGAGTGGTCAGGCCATGCCTAGCAGGATCAGTGCCTCTCCTTGAAGGGCACATTCCTTACAGACCCAGCTGCTGTACCTTTTCAGGCAAAACATAGGCCCACAATCCCTCAGAGATTCCCTGGACCTCCCCCTCCAGAAAAGGAAGTGGGCTTTGCTTCTCAGGCACTGTGGTGAACAGGTGTTGCTTGGCAGGTGTTTCCATGATGGCAAGGTGCTTTTGAGTTGGGGGGCTGTGCCCCTCTGTCTTGGCCTCATTTTAGGGGTTCACACAGCCCCTCCCTGGGACAGCCAGACTTGGGGGGCTGGGGCTTTTGGCAAGCGAGATACAGCGCGGAGCTATTTAAAGCCGCCTGCAGCTCACCCCTTCTGTTCACGGCTCTGCCGGGTGGGAGCTGCGTCGTCACGCACCCACCGGCGCCTCAGGAACACAGCAGCCCAGCGCACCCACACAGACACGTGGGGAGGGTCTTTGTGCACCTCCGGGGCTGCCGGGCCCCTCCCCCCACCCTTACCTCCACCCTAGCTTGTAGGGTTGGGCTGGGAGCCGGAGTGGACCTTGGGCAGCTCCTTGCACCCACCCCACACTTCCATCTAAGGTCCAGAAAAGTGACCTAAATTTAGGTCCCCCCAGCCCCCCTTGGCTACCAGGGTAACCAATTAACAACTTTGGAAGGGTGTCGGTGGAGGGAGGGGGATCTTCAGGGCCCTGTGGGATTAGAAATGCTCCCTGGCCCTGGAAGCTGTCCCAGGTCTGGGGGAGGAGCCGTGAGCACCCTACCCTACCAAGGCCCCAGCCATGAAGGACCAGTCTCTCTGGAATGGTTGTGACCCATCTGTGCTTCCATCACTCATGTCCCCCAGGGTCCCAGAGTTGTAGCTGGGGGCTGCATGGGGCTGCAGGGGTTAAAAGCACAAGCCGTGAAAGTGGTGGGCCCTGGTATGAAGGCAGCCAGGTGACTTAGCCTCCCTCAACCTCTGTTTCCTTTTCTGTGATGGGGTGATAGAAATGATGCCATCTCAGAGAATTGCAAAGATTTTATTTTGAATTAAAAACATACAGAGCCTCTCCACAGCCAAGCTCAGAGTAAGCTCTCAATGAGTGACAGCTTTTACCTCTATTATCAGTATCATGATAGATTTTCAAATTGGTCCCCAAAACTGAAGGGCCAGAGCAGGCCCCTGTGGATATGACAGGTCGAAGGGTCCTGGGAAGGGGAAGCAGCAGGCGCAGACCACAGTGATGAGGCGACCTATCAGGGAATGTCCTAAATCGGAGAGCCACTAGCCAGTCCATCCGGCATGGGGACGGGAGATGGGAAAGCCTGGGGCTGACCGGTGAGGGCTAAATCTGCAAGGTGAGTAACAGGAGCAGAGGCCTGGCCTGAGGGCAAGCGCAGGGGTCCCAGGAGGCCGGCCCAGTGACCCACTTCTTTACCCACAGTCCCCATCCCTTGAACCCTCACGCCATGTCCCACCACTCCACCCAGGGTCCTCTCTGCCCCGCCCAGGGTCTCTTCATCACACCCCCGCCCCTCCCCTCCTACTCCTTCTTCACTGAGCCCTTCCCCCCCATGCAGACATATCATCACACCAGGGGTGGTGTGACCCCCACACGACCCACGACCTCCCAGGTCCTCCCCAGGTAGTCTCAAGTCCTCTGCCAAAGCCTCAGGACTTCATCTCCAGCCCAGCTACCTCCCTCTTCTGGGTCCCCATCACCCCCTTCCGTCATCGTGTTCCTCAGCCAGCCGCCCGGGAGCTGAATCAGAGCCATAGAACTAACATTTTGCACACACGTCTCTCCAGATGACAGGCAAGATGGGCCTTCTGCCCTCAGCCCACACACACCCGTGCTCAGGAAGCAAAGGGAGCCAGGGCTGTACCCCACATGAGTGAGGAAGAGGACGGGGGAGGCGGCCCTTCCCCCTTGGCATAACAGCCCGGCCGTGCCCCTCCTCAGGCCTGGGAGCTCACCTTTTAGGGAGAGAAAAGGCACAAAGCAAGACAAGCAAGACCCAAGGACAGTGGGGCAGCAAGTTTCTATCAAGCAGAGCGAGGGATGGGACAGAATGTGGCGGGAAACAGGCAGGGTGAGAAGCTAGAGACCAGGAGAGACAGCAAAAGAGAGGAGACAAACTTGTGAGGAGGATGAGGCCCCAGGAGGGGCTGAGAGTTCAAATGGGAGAAGCTGTCAGAGCCCGGGCAGGCCCTGGAGGAACTCAGCGAAAGCAGAGCCCAGAGCGTCCCAGAAGGATCCAGGGCTGCGCCCGGGGACAGCAGAGGCAGCTCCCAGGCCCCGGGGATCAGAGGGGAGCTGCTGGCTTGTGAGACCAAGGTGGGGGCCACGTACGCTGATCTGGAAGAACTGGTGCCCGAGACTCTTGCTCGGGAGAGCTGGGCTCACCTCTGGGGAAGCCTCCTGCTGCCCACTCAGGATCCTTGGACTTCTGCCCAGTCCCCGTCCCAAAGGCTACCAAGCACTGGAGTCCTACCAAGTACCAGGTACTCACGGCTCTTATCTCTTTCAGTCCTTTCACACAAATGCTTGTAAGGCCAATGCCATTGTTAACCCTGTTTTGCAGATGAGGAAACTGAGACCCAGACATGGGAAGAACCCTGTCTAGACCTTAGGGCTCCACTGTGTCGTTTGTGAGGCTGTTTTTCCAGCAGCACATGAAGTTCCATTTCAGCTCTTACATTTTGTGATTCTGCAGTTTTCCCACTCGCCAACACGTACGTGTAGGTGGACCCAGGAGACACACACCGAGGGCCCCAGAGGGGACTCAGTATCTGTTCTTTATCTGCCCCAAGGCTTCCCCACCCCCAGCCCAGCTCCCCACCCCCCAGTGTCTCAGATCCCTCTGCTCAGCCGCTAAGCACAGGGATGACGTCATTTCTTTTATTTAAAGAAAAGAGCTGAGCTGGAGCTCCAGGGCGGGGGTCCATGTGGGAGCAGCAGCCAACTGACTGGCTCTTCTGTCCCCTCAACTGCAATCGACTGAGCTTCTTCTTGAGCCCTGCTGCATCCTCTGAGAAGCACCCCTGTGCGGTCCTGCTCAGAACAGGAGCAGTATGGGGGTAAATCAGGGGTTAATAGGGAAACAAGGTGCCTGGGTATAGGAGGGTGCCATCAGCTGGTGTGCTTGTTAAGGACTCTCTGCAGTCAAGGGACTTGCTTTCAAAGCCCTACTGCAGGGGAAACTGAGGCTCCAGGACCTTTAGCAAGCCCGCCAAGGTGATCGTCTATGTCTGGCATCCCAGTAAGAGGGCAGAGGTGAGGAACGGAATGGGGAATTAGTGAATGAGGAATTAGTGAATGGGGAACTTACTCCTACAGTCACTAGGTCTACACTCTTTCCCTTTAATCCTCTAACATAATCTGTATCTCTTTGGATCACCTGAGGGAGCACCGGTGAGGAAAGAGCCCCTGATCCAATGGTGGGACTGCTGGGCTTCCCCTGGGCTTCCAGTGCCCCTCTGCGGCCTGTCCATCCACCCAGGCCAGCCCCTCTCAGCAACATCTCTACCTCCTTCACACCGCAGCCCTGCTACCTTCTAGGAGGTCTCTCTTTTGAGGGGTGTGGATCATTAAGCACCTCATTTAAATCCAGTATTGCTAAAGGGCGGGCCCATTATGAGTTCCATTTTTGCAGACAAGGCAACTGAGGCTTGGACAGGGTGGGCAACCTGCCCAAGTCACACAGCTGGTAAGTGGCTATGATGGGTGGGATCTTTGGTGTTCCCAAAGGCCATCTGTTAAAGGCTTGGTTGCCAGTCTGAGGTGCTACTGGGTGTGGTGGAACCTGTAGGAGGTGGGGCCCAGTGGAAAAAAGTTAGGTCATTGAGGGTGTGGCCTTGGAGGGAATACTGAGACCCTGGCCCTTTTTCTCTCTTTCTCTTCCTGGATACACAATGCGAAAAGCTGTGCTCCACCAGGTACTCCTCACTGTGATGTTCTGCCTCCTCACATGTCCAAAGCAATGGGGCCAAGTAAATTCAGATTGAAACATGTGAAACCATGAGCCAAAATAAATCTTTTCTTCTTATAAGATGATTATCTCAAGCATTTTGTCATAGCAACAGAAAGCTGACTAGCATAGTAGCAGAGCCATGGTGCAAACCCAGATCTATCATGTTCCAAAGCTGCTGTCCTCTGCTCCTCACTATTCTGCAGGACTCTCCAAGATCCTTCAAGTCTCTATAGCTTTTTCTGTGCTCCCCTCAATGGACTGAATGCTTATGTCTCCCCAAATTCATATATTAAAATAATCCTTTTTTGGCAGAACTAGAGATTGAACCCAGGGGCATTCTACCTCCTAGCAACACCCCAGCACGTTTTTTTTTTTTTTTTAATTCTTTATTTGGAAATAGAGTCTCACTGAGTTGCAAAGTGCCTCACTAAGTAGCTGAGGCTAGCTGTGAACCACAATCATAGTGTCTCAGCCTCCCAAATGCTGGGATTACAAGCATGAGCCACCACACCCAGCTTCTTTTTATTGCTTATTGTGAAACAGAGTTTCATTAAGTTGCTGAGGGCCTTGCTAAACTGCTGAGGCTGATCTCAAACCTGCCCTCCTCCTGTCTCAGCCTCCCAAGTCCTGCGATTATAGGCTTGTGTCACCATACCTGTCCTACTGAAATAATCTCAAACCTTAAGGTGATAGTATTAGGAGGTGAGGCTTTGGAAGGTTATTAGGTCCTGAATCTTCATGATTGAGATTCATGTCCTTATAAAACAGAGCTCCCAGAGAGCTTTTTGCCCTTCTGCCACTTGAGGACGTAGCAAGAGAGTACTGTCTAGGAGGCAGCAGGCCATCAGCAGACATCAAATGTGCCAGTGCCTTCATCTGAGACTTCACAGCCTCCAGATTTAAAATTCTGGGGTTGCTGGGCATGGTGGCGCACACTTGTAATCCCTGCGCTTGAGAGGCTGAGCCAGGAGGATCACACAGGTTCAAAGCCAGCCTCAGCTACTTAGTGAGGCTCTCAGCAACTTAGTGAGACCCTGTTTCCAAATAAAGTATAAAATAGGTCTGGGAGTATAGCCCAGAGGTAGAAAGCCTCTGGGTTCCACCTCCAGTATCACCAAAAAATAAATAAATAAATAAAAATAAATAAAATTCTGGGGTTTTTGTTGTTGTTGTTGTTGTTTTTGCAGTACTGGGGATGGAACCCAGTACATTCTACCTCCAAGCTACAGCCTCAGCCCTATTTTTTATTCTTTATTTTGAAACAGGGTCTCACTGAGTTGCAAAGGGCCTCACTGAGTAGTAGCTGAGGCTGTCCTTGAACCGCGATCCTCCTGTCTGAGCATCCCAAATGCTGGGATTAAAAGTGTGCGCCACTACGCCCAGCTCCGTTGTTTTTAATTCACCTCATTTATGATATTTTGTTATGGCAGACCAAACAGACTAAGACATCCTCTAATTCTAACAAGGCTGAGAAGTTTGCTGAGATTCCACAAGCCTTGCTTCTCTGGAACCCTATCCCAGCACCAGGTTCCAGACCAGGTGACTGGGACCACCATCATCTGTTCCCCCTCAATTCCCAGGGTCCTTAACCCTGACAGCCTTCAGCAGGTCCTTGCCAGGAGCAGGCAGAAAAGCTTGTTCTATATTTTATTTAGCCACTAATTGCCTGTATTTAAAAGGCATCACAGTGCCACAGTCGTCCTCTGCTTCTGCCCTGATGCGTGCTTCTGCATGAAGGGACGCCAGGGCGGGGGAGTCGGGAGGAGAGAGCCCCAGTCTCCTCAGTGACAACTTTAAAAGCCTGACCCCAGCACTGAGCGCTTGAGGATGTCAGTTTGTCACTCTGAAAAGCGAGAGGGGGCACACAGTGGCTGGGGCCTCTGCAGAAAGAAGGAGAAAGGTCAGGGCCTTGGCAAGGGCCAGGAAGAAGTGGGGGAGGCACTCTGCGTCCCCGCTCACCCCTAAGACGAAGGCCCAGCGGATGGAGCCTACCCAGAATACCTTGACTCCAGCTCTGCTCCTGCCTGGAGGACTCCGTGGAGAACAGCTACCCGGAAAAGGACACGTCAAGACTCAGACGGTCACGCCCATTGCAATCAGTAACAAGACAGCATCGGAACCTTGGCATGGCCCAAGGGCAAAAGATGGAAGTTGAGAGATGGGGCCGGAGTGGGAAAGTGGGAGCAAGTGAGGAGACAGGTGGGGTGGGGTGGCTAACTTCTGAGCTGGCCCAGCAGCCTTCCTTTGGGTGTTCTGCCTGCTTTGGAAGGGTGCACCCAGGTAGGGGAAGAGAAAACTTGTTTCCAAACTTTTCCTAATTCAGAGAAAAACCAAACCTTTCTCTAATGTCAGCCCTTATACCAACAGCAAGCCTATAGTACCATCGCAACCCTCATCGACCTTCTCTCGTCTCTAACCCCAAATCCAACCCTTATCTAATCCTGACCCTAATACCAAAATCAAGCTGATATCCACCCCAATCCTAATGCAAATGGCAATAATCCTAACCCCATTTCCAGTCCCAATTCCGATCCATATATTACTTTTTTCGACTATAGGGATTGAAGCCAGGGCCTGTACATGCTAAACATGTGCTCTTCTGCCACTGAGCTATACCCCAACCCCCAAATGTTTCTAATATTAACCTATTCCTGATTCTATCCCTGATCCCAACCCTAGTCTTTTCATATCCATCTGAGACAGAAATCCATCTCCAATTTCCTTCCAGTCTCCATTCTCACCTGACCCAACTCTTGCTTCGACCTTAGTCCTAACTTGACTGATGCCAGTCCCTCACCCTGGCACCAACTCAGCTAAGCCTGCTCCCAAGGCTCCTGGGTGAGGCCGAGAGAGGGCTAGGGGGCTGCCATCCTGAGCCACGCTACCAGCCACAGGCACTTGAGGGTGGGGCTCGCATTGCTGAGAGTGCTCAGAGCCCCAGCTGCAAGTGCATGAGTGTGGCCTTCCCCACTCTGTCCAGCTCCTGACACCAGAACGTGAGCAGGGGTGAGACAGGCCCTGCTGCCAGGACAGAGCTGAGAAGCTGTGCTTCTCCTGAGGAATGGCAAGGAATTAGCACTTGGCTGAGCCACCCCACTGCCATGCTCCTCACACCTCGATGGGTAATTTCTACACAGCCAAAGGCTAAATTTAATGGGCCTTGGTTTTCAGCTCAGTGGACAATAAGGGAAGCAGCCCCCAGGGTCTCCCACAGACCAAGGGGCTCTGCTTCTGCTAAAAGAACGCGTCTCCACTGGCCAAGAGAGAGGGGCACTCTGAAAGCTTGGAATCCCACAGCTGGGAGAGGATGAGCACATTCTCTCTGCTGAGCCCTAAGAAGCAGGAAAACATCTCTGGAGATGAGCAAAAAGTCGTCCCTGTTGGTTGCCGGAGTGCCAAGGAGCCACCGGCTGGGTTCAGCAAATGCTCAGTGATTTAGCCTCCAGTGTGCAAAGCTTCCAAGCAGCCCCTCCAGGAACAGCTCTTTGCACCCGGGGCCCTTCTTAGGACCCGCCGCCGTCCAACCTTCAACCACCAGTGCCAGTTGTCGCCACTGCATTGGCTGTCAACTCCAGCCCCCATCCTCTGTCATCACACACCCCTCTTCCCAGGGTCAGTCTGTCTGTCTGCTCAGATGGGGAGCTGGCTGCCCAGGCTAGCCGCCAACTCTGCATTTCCTGCCGGGCTCAGCACACCGTGGTTGCTCACCAAAAGCTAACTGAACAAGGGCTGAACTTTCTCCAGCTCTACCCCCAGCAACTACTTGCTTCCAGTGAGAGTGGAATGGTGACTTCTACTCCACCCTGCAGGGGAGGCAAGCTGGCCCTGTGGAACAGCTCTAGAAGCACAGAAACGTGCTCGAGCACCAGCCATACCCCCGGCCCCACCATCTGCTGGCTGTGTAGCATGGGCAAGTGTCTTCGCTTCTGGCAACCTCAGTTTTCTCTTTTGCAAACCGAAGATAATCACAGTACCTAGCTCAGAGCTGCTATAAGAATTCAATGAGGGGGCTGGTGTAGTTCAATGGTAGAGTGATTGCCCAGAATGCATTAGGCCCTAGGTTCTGTTCACAGCAACACACACACACACACACACACACACACACACACACAAACACACACATATACACACATACACAGAATTCAGAGGCAGCAGGCAATAAGTGTGTGTGTGTGTGTGTGTGTGTGTGTGTGTGTATGTGTGTGTGTAGTGCTGGGCACAGTGGCTGACACACAGTGGGTCTTCAGGAAATGCTAACTATGCTCATGATATGGCTGCAGATAGTGGCAGCCTGACTTCAAGACAGGATTCCAGGAAAGGAGGTCAGCTCAGAGCCTTCTCCTGGGGGAAGCTCCAAACTCGGTATGTTTACAGTCCTGCCTGAAGCACCCACTTACTTTCTCCTCATCCAGGGATCCAGTCATTCATTCATTCACTCATTCATACCTTCATCTAACACTACATGTGTGTGAGAGAAAGAGCGAGAGAAAGAGAGCACGCGCAAGCAAGAGAGAGAGAGAGATTGGAAACTGAATCCAAAGGAGATCTGCTACTGAGCTACACTCCCCCAGCTCATGCTTTCTTTCTTTCCTTCCTTCCTCCTTTCTTTCTTTCTTTCTTTCTTTCTTTCTTTCTTTCTTTCTTTCTTTCTTCCTTCCTTCCTTCTTTCTTTCTTTCTTTCTTTCTTTCTTTCTTTCTTTCTGTATGGGGGATCGAACCCAGGGGCATTCTATCTTTAAGCTACACCTTCAGTCCTTTTTATTTTATTTATTTATTTTCAGTACTGGGAATGGAACCCAGGGGCATTCTACCTTCAAGCTACACTCCCAGCCCTGTTTTTTATTCTTTATTTTTAAACAGGGTTTCACTAAGTTGTGGAGGGCCTCACTAAGTAGAGGAGGCTGTCCGTGAACCTGAATCATCTTGTCTCAGCCTCTCAAATGCTAGGATTACAAGCATGCACCACCACACCCGGCTCTATTCTTTATTTTGAAATAAGGTCTCACTAAGTTGCAGAAGCCTCACTAAGTAACTGAAGCTGTCTGTGAACTGCAACTCTTCTGTCTCAGCCTCCCAAGTACTAGGATTACAAGCATGGGCCACCACACCTGGCTAGTCCTTTTTATTTTTTATTTTGAAACAGGGTGTCCATAAGTTGCTGAGGCTGTCCTCAAACCTGCAATCCTCCTGTCTCAGCTTCCCTAGTACTAGGATTATGGGCCTAGAGCAACTGTTTGTAGAGCCAGGCCCTGTGCTGTGGGCTGGGAGATAGTAAACTGGCCAAGGCCTCTAACCTCATGGAAGCCACTTTGTGTGTGCCAGCATGGGGAGGACCTCCTGGTCTAAGGGATGACTTCCTATAGACAGACTTGTCTACCTTAGCATCTGGAGGACAGGTATGCATGGGCTGCGCTCTGCCTCTGCTCAGTCTCTGTGGTATCACAAGAAGATCCCCTTCGAGTCCCATCCTACAAACGAGGAAACTAAGGTGCCAGGGGTTCAGTGGCATGCCCAAGGGTTCACATTCACAGTGTGTGGCCTGGTGTAGATCCCAGAACCTGCGCTCTTAACCACCTGGTCGCCCTGGACAGGGGGCGCCCCAGGGGAAAGACCAGGGCCAGGAAGGCAGTGGGAGGCATGAAGCTAGGGGATGACCTCTGGCCTCTTGGCCAGTCAGACTCCCAGACACAGACACACACCCAGGGAGCAAGTACCCGCAGAGTCTGGAGGGACAAAGCCCCATTCAGTGCTCCATGATCTGAGTTCCCAGCTGCTCAGCTCCTTGCAAAGCATTTTCCCTTAATAGCTCCCATCGAGCAGGCGGCTGCAGCCCACATCTGCGGAAACCAGGCCACACAACTCCTCCTCCCAGGCCAGCAAGACTGCCACAGCCACCATGGTCACCCCGTCCCAGGCTGCTCCTTCTGCCTTCAAGTCAGAAGATCCCAGCCCCCTTCTGCCTTGCCTGCTATTTCTAGGCCCCTGACTATAGTGAGTGGAGGACCAGAGCTGAGATTTTTCCCTCAGGCTGGGCTGAGAAGGAAGAGAAGGCCTCCTGAGATCTAATTTACCCCTCTGCTTCCAATTTGCTGTATGACTTTGGGAAAGTCACTTCACCTCTCCGGGCTTCCTGTTTCCTCACATGTAGAATTAGATGGTGGCCAGACACAGATTTAGACTGCCCAGGTTTGAATCCCAAACCCACTACTAACAAGTAGTGCAACTTCCAACAGATCTTCCTGAACCTGAGTTTTCTATTTGTCTAAGTGTGTTGACCTCTTCAGCAGCTGTTGAAAGCCTTGAAAAGATAACCCATGTGAAGCACTTAGCTGGGTCCTGGCCCCAGTAAACAAGAAAAATGCCAACTGTGAGCCGGGCAATGGTGGCATATGCCTGTGATCCCAGTCCTGGGGAGGTTGAGATAGGATCACAGATTGAGACCAACCTGGGCAACTCAGCAAAACTCTGCTCCAGGAAAAAAAAAAAAAAAGGTATTTTTCAAATGTTTTCTCTCTGTACTTTTTTTTTTTTTTTTCTATTTAGGTATATTTTTTCAAGTAGAATCCGGATACTATATGGGAAGGGTGAAATGTGAAATGGTGTGGGCGGGCTTGTCCCTCTTTTCTGGCTCTGACTCACAGCGATCTCTCTGATTCTGACCCGTAAGTCCCAGACCTGGCTGAAGACAGTCCAGGTAGTATTTAAAAACCAGTTTCCAGGCTGCATCCCTGAGATTCTTTTTCAGGAAGTCTGGGGTGAGCTCAGAGAACAGACCTGAGGGAATCTTTCTGGGGAGCTCTGGATGCTCTGCCAGATCAGGATACCATGAGGGCCTTTCTGCGTCTTACTCAGGTGACACCAGGACTCTGGGTACAAGGGCTTCCTTCCCCACAGCCTCCTCTTAGGCTCAGCAACACCCTACACAGGCCCTGTGGGTTCCAATTGTTCCCACACCCAGTCTCCCAGCCTCCTCTGCCTGGCCTCCAGCCGGGCTCCCTTCTGTGAGTTCTTTCTTTTGGAGCCTGACCAACAGGGAGCACAAGGAGGGAGGGGCTCCTTCCCTCCCGACAGGCCCAGCCCCAGCCACCTTGTTCTTGCCCCTTGCTTCCAGCCCTGCCTTTCCCTCCTTCCCTCCCTTCCTCCTTCCTTCTTTCCTTCCTTCCTTCCTTCCTTCCTTCCTTCCTTCCTTCCTATTGCTGGAGATTGAACTCAGGTCAGATGGCATGCTAGGTGAGCACTGAACACTGAGGCTCACCTCTACTTCATGCTACGTATTTTTTTGTTTGTTTTGCCATATTGGGGATTGAACCCAGGGGTGCTGTGCCACTGAGCTATACTCACAGCCCTTTTTTCCTTTTGAGTGAGTGCCCAGGCTGGTCTTGAACTTTGGGTTATTCTGCCTGAGCTTTCTGAGTCACCGGGTATACAGGCATGCTCCACTGCATCTGGTCTCATGCTACTTCTGATAATAATATCCTTTCCGTGTGTGTGTGTGTGTGTGTGTGTGTGTGTGTGTGTGTTCCTAGGGATTAAACCCGGGGGCATGCCGGGTGTGGTGGCACACCTGTAGTCCCTGTGCTTGGGAGGCAGAGACAGGAGGATTGGGCTGGTTTGAAGCCAGCCTCTCTGGCTTTTTTTTTTTTTTTTTTTTTTTGGTGGTGGTACTGGGGTTTCTGGAAGCCCTTCTACCTCCAGGCTACACTCCTAGACCTATTTTTACATTTTTATTTGGAAACAGGGTCTCCTAAGCCAGCGCGCAGCTGGCTTTGAACCTGCGCGATCCTCCTGTCTCTGCCTCCCAAGCGCGGGGATTACAAGCCACCACACCCAGCCAGCCTCTCTGGCTTAAATTAATCTGTTTCCAAATTAAAAACATATATAAAACAGGTCTGGGAGTGTAACCTGGAGGTAGAAGGGTTTCCAGGAACCCCAGTACCACAAAAAATAAAAAACAAACAAACAAACAAACAAACAATCCCGGGGGGCTTTCTACCTCTGAGCTGTACCCCTAGCCCTACTTTATTTTTTTTATTTGGAAACAGGGTCTCACTAAGTTGCTGAGACTATCCTTGAACCTGTGATCCTCCTGTTTCAGTCTCCCAAGTACTGGGTCTAGAGATGTGTGCCACTGCACCCGGGTTCTACTTCTGTATCTCAATGTTTTTGAAGGTTTGCATATGCCAGGCACTGCCCTGGGCAGCTTACATTCATCATCTTGCTAAATCCCTACAAAACCCTATGAATTATCATCAGCTCCACTTGACAGATGAGAAAACAAAAGCAGAAAAGTTAGGTGACGTGATCAAAGCCACACACAACTGTAAATAATAGAGAAGAACTCCACCATGGGACTGTCTAACCCATAACCCATGCTCTTATCCATTCTGCCGCTGACCTCCTCTCGGGGCTCCTACTTCTAACCTTACTCTATCAGTCTCCACTCCCTGCCTCCCCTATCCCCAGGGACCCGCTGAATTTTGTCCAAGGAACATGGCTTTCACGTTCCAATTGCAGATTAGAAGAACTGCATCAGGGGTTGGTCTAACTGGTGCCTGAGGTGGCTGGGTCCTGAGCTGGTAGGGACTGTGCACTTCCATGGGACATCACAGATAAATTGGGAATTCCAGACACCTCATTGGGCCATCATTGGGCCATCCATGTGGCAGTCAGTAATTCATTCATCCATCCATTCTTCCATTTGTCCATCCATCCCAATGCCAGGTCAGCCCGTGTTTACCAGGCCTGGCCATCTGTCAGTCTTCCTTTTGACCTCAGAAGTCACCAGATGGTCCTTATTTGCCTTTTGGTTCATCAGTCGGTCAGTGTCTCTCTACAGGCCGAGGGCCTTGGTTTGTGAGTTTCCAGGGTAGAGATCCCTGACTCTGGGTCAGAGAGAACAGACCAGTCACCGTCCCCATCAACCTTATGATCGAACACCCACAGAGCCAGCATTGACCCAGCAGTCTCCCAGGTCATGATGCTGAACCAGGTCTCTTTTCCTGTCCCCCTCCCATCTCATGTCCCCTGGGTCCAGGTGCCCCACTTCTGGGGACCTTTCCCTTTGTGACCCGTCTTGGTAATTTGGGAGGTGATTAACAGCAATCACGCTTGAGTTTGACATCCAGGCACGGCCGCTAAATTGAGGCTCACAAAGCCTCCTTGACATCCAATATGTTATATGCTTTTCCCCTTAATTAGGAGCTAAAGTGGATAAATATGAAGTTGCCATGGCAACAGCCTCCCGGGTTGGTGGAGGGATGCAGCTCAGTTTCTGTCGGCTGGCTGGCTGACATGTTGGCTGACGGACCAAACCAGCTCCAGGGAAGGAGTAGGAAGAGGCCCTCTCCCTCTTTCCTGGAACCTGGCCCCTGAGCCCCAGTTCTGATTATTCTTTCTGTTGCCACTTACAAGACTTCATAGAGACTCGGGATGCCCTACCTGGACTGCAGAGCTCACTTGGTCTCAGCATCTTATGGAACAGGTGGGGAACATAAGGAGGAAGGTTGCTTCCCAAAGAACAAGAGGCAGACAAGACCCAACATCCGGATCTCTTGACTTTTGGATCAGAATCTATAGTAGGTTTTTTAAATTGGTGGCACTGGGGGTGGAACCCAGGGGCTTTTCTACCTCCAGAGTATACTCCCAGATCTATTTTATACTTTATTTGGAAGCTGGGTCTCACTAAGTTGCTGAGAGCCTGAGTAGCCAAGGCTGGCTTCGAACCTGTGTGATCCTTCTGTCTCAGCCTCCCAAACGCTGGGATTACAACAATGTGCCACCACGCCCAGCTTGTAGTATTTATTTATTTATTTATTTATTTATTTATTTATTTTTGTGTGGTACTGGGGTTCCTGGAAACCCTTCTACCTCTGGGCTACACTCCCAGACACCTATTTTTTATATTTTTATTTGGAAACAGGGTCTCTTAAGCCAGTGAGGCTGGCTTCGAACCTGCGCGATCCTCCTGTCTCTGCCTCCCAAGGGCAGGGATTACAAGCGTGCGCAACCACGCCCGACTAGTAGTAGTTTTTAAATGATGTGGGCTCCTAGATCCCTTGGAGAATCTTTTGAGAACTATGGGTTTTGCAGCATGCTCCTGAGATCAGCCACACAATGGGTTCTGACTCAGGATTGGCTGAATCTGCTTCCCAAATTCTATTAACTAACATTTGAGTCCTTAATGTGTGTGGGGGGGCAGGTACTTTGATTATTTCTACTTCACAGAAGAGAAAACAGAATTTCAGAGAGGTTCGGCCACTTCCTTAGTATCACACAGCCATAGGCAGAGGAGCCAGGATTTGAGCCCTGTCCTATCTGTAGAGTCCAAGCTCTAACCACTACACCCTGCTGCCACCAGACTGCCTTTCCCTGACCCACAAGTAATGAGTGCAGCAGTTGAGGGCTTTTTGCCAGGAAGTCCTCCTGCCCAGGAAGGTGGGGACACAGAAACTCCTCCTCCTTCGCCCCCAGCTCTGCTCTTGGGAAAGACTGCAGGCTCACACCTCATTCCCAGTCTCCCACTAAAGAAGAGCCAGCCCAGACACCTTCTAATAGAGGTCGAGGTGTTCCAGCCTTGAAGGAGAAAGCAGGGGCTCCATTCAAAGCGCCCACATAAGCAAGCACCTCAGAGCTACCAAAGTCCTATTTTCAGGACACCAAACTGGGTCTTTATCCTTTTTCACCTTTTCCTTTGCCAGAGAGAACTCCTGCAGAGCTGAAAGCAGCCAGGGAAAGGAGGCACACTATGTCCCCAGCCGCAACCCAGAGTCTGTCCCCTAGTCTCCAACTCCCAGATCCATCAGGCCTGTGCCTGTGCCGGCAGGTGGGAGGAAGCAATGTGCCTCCTCCCCGCGGAGCTGGGACTCGGGGCTCCTCCAGCGCCCCCGCACCACGTGGCGTGGGTGCTGGCAGCAGGAGCCGGGCTTGGTGGCTTGGCCCTCGAACTTCCTCTCCTTCTAGTTCCAACTAAAAATAGAGCTGGCAAGGACACAGCTTGTTTTATCAGACAGTGTGGAGGGGTGTCTATGCAGACATGAGCCCCCTCTTTCTGGGCACGTGATGCCCGGCCTGCAGTTCCCTCATCTGTGTCCCCGCCCCCCTTCTCATAGCCTTCCTCTGCCAGGGCTTGGGTTTGGAGTCTCAGTGAATCTTCTCGTTGATCTCTGAGTTTGGGGAGGGTCTGGGTTAGAGCTGCAGAACAGACTGGCACATGCTTATAATCCCAGCATTTAGGAGGCTGATTCAGGAGGATTGCAGTTTGAGGACAGTCTCGGCTACTTAAGTGAGGCCCTTTGCAACTCAGTGAGACCCTGTTTCAAAATAAAGAATAAAAAAAATAGGGCTGGGGATGTAACTCAGAGGTAGAATGTAGAATGCCCCTGGGTTCCATCCTCAGTAATGCAAAAAAAAAAAAAAAAAAGACTAAAAGACCTGACCTCAGGGGACCTTCTCTCCCTCTCCCCTCAGGCCTATGGGGTGGGCAGGACAAGGCTGCTAGTGCTGGGCCCCTTCATGCCTTTAGGATCACTCTAAGACCCAGGCCACAGAGGGGGCCCAAGAGTGATATTTGGAGGCATGTTCTCCAAGGATGTGTTGTACTTCAGAGGGAAGAAAACTTCCAAGTGTCTGTCTCTTCTGCCTTGTGGATTCCTACAAGTCTTTCTCCAGGTACCTGAGAAAAACCACTGCAAACTTACTGTCTTATTTGGAAGCCTAGTTTTCAAAGGCAGCCCCACTCATCAGAGAGGTCCAGTGGGGTCCACAGTGTGAGTTCAGGGAGGAGACTGGCATCACTTGGTGCCCCCACCCCCTGCCAGCCACCCAGGAAAAAATGCAGTCTCTCTGAAAAGCCCTTCCTTGTGAACACACACACACACACACACACACACACACACACACACACACCACCGCTCTCTGGACATAGCATGAATTTATTTATTTATTTATTTATTTATTTATTTATTATTTTGGTGGTACTGGGGTTCCTGGAAGCCCTTCTACCTCCGGGCTACACTCCCAGACCTATTTTAATTTTGGAAACAGGGTCTCTTAAACCAGTGCAGTGGCTTTGAACCTGCGCGATCCTCCTGTCTCCACCTCCCAAGCGCGGGGATTACAAGCGTGCGCCACCACGCCCGGCCGGGACATAGCATGAATTTGTAAGAGCACACCAGGTCCTGAGAGCATGAAAAGCTAGGAAGATGAGCCAGGAATGATGGTGCATATCTGTAATACTTGGGAGGCTGAGACAGGAGGATGGAAGATCACAGGTTTGAGACCAGCCTCAACAACTTAGCAAGACTCGCAGGAACCTAGGGAGCCCCTGTTCCAAAATAAAATATAAATTAGGGCTGAGGGTGTAGCTCAGAGGCAGAATCCCTGGGTTCAGTACTAAAGAAAGAAAGAAAAAAAAAAAAAAGCTGGGAAGATGAGATTGGAGAAAACCAGAGAAGCCAATACTGGGCTGCAGACATGCAAAAAAATGATGCTTCTAACCTTCCCCGTGATACCCAAAAGGATGATTTCTTTCTGGGACAGAGACCAAGCTGAAGACCTCTTTTGCTTCATTCCTACCCACTCCAATTTCGACACACAGAAGACTCTAAACATCTACAGGTGGCAGATGGGGTGGTAAGAAGTAAGAGAGGAAGCAGTTTACCGGTGTAACTCTGGGGCTTGGAACAGTGCCTGGTCCGTGATAGATGTTCGGAACATCTGTTGAATGTGTGAGTGAAAGAACGAACAAGTGGATGAATGGATGCAGTCATGACCCCAAGATAGGAAGGGAATCATTAAAAGCCATCATCACGGTACGTTTGCAGGAGGGCTGGGCTGAAAAATTAGAGCCAAGGGCAGACTAATAATTTGGTGCCTCTTCAAACCAACATTCTTTCAATATTTGTTCAATATTTATTTGAAGGAGAGGCTGTGTGAGGTCTGGGCAGGAGGAGGGGGAGCTGACTGCAGCCCTCCGCTTTTCTTCCATCAGCCCCAAATATTCCATTCTGGCCCTCACCTCACCAGCCCCAGTGAGCTTCACAGAAACCCCATTTTGGCAGGGTAGGAGTTTAATGAACAATTGCTGTAGCCTGTGTGCCCCGCAGGGATCTCCCTTAGTTCTGCTAACTCACCCCCACTTACCCCTTCTCCTGGTAAATATATTTTTTTCCACCTCGTTAGGTGACCAGGAAGCTTTAGTGCTCCTTAGAGATGGGTGGCTCAGAACTGGGCATGATAGTGCATGCCTATAATCCCAGTACTTGAGAGGCTGAGACAGGAGGATCCCAGGTTCCAGAGAAGCCTCTGCAACCAAGTGAGATCGTGTTTCAAAGCAAAAAAAAAAAAAAAAAAAGTTGTGGGGGGAGGTGCACCTTGGAGGTAGAGTGTTCCCTGGTGGAATCCCCAGTACCCCTGCCCCCAACAACAACAACAAAAGAGAGGTGGGTGGCTCAGGCAGCTGCCTGGTAGATAACGCCTGGGATCCCTTCCCCAGAGGAGGGGAAGGGCGTGGGGTAGGAGTGGGGTCTATTCAGTGTTCTAAACACCTGGCAACTTCCCATCCTCATTTCCCCCAAGACAGGTCAGGATGGGAGGCGGGGCTTGCGAGAGTCACACTCCTGTAGAGGCACACCCATTGTCCCAGCCCTAGCAGGTGAGAGGAGAGGGATTTGCTCTCCTTCCCCAAGGGCTCCGGGACCAGACTTGTAGCTCCAGCCCGCCCAGCAGGGAAGCGTCAGAGTCCCAGGAGCAGCCTGGCCTGAGGTGGATGGCAGTGGAGCTGCTGAAGTAATGCTGTCTGACTTCCATTCCCCCCGGGATGCCTGGGAAAACCAGATGTCTGGCCAATGAGGTGATCACCGAGTGAAATCTTTAAGTAAACACTCACTTCCGTTTCCTCTACTCCGCTTGCCTTGCCCACCCTGCTTCTGCATCCCGCCCGCAAACCCCACCTCAGCCCACTGCCCCCTGCTCATGAGGTGTCCCTACAGCTCTGCCCCACCCCCACAACCAGCGTCTCAGTCTCGTCTCCAGCCTCTGCTACCTGCCCAGCCATTAAATGAAACCTCTGAGCACTTGTGCAGATGAATAAATAATAGCAACATTATTTCTTGAGCACTCGCTGGGTGCCAGGCACTAGGCTAAATACTTCTTCATGTGCATTATCTCATTTACCCCTCACAGTGACCCTGAGATATGGATCCTATACACTATTCAGGGCCAGCCTCTGAGATCAGAGTCCAGCTTTCGCTCCGCTGTGTGATCGTAGGGAAATCATTTCACTTCTCCAAGCCCCTGTCTCCTTACCTGGGCAATGGGGAGATTAACAGTACCTAACTTAGAGAGGTGTGTGATAGTGTAAAGAAATAAAGTGCTGAGCACAGTGCCCGGCACAGAGGCTGCTCATGCGGCTGTTATAACTACTAGCATCCCCTTTTCAGATGAGGAAGTCTGGGGGTTAAGCCCTGCGTGAGGGGCTGCAGGCTGACTCTGGGCAGATGCCGCATCCCAGCCTCTTTCCCCCTCCCCAGGCCTCAGGCTCCGCCTTTTTCTTGCAGGTGGAGAGGGGAAGGGAACTAGAGGCACTCGGGCAGCCTCTCAGCTTCCTAGTGACAACCAGCTTCCCCAGGGCTCTAGGGATTGTGTGCACACGCCCACCAGCCTGGCCTGGAGGAATTCAGGCTACAGACTTGAAAGGTAATTCAACCCCGCGGCGCCTCCCCTCCCCCGCAGCACTGGGTGTTCCAGTCCGCGACACAGACCCAATTTCAGAGGCATTAGCCCTCAAGTGCCGAGCCGCTGCAGGTGCTCAGCCTTGCTCAAAGGAGCCCCTGGGCATAGGCTCCGCACCTGGGTACATCTGGGAGGCACAGGCCACCCTGGATCCAGCACTTGCCTCCCTCCTCGTCACCATCCCACCTCAGCTTTTCAAAGGTTCCTGAGTCCAGGCTCCCTAGCCCTCTCTCTAGCCCCCACGTTTCCTCCCTATTCATCACTGCCTCTTCCTCCCAGCCGCAGCCCCAGCCCCAGGCCTCAGAGTGGACATTCCATGGCCTCCCCTGCATAGCCCCCTTTATCCGTGGCCACCCCACCACCACCCATTTCTTTCCACCCATTGGTCCAGCTCACTCCAGGTTCAGAGATTGGTGCCCAGCATTGGAGTCAGCCACAGGAAGAAGCCTGGAACATCTCAGCCCCTGCTTGATTAGTACTAATAAGTCAACATGTAATTAGAAGATGAGGGCAAGCCGGGTGTGGCGGCACATGCCTGTAATTCCAGTACTTGAGAGGCTGAAACAGGATTGCAGGTATGAGCCCAGCCTCAGCAACATAGTTAGACTCTCAGCAACCTAATGACATCCTGTTTCCAAATGGAAAGGAAAAAAAAAAAAACCTAAAAACTAAGAAGGGCTGGAGTAACCAGTTGTTATAACCTGGTGATATAACCATGGCTATAAGCCCAGTACTTGGGAGGCTCAGAGAGGAGGATCTCAGCCTCAGAAACTTAATGAGGCCCTCCACAACTGAGATCCTGTTTCAAAATAAGAAATGAGCCACGCGTGGTGGTGCACGCTTGTAATCCCCGCGCTTGGGAGGCAGAGACAGGAGGATCACGCAGGTTCGAAGCCAGCTGCACGCACTGGCTTAGGAGACCCTGTTTCCAAATAAAAATGTAAAAATAGGTCTGGGAGTGTAGCCCAGAGGTAGAAGGGCTTCCAGGAACCTCAGCACCACCAAAAAATATATATATATATATATAAGATATAAGAAATGAAATAGGACTGGGGGTATAGCTCAGAGGTCAAATACCCCTGGGTTCAATTGCTACACACACACACACACACACACACACACACACACACACACACACACACACACGGGGTGCCAGAGAGCTTTTTAGGCCCTGCCTCAAGAGAGCAGGCCAGATCCTGGCCACACAGGCCAGGTCCACCCTCCAGCTTCACATAGGGCCCCTCAGCCAGTTCTGTGACCTGTAGTCATCCATTCATTCAGCCTGCAGGCAAAGTCCTGCCTAGACTTCATCCCCAACCTCCCTGCTGGGCAGAAGGACCCCATTCCCTGCAGTCCTGGGGATCCCTAATTATCCAGGCATCACAATTTCAGGAGAGGCCAGGCCAGTCCCCCAGCCCTGCCAGGCCTTGAATTCTATAAGTGGAACAAGTCCCCCAAAGGAATCCACAGCAAGTCAAGCCCCATACCGCTGCAGCCCACCCCATCTGACTTCTGCATTCTGTCCCCTCCACTGACCTTCTCCCCACCCACTGAGCAGGAGGCTGTGATGCCCCTCCAGAGACCTTCCCCATCCCAGCCAGTCCCCTGTCTCCCCCACAGCCCTTCAGAGAGCCCCTTGGGTGAACTCCTGGCGCTCCACACCCACTGTCCACGGGAGGGAGCATGTTGCCCTCCAGTGGCTCTGGCTGGCAGTGACCCGGCAGGAGAGGGCATCAGGCTCCTTGGAATGTCTGGGGTCCTGCCCCCACTGGCACGCTTTTCTAGACTCACTTCTTTCAGGCCAGGGCTGCCTACATTTCCCAGCAACCTGCTTCACTCTTTTCCTGTTACTCAGACTCTGTGGGTTTGCACATCACCCCTCCTTTCTCCCTAAAAGGATCAATTCATTTAAAAAACGGCAATAGATATGATCAGTACTCCAGCGTGCCTGGCAAGGGCTTCATAGGCTTGGGCCCACTCCATCCCCGCAGCAGCCTCAAAAGGCAAGGCTGGTTGTCAGTTCCATTTTACAGATGAGGAAACAGAATCTTAGAGAAATCAGGGAATATCCTAGTTCCCCACCCAGAGGGGCTGAGTTGGGAGTCTGACCTGAGAGCCCAGCTCCTGACCAGGAGATATTTGGCCCTAATGGTTATTGATGCAGAGCTCTAAGCAGGGAGAGGGGTTAGGAATGGGGAGGTACAGCCGGAGTCACGCACCTGGCAGGAAGAGTGGAATGGGAGGGGAGGGAGTGTCAGGAGCAGAAGATTCCCAAACTCAAGGTGAGGAGGGATGTGCTGGCATGGTGGGGATGCGAGGGCAGGGTGAGGGCTGAGGCGGGAGGGTGGCGAGAGGTGAGGAGTGGAGGTGAGGGTGAAGGGGGAGTGCCAATGAGTGAAGGCTGAGGGCTGAGCAGGTGAGGATGGAGTGGAGGCAGGGAGACCATCGGGTCAGGTCAGGGTGGGGAGGGTACGCAGGGTAAAAGGCAGCCTGAGGGAGTCGGGGGTGGAGGGTGTTAGGTGGGGGTGTGAGAGGGCATGAAGTGTCTAGGGGGAAGTGAGAAGGGTATAAGAAGGTGTGAGGACTGTGCAGTATCCTGCGGATCTGGAGGACCTATGAGGGGGAGGAGCAGGGCAGACATGAGGGGCATGGGGAGGGGTAGATAGGCCCAAGGGACTTGAACAGTTTGGCTTTTGTCCCTGCCCAGGTCCCCAGTAGCTGCAGCCCCCACCAGATCTGGCCATACTGCCAGGCTCCATTTCAGGGATGGGTGGAAATTTCCATTTCAGCAAAATCCATTTGTAAAGCCCTGGAGCTTTGAGCCTCGTTCTGCTCTTCCTGCCTGGCTCTGCCTGTCTGGCTCTAGCCTGCCCAGCTCGCCCCACTCTCTACCCTGGACTTCCCAATGCTCTCCCTCCCCAGACCCCACCCAAAACCAGCACTATAGCTTATGGGGGACCTTAGCCCTGCCAAGCATGGACACCTGGGATGCCCAGAGGGCCTGCCAGATGTGGAAGATTGGTTACAGCCTCGCCCTCAGTCAGGTACCATCAGCACAATCAACCTGCCCCCCCCCCCGGGGTGCTTGTGACATCAGAGCATGGCAGACAGGAAAAATTCTTCAAGATAACCTTATTAAGACCTGTGTTTGTTTGTTTGTTTGTTTGTTTGTGGCACTGAGGATTGAACCCAGGTGGTATTCTAACTCCAAGCTATATCCCCAGTAATTTTTACTTTTTATTCTGGAACAGGGTCTCACTTGCTAAGTTGCTGAGACTGGCCTGGACCCTACAATCCTCTTTCTCAGTCTCCCAAGTACTGGGATTCACCACCATGCCTGGGATTTTTTAGACCTTTTTTTTTTTCTTTTTTCTTTTTTCAGCACTGGGGATGGAACCCAGGGGAATTCTACCTCTGGGCTGCAACCCCAGCCCTATTTTTTAATTCCTTGTTTTGAAACAGGGTCTCACAGAGCTGCAAAGGGCCTTACTAATTAGCCAAGGCTGTCCATGAACCGTGATCCTCCTGTCTCAGCCTCCCACATGCTGGGATTACAAGCATGTGCCACCATGCCCTTTTTAGGCCTTTTCATCTAATAGATGGGGAAATGGAGACCCAAAGAGAAAAAAGGTCTCACTGTCCAGAGGTACACAACAGGCTGGTGTACAGAGCCAGAAGGACGACACGGCCCAGAGAAGAACTTACAGAAAGAGTCCTGGCTCAGCTGCAGAGGTGCGCGGTATTCTTGCTTCTCTGCATCTCAGATTGTTCATCTGCCAAGTGGGAATGACATGATCATCCTCCCTAGCTGCTGTGGTGATAGTGAGCTGACCACAGCCACGTGCAGCCAAGTGGGAGTGGGCAGGAAAAGCCTCTGAACCCTAGAGTTCATGTGAAGGCAGTACTTCTAGACCCTGGCCTTAGATGTCCAGACCTCTTTGTCTTGCTCCATAGCTACCCAAGAACCGCAAAAACTGCAGCATGAATGACATGGCCAGGGACTGAGGCCCTGGGTAGTGAGATGAGCTGTGCTACCCTCGGAGAGAAAGTGAGGGGACAGCCTGGCCATCTCACTTGGGCCTCTGGGCAGCGCTTTCTTTCCCCAGCCTTGGGGCCACTCTGGCCTCTGAGTGGAGGGATGCATTCCTAGGTACAAATCAAAGCTCTGCATGGGAGGGGAGACTGAGGCCAGGGGAGGGCGTCTCTAGCTCACTTCTGTGTCCTGGCACAGCAACTGGCATGGGGAGGGTGCACCCTCAGGCCCTGCCACAGCTGGAGGTGGCTGAGGACAGATCTTAGCAGCTGTCCAGGGAAAGCACCCAGGATCATCTTACCCAGCCTGTCCCTGACCAAGACCCGCATCCTAGGCACACACTGTGGCACCCTGGCACACACTGGATCCAAGCTTAACCCTAGCGCATGCCCCAGCACATCCTCCAGCTGTTGCCCTCTCCCACTGTGCCCACAGGAATCCCAGGCCCCATCTGCTCCACTTCTTTGCATTTCCCCCGAACATCTGGGCTGCTCCTAAAATACAGCTCCTGGATCTGTCCAAGGGGAGCTGCTGGATGGAAGAGGAGACTCCTGGGCCCCATTAGTTCTGAGCTAGGGCTGGGAAGGCCCTGGCTGACCCCCACTCCCAGTCTGCAGCTGCCAGAATCAACACACCTAACAGAAGCCTGGTCCCTGACTCCTACTCTCCCTACCCATGAGTGCCCGGTCTCCTGCAGGGTTATAAGCTCCCCCTGCTCCCCTGCACTCACAGCGCACCCGCCACAGCCTCCGAGTATACACCCAAGCGTCATGCTGTGCTCTGTGCTGGGATCTGCTCATGGGCTTAGCTTTCCATACGTGCAAAGGGTCCCCAGGCTTCCTAGCAGGAGCTGTGCTCCAGAACCACACACCCTGAGGACAGGCTGCTTCTCCCCTTCCCACTCCTTGGTAGAGGCGATAGCAGAGGCAGAAGACCAAAGGCCTTTGGTCCAGAGCATCAAAAATTATTTTTCTTCTTTTTATCAGTGCTGGGGGTCCAAGGCAACTGCTCTACCACTGATCTACACTCCAGCCCTTAGCAACACTAATTCTGAGTCCCACTTCAGAGAAACCCAGCCTAAGATGGCCAGGCTTGGAATAACCTCCTCCCACACACACACCCCCTCTGCCCTCCACCTCTGCCCTGCCCCATTCCACCTGTTGCCTTACTGTCCACAGGCAATCCAAGGCTTGGTTTATGTCTTGAGATGGCTTCTCTGTTATAGTTTCTGCTGGGGATGCTCTCCATGGTCCTGAACCATAAGCCTGGGACAGAATGACTTCTTCCTGCTAAACCTGGAGGCCCTCTGACCCAGGTGAGGAAGGAAATGGAAGTGGAAGGGTGGAGGGAACACAACAGGGACAAAGAGGAAGCACGGGCAAACATGACAGAGAAATGAAGCCACCTGAGACAGCTAGGGTTGAACTCTGGGGCATTCTACCTCCGAGCTATGCCTCAGATCTCTTTATTTTGAAACAGGGTCTCACTAAGTTGCTAAGGGCCTTGCTAAGTTGCTGAGGCTGCCCTTCAACCTGCCATCCTCTTGTCTCAGCCTCCCAAGTACTGAGATTACAGATGTGCATCATCATGGCCTGGCTGAAAAGGTGATTTTTGTTGTTCTAAGGATAACCTTCCTCTGGGTCCTTGGGTGTGGACCCAGTCTCCCCTCACCCTACACCAAGGCCAGCTCCTGTTCACTGCTGTGACCCTCCAAGCTACCACATTCTAGTTCCTCTGCTTGTGATGTTTCCAGCCCCTCCCTGACTTGGGGAGGGAGCCCCCCAAAGCCCTGGTCCTAAAAGCTCAGCTACTGCTTCCTCCTCCCTGACAGCAGGGAGAGGAAAGCGCTCTCTAGACTTCTCTGGCCAGCCCCCTCCAAGCCCCCTCCAAGCAAGAGCAGGTCTGGCACAGCCTCCCTGGGGTCCCCTTCTGGGGGTATTAGTGCCTCGCTCAGGGGAGGGAGGGACTCATGAACAGACCTAGCCAGGAGCCCCCAGGCCCATGGTTGGGAGGAAGGAGTTGGGGAAAACAGTAAAGAAGTGGAAAGCGGTTTCCCACTCGGATTTGGCTGTTATTATTTATTTATTCATGTATTTTTTATTAAGGAGGAGATGTTGACCTAATGAGCGAAGAGCCCAGCAGGCTGAAGGGAGGAGCTGGGGTAATGGGGCGCTATCTACACACACAGGGCCCTCTCCAGTGACTGGAGCCCCTCCCTTTCTCTCTGCATAGAGCCTCTGTGGGTGCCTGACCCCCCCTGCCCTGCTGCCCTGCCTCCCCCTCCCCTCTCCCCAAGCAGCAGACATTCCTGTCCATCCGGTCCCACCTTAGGAGCCTCTGGCTTCTCCGCTGACCACCCTCTGCCCCTCCCGCCCAGCAGTCCCCTCCCAGACCTCTTCTCTGATTACACAGCCAGCAACCAGCCATGCCAGGTAGGGAAATTGTCCAGCCCTTATTCCCTACACGGGGCAACCTCAGCCCCAGTCAGGACCAGATTTAGCCTCAGCATCAGCTATCAGCCAAGAGCAAGCTCTGGATAGCTCATGTTTTAAAACCCCTCTCAACAAGAGCTAGCCTCAGTCCTAGAGTACATCCTTGGGTTCTGGATATGGACACAGCTATAGCTGGGTCCCAATTTCAAGGCTTTACCTGGGAAGCTAACCTCAGACTAGATGAGAGAGGTGGGGGGGGAGAGGAGAGAGGAGAAGAGAGAGGAGAGAGAGAAGAGAGAGGAGAGGAGAGAGAGAAGGAGGAGGAGGAGGAGGAGGAAGAGGAGGAGGAGAGGAGGGGAGGGGAGGGGAAGGGAGGGAAGGAGAGGGGAGGGGAGAGGAGAGGAGAGGGAACTTGTCAGTTTCATGGCAGGGCTAGCCTTAGTCCCAGTTCTCATCTGTGGGATAGCCTCAGACCCAACCTCCAACTACCAGCCCAGACCCAGAGTGTAGGATTATCAAGGAAGTGGAAGCTTTGGAGACCAGTCAAAAATGGGGGAGGATGGCCTGCATCCCCTTTAGTACAGACCACTACAGCTTTACTTCACTGACAGAGGGTCACTCTGCTTGTTGTAGGGGCTCAGCTGAGGGCACACCCTGGGGGTTCAAGGATGGGGGCCTCTGGGGACCTGTACCTATGTGAGCACCAGGCCACAATTTCCATCATGCTTCCATTGCTGTCCAGTGAAAACTGGGCCAAGGGAAGTGTTTGCCCAGTGAATAACAGCAGAGCCTGCTGTGTGCCAGGCCCAGGGACAGGGAGAACATCGCTGGGGGTGGGACAGCACAATGGTCGGCACCTGGCGATCCAGCACGTACTCGTGCCCAGCCCTGTGCCTCACTACCTCCTTGCAGCTCTGCAGCCCTACAGGGTACGCGTTGTTATTGTTCCCATCGTATTTATTAAATAACATTTTTATTATAGAGGCAATTCACATGCATGTGGACAATTTTAGAAATACAGAATAAAAATATAAAAATATGATATGCCTGCCACTATTAAAACATTAATGTAGATACCTCCAATCCTTTTCTTGCATGTATCTTTTTACCAAAATGTAATCACATTATACATATTGCTTTGTGTTCTCCTGTTTTTTTTTTTTTTTGTTTGTTTTTTTAGCCAATAATCTCTACCTTTTCCATTTCAGTAAATTTTCATCTCTCTCTTTCTTTCTCTCTGGTCCTGGGGATTGAACTCAGGGCAATCTACCTCCAGATTACATCCCTATCCCTTTTTATTTTTTATTTGCAGACAGGGTCTCACTAAGTTGCTGAGGTTTTCACTAAGTTGTTGAGACTAGCCCTGAACCTATGATCCTCCTATTTCAGCCTCCTATGTACTGAGATCATGGGTATGTTCTACCACACCTGGCTTTCACCTCTTTTAATACACCACATACATTCCCCAACTGACTCCTCCAAAAGTCTTTTAGGGTTGGTTTATCAGATTCCAATTCAGGAGTGGCACCTGCTCATCATGTGGATTAGATTGCTTACTATGGTGTGTTCGTGTGTGTTCGTGTGTGTGTGTGTGTGTGTGTGTGTGTGTGTGTGTGTGTGTATTGCCATGACCCACTGGAATGTCCAGATCAATTTTCCTACATGACATCCTTCCTTCCAATTCTCTAGTCACTTCCTAGCACTGTTAGCCTGTGACACTATCCCAGTGTTTCCTGTAGAGTAGAAGACTAAAATGACTCAAGTTCAAGAGTTCTGTCTAGAACACATATGAGGTGATGTTGTCTACATCCCTGTGTGTCAGCTCAGAAGATACATAGTGTCTGATTCATCCACCCTTAGAAATACTTGGATGGACACCAGCTGGTAATAATTGTGTTTTTCTCCCCACCTTCCTTCTAAGAAATAATGTGCATGGATTAATATGGCACCAAACCAATGTTTATTTCTTCATCAGCCATTTTCCTAATAGTTATTAACACCAGTCCATAATCCTTGCATGATTACTCATATCTATTTTTTTTTTTTTGGTGGTACTGGGGTTCCTGGAAGCCCTTCTACCTCTGGGCTACACTCCCAGACTTATTTTTACATTTTTATTTGGAAACAGGGTCTCCTAAGCCAGTGTGCACGGCTGGCTTCGAACCTGCGCGATCCTCCTGTCTCTGCCTCCCAAGCACGGGGATTACAGGCGTGCGCCACCACGCCCGGTGATTACTAAATATCTAAAGAGGAGAAAACTGAGACTCGTTATGGAGAATGGTCACTCAGATTCACACAATCAGGAAAATGAGTTTTCTTTACTTTTCTCACCATACTAAGCTGGGTGCATGCTAGGTGCCTGGCCCACACACTTTTTTTTTTTTTTTTCAGTACTGAGAATGAAATCCAGGGGCATTCTACCTCCAAGCCACACCCCCGGCCCTATTATTTATTTATTTATTTATTTATTTATTTATTTATTTATTGCAGTACTGGGGATGAAACCCAGGGGCATTCTCTCTCTGAGCTAGACCCTCAGCCCTGTTTTTTATTCTTTACTTAAAAACAAAGTCTCACTGAGTTGCAAAGTGCTTCACTAAGTAGCTGAGGCTGTCCACAAACTGTGATCCTCCTGTCTCAGCCTCCCAAATGCTGGGATTACATGCATGTGACACCATGCCCGGCTTTCTATTCTTTTTTTTGTGTGTGTGTGTGGTACTGGGATTCCTGGAAGCCCTTCTACCTCCGGGCTACACTCCCAGACCTATTTTATACCTTTTTATATTTGGAAACAGGGTCTCTTAAGCCAGCGCGGCTGGCTTCGATCCTGCGCGATCCTCCTGTCTCTGCCTCCCAAGCACGGGGATTACAAGCATGTGTGCCACCACGCCCGGCTACTCTTTATTTTGAAATAAGGTCTTACTAAGTTTCAAAGGGCCTCACTAAGTAGCTAAGGCTGGCCACGAACCCGTGATTCTCTTGTCTCCCAAGTACTGGAATTACAAGCGTGTGCCACCGCACCCGGCACACACACACACACACACACACACACACACACACACACATTTAAATTCACAAAAACTTTATGGGGAGAGGTTTTCTCTGGCTACGGAGGAGGCCAGCCTGAGGTGAAAAAGGTTCTTGGTCAGCTTAACTTGTCTCCTGGCAGTTTGGGACCTGTCATGTGACAGCCTGTGCTAAGATCTTTATAAACTTTGGCTTCTCTGATCCATTTTTTTTAACTTGGTGCATATTTACTGTACTGAATAGTGGGTCTCATTGTGGTATATATAAAAATATAATTTGATCAGTTTCACTCCCCAATACCTCTAATCCCCCCCAAGATCTTGCAAGATATGCAGAATTACTTCCTCCCTTCAAAGATGAAAAAAATGAGGCCCAGCGGAGTTGAGTACTTGCCTGAGGCCACAGAGCTAGCTGTCCCTGGAGCCAGGGTCAGTTCTCTTGACTGCCACCACTCTGACCTGGCCTCTCAGGTCAGCCTCCCTCCGGTCTTGAGACTGTAGAGTACAGAGTGAGGCCTGGGACCTCCTCCACAGAGGGGCTGGCTCTGACACCACGCACAGCAACCGGTATCAACAGGTTCTCTGGGTCGCCTCTGCTAGTCTCCACTCACCAAATGACTCTCTCTGATCTGTGAAATCACCAGAATCTGGCTTGGTTCCTCCAGCCTCTGCACCCTATTAATCCTTCATATTCCACCCCAACCCTCAGGGCCTAATGCCCCCATCAGAGCTCCTCACCCTGGAACAACACCTGCCCTTGATGGAACACTTCCCTCTTCTCACCACCGTGTAGTCAGGACCGACAACTCCCCTTTGAAGGCAATTACAGGCTCCATCTTAGAGAGGCAGACACTGGGCCTTGGTGAGCAGCACTCTGGGCCCCAGCAGCCTCACGCTTGCCCCAGCCAGCATTCTCAAGGCGGGCCCTACGCCCCTGAGTGAGCTCAGCCCAGCCCCAGGGAAGGCCTTTGCTGCTGTTCAGAATCTGAGGCTCGTCCCCGTGTGGGGCCTGTGGTTTGAGTGGGTCTGGGCCTGGAGCAGGGGCTTAGGGGTCAGCCTCATATCCTTGAGCCCTGCCAGAGAGCAGGTCTCTGAAATGTCACCAGCACTGAGGGCATCCTGAGAAATGTCAACAAATGCAGATGTGGGGCCCTTGGCAGAGGGTGGAGCCAGCATTTCTCTGCAGAGTCTCCCTCTACCATCTCCATTCCAGTGACAGAAGGAAGATAAGAAGGGCTCTCAGAGACTTCCTAGTCCAACTTGTAGATTTTATAGATGGGTCAATCGAAACCCAGAACTCCCAGAATAAGGTGCCAATTTTTTCTCCCCAAACCTAGATTAGTAATGGATTTCTACCCACTCCCCACTTCCTACCACCTCTGAGCCCTGGAGTCCAGCCCCCTGAGTCAAGAGCCCAATTCTCAGCAGCCGCAGGAACAGAGTGCTGTGGCCCTGCGTTAGGAGCTGCAGTTAGGGGAACAGCGTGACCCAGCAGCCTCACTGGCCTCTGCCCTCCTCACCCACACTACACTGCCACCTCCAGAATAAAGATGACAGTCGGTCCTGCTGAAGAGCAGAGGCTGCAATGCAATAGCCTCCGTGTGCTTGGGAACTGCTGCGTGCTCCTCCCCTCTCTCCCCTTCTCCCCATGGGCGGGAGGTTCATGTTTAACCTCTCCGGGGTGCAGAGGACCCCAATTCCTACCCAGAGAATCCTCCCCAAGGCCTGTGGAGACTGGAAGCCTTGTTTTTAGCTGTAGAGTTTGCATTTTTTTTTTTTTTTTTTTTTTTTGCAGGTCTGGGGATGGAACCCAGAAGCATTCAACCTCTGAGCTACATGTAACTCCTGCCCAATTTTTTATTCTTTATTTTGAAACAGGGTCTCACTGAGTTGCAGAGGGCCTCACTAAGTAGCTGAGGCTGTCTGCGAACCGCGATCCTCAGTCTCAGCCTCCTGAATGCTGGGATTACAAGCGTGCGCCACCACGCCTGGCTGCATTTTCTTTCTTGGCCTTCATACAGTTGCATATTCAGGAACTACTCAGAGTCTTTGTGCTGTGACTTGGAGGGGGATAAAGTAGTCCTATTGTAGATTTTTATTTTTTATTTTTTTGGTACTAGGGGTTGACCCAAACCACCACCAAGATATATTTCTAGTCCTTTTAAAGTTTATTTTGAAACAGAGTCTAGCTAAATTGTTGAGGGTCTCACTAAGTTGCTGAGGCTGGCTTCAAACCTGTGATCCTCCAGTCTCAGCCTCCCAAGTACTAGAATTATAGGTGTGTACCACCAGACCTGGCAAATTGATCCTATTCTTATCTGCCATGCCTGCCATATTACAGGCACACAGTAAACATTCACTGAATAAAAAAAATATTGGCATCTTAGATCAGGCCAGGCCTGCACTTAATAGTCCACATTTCTGCCTCAAAACACTTCCCCACAAACTGTAAGCTTCCTGAGAACAGGGACCAGGTCTCTGATTCATTCCTGCATCCTTTGTGATTCATCCAGCATGTGGCCACAGTGGGCACCTAATAAATATTTGTAGAAGGAAATATGTAAGTGAATGAATGAAAGTATATGTAAGTGAATGAGTGATCTAGGCAGGCAAGGATTTTTTAAAAATCTTCATTACGATGGAGAGGTGAGATTTTAGAAGGGATGGAGAAACCTTGCTGAGATGCTGAGTGGTAGAGTCTGGACTTAAATGTAGGAAGTTTGACCCGTGAAGCTTGGAGCTGCTGGCCAGGATATGGACAAGAGGGCTGAGGTGTAAGGCGGGATGGGGAAGCCTCGGGTCTAAGGGCAAGGCAGATGAAGCCTCTGCCCAGGAGGAAGGACTTTCCTGGAATTATTCTGCCTCTAGGTGGAGAAGCTGGGAAGTCTAATTGGTTTCTTCAGCTCCTGGAGTCGGGTCCATAAATCATGGCTCCATTGAAGACACGGGCACCTCCTCTCTGGAGACTCGGGTATGAGTTGCTGTGAACTCCTGTGACATGAAGAGGCTTGCAGCTTCCATATGCAGGTGACTGTGCCACTCCAGCCCAGAATAGAACATCACTTGATAGGGCCCACCAGTCAGCTGTAGCGCCCGAGGTGTGCAGAGCCCCAAGGGAGGACAGGGAAGGGAGGGGGGCCAGGACACCAGAAAGCGGAAGGAAACCAGAGAGGGAGAGAGGAGAGCCCTGAAAACCCAGATAGCCTTTCTTTAGTGAATCCAATCCCATCCACCATTTACTGTGTGCCTTCCTACCTGTGCCAGATGCTGTACTGGGCACTGGGGACCCCAAGACAGCTCAGATGCAGAGGAGAGAGGGAGGGAGAGGCAGCTAGAGACGACGATCACAAGCAGGGTGATAAGTGCTTGTAAGAGATGCACAAAGTGCACGGGGAGCTCTGAGCACCAGGCCATCCTGTCTTCCCCTGGTGGAGAAGGATTTGGAAGTCCTCACCAAGGAGGGCGCTTTGGCTGGGCCTGTGGGGCTCTAAGAGGGAGCAGGAGGGCAGGGCACCTCAGGCAAAGGAGCGCCTGTGCAAAGGTGGGGGGATGAGGAGGAGTGGCGGGGGCGGGGCAACGTATGTGTGGTTGCAGCCATGGGGGAGGCAGGAGGATCCCTGGACAGGAGCCTCAGGCCAGAGTCTGAAAGGCCATGAATGGTCCTACTAGAGGGTTTGGCCTCAATCCAGTCGTGGGCAAAGGGGAGCCATTGAAGAATTTTAAGCAGGGGTGTGACAGGGCTAGATTTGTGTTTTAGAAAGCCTTCTGGGGGGAGATAGAATAAACTAAGACTATGGCCAAGGGGCAGAGAGAAGGGACCGGGTTCTAGGGAATTTCAGAGGAAAAATGGATAGGACTTTTCCTTCCCAAGTAATTCTGTTGGACTTTCCTGCCTCTCTGTGCAGGCTCTGAGCTCCCCTGAAGAGGAACACTGCTTCCTCTTTCCTCTGTGTCTGGTGCAGGCTTCTGCATTCGCAGAGCTGAGCCTACAGGATCTGACTGACATGGACAGAGCAGGCCAGCTGACTCCCTGAGCCTGGGGAGTCCTGCTCTGAGGACAAGCTAGTGCCTTCTCTCCACTCAGTCCATGAGCCCCAGAACTGGGTGAGCCTTAGCCCAGGCCTCTGGGGAAGGCCCAGGAGGTCCTTCCTCCCATGCCTCCTCCCCCTCCTCCCCAGAGCCCAAGCTTTCTTGCTGGGAGCTCTCAGAGCTTGCAGAGCTGTGGATGAAATGGTTCGGTGGCTCCAGCCCAGATGCTGCCATGGCAACCAGGCTGCCTGCCAGACCCACAGTCAGGAGCAGGCCCGGTTTTCCTTCTCCAGAACTACGATACCCAACATGCAAAGCACCTGCAACAATCAGAGAAAACTGCCCTCTGGATGGGGCCAGCCAGCCTCTCAGCCTAGAAGACATCTACAGGAACCCGAGGAAACACAGCACAAAACATGGAGGGGGCTATGAAAGCAGGGTACCATTGGAGGAGGCCTGGGAATTGTCCTTGTGGTGACCCAGTGTCATCTCAGAAAGAGGCCAGCATTACAGGCAGGAGCAAAGGCTGGCAACGGGTCCTGGCCCTGGTTTTGCCATCAACCTGTTGTGTGGCTTAAACACCTTCTCTCAAAAACTCTCCACTGCTCTTGATCTGTGTCCCCACTTGGTGGTCGAGCCTGGGTGGCTGCCACGCACCACAGATGGGCTCTTTGCTTCCCCTGGGGCCATCCCCCCTCCTTTACACGGGAGCCTGAGTGACCTTTTCAAAATGCAATTCTGATCATATCCCTGCCGCTGTTCACTGCCCACCTCCCTGCTGTTCAAACTCTTCAATGTTTAAATCCTTTACTCCCAGATAAAGAAACAATTCTTCATTTCAGCTGACACATCCCGGCATGGTCTGGCCTCTGCCAGCTTCCAGCCTTCCCACTCACCCATACATCAGTGCTTCTGGGCTTTAATGTCTTGTAGAAGCCATGCTGCCTCCTGGCCCCAGGGCCTTTGTGCATGCTGCTCTCTCTCTCTCTCTCCGCAGCACCATTTCCTCCACTGTTTCTTCATACAGCCTTCTCTATCTCCGAGAAATATCAGCTAAGGAACCTCTCCTGATCCCCCCCACTTGACCAAATCTCCCTTCTCTACATTCCAGGGCACCAGGAAGCTCTGCTCTAGAGTACTTGCTGCAGTTGCACTTTCATGTGAATTTGTTTGATTCTTTGACAGTTATGTGCCTCCCCAACAGACCAGAGCCTCTGTAAGTAGAGGGAGAGGGCCTCTTTGCCCGAGGCTGCATCCTTAGGGTCTACAAAATGAATACTCAAGAACCATTTTCCAAAGCAAGCGAATCCACCTTAGCCTTCCTATCTGTCTCCACGTGCCTTGCGCTGGGGGTGGTGTTTCCCCGGGATGTGACAATGGAGGAGACACCTGGATGTGGCGGGTGTGCTCCTTCCTCCCAGGGAGCTCACAGTCCAGCGGAGAAGACCGACATGAACTATATATATATATATATATAATGACACGAGAGCTGAGTTGAAATGGTCAAGGATAGGGAGCCCGGAGATGTGGCGAGGCCCACCAGGAAGAGAGGTGGGAGTTCCCAGAGAAAGGAGCTGGGCACCGGAGAAGAGCACTGCAGACAGGGGAACTGCCAGTGCGTGGCTGCTGCTGAGGCAGGCAGAGCGTGGATTATTGGAGACATGAAGTAAGGCCCGGACTGCTGGAGCATAGCGTGAGCGGAGGTGGTGGCAGCTTCATGTAGGGGAGTGGTTTTACTGGGCGGAAGTAAGATGAGGCGAGCTATTTTTTTTCAGCTGGCTGGACCTTGGCTTCTACCCTCCTCTGATCCCTGATCCCAGGCTCAGGCTGAGGATTCGTGTGGACACACCCAGGCCCTTCTGCTGCACAGGTGCATTGGCCATCCTGAGCACCCGCTTGCGTGCGCCATCTCATGGGTTTCCTGACTATCTGGTGTGAGGGGTGCGTGTGTGCATAAAGGGGCTCAGGAGGTTGCTATCCTGATGCATTCTGGGGAGCCCGGCCTGGGGCTTGGGGGTGGGTGTGCAGCATGCCTAAGAATGAGCATGGCTTACCAGCTGCAGAGACTTCAGTGGATGGGGGAACAGAAGCCCTGGGCGTGGGGCAGGAAGGGCTCCCTCTCCTCGAGTACGTTGCTGTCCTCTCCCTCAAATATCCTAGATAGGACAGGCAACACTTCCTAGCTGATTACCCCTACCTTTGAGCTCTTCCACACAGTATTTTGAGTGAGTGTGTAGAATGAAGTGGCACCTAGTGGCTGGGAACAGTGAACTTTAGCCTCCTCGGATCCCACTGCAGTCATTCCAACACACACACACACACACACACACACACACACACACACACACACACACACACCGTGCACTCCAGATCCCTGATTCTACTGTGATGTCCCTGGGCTAGTAGCCCCCTGTTCACCTGTTTCTCAGAAGCGCTGCTCCAAGTGTGAACTTCAGACCCACCATATCAGAATCACCTGGAGCTTGTGAAATGCAGGCTTCCAGGAGACTCTGATGTGAGCACTTTGTATGGCATATTTTAAGAAGCTTTGTCCTAAAGGATACCTGATTCTGTCCAGCAAACCACTAAAGCATTCCTTCACTAGCAATGTCTCCTCCAACCCACCCAGCAATGATGACCCGACTTTGAGCCCCACAGCAGCCCCTTTTTTTTCTCCAGACCTCTGCCAGGAGGACAAGCCAGCCCTGCCCCTCAGACCCCCCTCCAAATCTCAGCCACTTCACACAGTCCATAAACACTCCCCAAGAACCCATAATGTGCTAGGTGCTAGAACTCTGGGAAGACCGCGATGATCTCTGCTCTTCTGGGTCTTATAATTTAGCAATAAAGACAAATACAATAGAAGCAAATACATCAACAAAAAAAATTGTAGTGGTAAGTTCTATGAAGATAAAGCAGTTATCTGATAGAAAATGCCTGGGGGCCCTGCTTAATTCAGGGGCTCAGGGAAAGGCACTACCTTGGTGCCTGTGGTTCCAAGGAAGGTTCTGGGAATGAAAGAAAAAGCCCTTCCTCTCCCCTTGCTGTTGTTTTTGCCTCCCTTCTTTCTTATCTTTGGCTCAGCTTGCCTCTGTTTCTGTTAGCTCCCTCTTTGTCTCCTCTCTACTTTCCTCTGCGGCTGCCCTTTCTCCCTCCCCCCTCCCTCTCTCCCTGCTTCCCTCTTCTTCCCACCCTCCCTCTCTCTCTTCTGCTCCCTCTAGGGGAACTGAAGAAACCAGATCCCTCTGGCTCTCAGGTGGGCCAGCAGTAATTGAGCTGTGGACTCGCTGGCAGAGCAGGGCTAGAGGAGAGGAGTGGGGAGGTCAGAGGGAGCTGGAGGCAGCGAGAGGGCTGGAGGGATGGGTAGGGATGGGAGCGGGGAGGGCCTGGGGAGCTTGAGGGCACTCACAGGGCTGGAGGTGGCCGCTCAGCCAGGTAATCTAATCAGGGGATGAGTCATAAAGATCACTCACTCCCGTGCACAGGACCGGCCTAGGAAATCACATTGATTTGAAGAGGGTGTAAAATCCACGGAGAATTCCCCCCTCTCCACCACACACATGAAGATAAACTGTCTTCAGCTTCCAATATGATCTTACAACAGCTTGTCAGTGACAAAACAGCCTCAAATCCTCCCATTTATCAAACGGCCAATCCTGTTAGCAGCTTAAAAGAGACATAATTACCTGCGGCCTTTTGTGTGATTCTTTATACTAACGCCGCTTCCTTCTGGCAGCATTCCGGAACGTGAGCTCAGAATTTATTCCTGGTGACTTGGGAGAGCTTCCGAGGTGTTAATGTTGGGAGATGGGAGTGCATCTTGGATTGGGCCATGGGTTAGCACCATGGACAGGGCCGAGGGTGTCCTGGAGTGGCCTTGTGTATAGCCCAGGAAGCAGACGCCCAACTCACAAGGGCAGACACCTGAGGGCCAGCCAGGGCTCCGGTAGGTTTCTGGAAATAGAGGTTCCAGTTGCCTTTGCAGAGAAGGCCATGGAGGCCATGGCCATTGTACATCAGTGCTGACAGTGGAACAGAGAATAGGTGTGGCTTGGTCTGCAGATGGATAATTTGGATAAGAGTTCTCCACCCTCAAACAGAGGGAGGAAGCTCCTTTTCTTAATTCCAGAATGGTAAATACATTGCGACTTCAGATTTTGCCATGCTGCTACCAGAAAGAACAATAATATTTCTAACTAAAATGTATTTTTGCATGCTTCTTGATATGGGCCAGGCTGAGGTTTATATTAAGATCCCGTGTTATAGCTGTGGCACACGCCTATGGTCCCAGCTACTCAGGAGGTAAAGCAAAAGGATTGCAAATTCAAGGTTAGCCTGGGCAATTTAGCAGGACCCTGGCTTATAAATAAAAATTTTTGCCAGGCATGGTGGCACACACTTATAATCCCAGTGCATGGGAGATTGAGACAGGAGGATCACAGGATCATGACCAGCCTCAGCTACTTTAGTGAGGCCCTTTGCAACTTAGTGAGACTCTTTCCATATAAAAAAGAATAAAATAGGTCTGAGGGTATAGATTGGAGGTAGATTACCCCTGGGTTCCATCCCCAGTACTCCCAAAAACTAAATAAAAATAAATAAATAAAATTTAAAAATAAAAATAAAAAGTTTAAGCTAAGTACAGTTGTACATACCTATAATCCCAGGGCTTGGGAGCTGAGACAAAAAGATTGTAGGTTCAAGGTCAGCCTCAGCTGCTTGGTAAGATCCTCAGAGACTTAGATAGAATGCCCCTGGGTTCAAACCCTACTACCAAAAAAAATTTTGTGTGTGATGCTGGGGATTGAACCCAGGGGCATTCTACCTCTACCTCTGAGCTACATCCCCAGACCAATTTTTTCATTCTTTATTTTGAAACAGTCCCTCTCTAAGTAGCTGAGACTGGCTGCAAACCCGGATCCTCCTGTCTCAGCCTCCCAAGTCCTGGGATTAAAAGCATGTGCCACCACGGCCAGCTAAAACTTTTTTTTTTTTTTTTTTTTTGGTGCTACTGGGGTTCCTGGAAACCCTTCTATCTCCGGGCTACACTCCCAGACCTATTTTATATTTTTATTTGGAAACAGGATCTCTTAAGCCAGCACAGCTGGCTTCAAACCTGTGCGATCCTATCTCCGCCTCCCAAGCGCGGGGATCACAAGCGTGCACCACCACACCCGGATAAAACATTTTTTTAATAATAAAAAATTTTAAAAAGAGCTGAGGAAGTAGCTAAACGATATAGAGACTTTGACCAGTGCAAGTCCGTGGGTTCAAACTCCAGTAACCATCCCCTTAAAAAAAGATCTCAATTAACATAACCCTCATGCAATCCTATTCTATGTTCCCATTTTATAGATAAAGAACTAGAGGTGAGAGAGGCTAAGTCACATAGCCAATCACTCAGAGCTGATTCTGGCTTGTGGTCTACAATCCAGGCTGCCTCCAAGGCAGGCTCTGTCCTGAGGAGAGATCAGCTCTGTGGCTCTGGACCAATCTCTCTTCCCCTCCACACTTCTTGCTGTTCCTTAGGGAGCCCAGCTGAGGCAGCTCCTGTTCTTACTGCTTGGAGGGAAGGAACCACATGGCATGACCTTTTCCTCCATGAAGAATAGGCTCCCCAGACACCAGCTTGTCTCTGGCCAGAGCAGCCTGCAAACTCGTCCTCAGCCCCTCCGTCTGTGCTGAGCCCTGCTGCCGCCTCACCCCACACATTTCAAGGGTCGCCTAGCCTATCCTCTCACTTGTCACCACCAGGCCCCTGCTTGCTACCTTCTTTCCCCTCGAATTTCCCCATTTTCCAGGCAGCCCAAGAGAATCCTCTCTTGGGAGGAAGCCATCAGAGTCCATTTGGAAGCCAGATAAAGAAGCAGACAGTGAGACAGACAGTAAGAGACAGACAAGAGACAGGCTGAAAATGAATTTTGAAGTGTTGTTGAGTTAATGACTGTGGTCAAATCCTATTGAGAGACAAGGGAGCAGGGGTATCTCACAGAATTTCTAGGGCTAGCTTTGTCTGGCTCCCTCTGTCCACCAGCTCTCCAATTCACCCTTCTCCTTTCCTGGGCTGCCTCCCAGACTAGCATCTTTTCCCCCACCCTACCCAGCCTCAGGGCATTCATCATTTGGGTTAGTTATTTATCAAAGGCTGTGACAGTCCCTGTTTAGCAAAAATCAATCTGTAAAGAATGGGACCAACCCAAGGCCCCCTGTTCTCCCAAGCCCCTACCATCAATCTGCCCAAAGAAGCTCCAGGGCTCCGCCATCAGCACTTCCCCACCCCCATGCCGTGCCTGGGTGGGTCTCTGGATCCTTTTCAGTTCTGAAGGAGAAGGAGTAGAAGGAAGGAGAGAGGGAAGGGGGAGGGAGAAAGAGAAAGACAGAGGTAAGTTAATGCCTTCTCTTACATGTTTATTTTGTTGTTTTTAAGTGAGAAAGTCCCAGCTCTATTAAATATAATCAATACTTGGCCCAAGAGAAGCTTCCCTTCTTTGAGACATTTGAAATCTGGTCAAATCATTTTGCCCCGATACAAAGTAATTTATCAATTTCAAAACCCCTCTAATCAGTGGGGGCTCTGGTGTCCCCATTCCTGCCTGACTGCCATCTTTTGCTGTAGGGGACACACACACACACACACACACACACACACACACACCTCTGCACAAACTCTTGCAACCCTCCCCTCCTGGGAACCGCAGAATGTCTTTTTCTTGTTCAGCTTCCAGGCCGGTATCATCCTCAACATCTCCAGCCCCAACTGTGTGCTCCTGGCCCTGAGCTCGGCAGCATTCAGCCCTGGAGAGCTGAGGTGGGTCCGAGTCCAGCCACAGTATGCTGAGTCCAGCCACAGTGCCCACTCTCTCTTCACCTGGGGATTAAACAGCTGAATGTGCATGGGGGGTCCTATTTGTAGACAGATCCCAAAATTGGGGCCAGGAGGCTAGCCCACCAAAGTTGTCACTTAGAACCTTGGCTGTTTCTTTCTGGACAAAGCGAGACCCGCCGGCTGGAGTTGGGTTTTCCTAGCTGAACCCGAGGATGATGTCACAGTAATCTCCTGCCTCTGAAGAAGTTGCTATTTTTGCCCTCGAGGACAGGCTGTGTCTAAAGGGAGGTTGTGACAGCAGCAAAATCACCTTGCAACTCACCTTCCCACTCCCAGAAAGAGTGGCTTGAGTCTTTGCCGCTCCATTAGATTGGATTCTCGGCAGGTCTTTTGTGGCCGCCAGCTGTGGTGGCCAGATAGGCCACTGACATTTGGGGAGAGGCCACCACTGAATAGCGGATTCAAATGCTCTCCTCACAATGGACTCTGCACATTCGGCCTTGGAGGTGACTGAGGAAAGTGAGTGGGTGAGCCAGCCTGCAAGGAAGCCCAGCTGCATGATGGCGTCTGAGCTGCCAAGGCTTCACCCACAGGACAGCACATCCAGAGGCCTTACCTTGGCAACACATTTCCTCCATCAGCCTAACCTCAAATCCCCAACTGACATTTTATGTCAGTGTTTAGATGGCACCCTGTAAATATGTGTGCAAATGATGATGTGTGGAAATGTTCATGTAGAAGTGTGTGTGTGTGTGTGTGTGTGTGTGTGTGTGTGTGTGTGCATGCGTACATGCATATGCTATGGGTTGAAGTCAGGGCTATTCTATCTTCAATCTACCAGCCCTTTTTGTTTTATTTTTTGAAACCGAGTCTCACTAAATTGCTAAAGCTGGCTTCAAACCTGTGATCCTCATGCTTCAGCTCCTAGGTACTAGGACTACAGGCATGCACCATCACACCCAGCTTCTCCGTGTACTAAGAAGTGTATGTACTTCTGCCCGTTTTGTGCCTTCTCTCCCAAATCTATCATAGCTCCTTTAAGACTATAACCAAGAATTTTGGTTATCTTTGGAGCCCTCGTGGCTCCTTTATAGAGGGCTCTGCACAAAGTAATATTAAACTAGAGCGAACACAGTGCCCTATGGTTTATGAGGTATTTTAATATTAACTGTCTAATTTAATTCTACAATAATGCTAGGGGCTAAACATTATCTTGTTTTATATCAAGAGAACCCAAGGCTCTTTAAGTTGAAGCCACTTGTCCCAAATCACACAGAAAGAAAACAATAAACCTAGGATACCAATCTAAGTTCTTTGAATCAGATTCTAAAATCTTTTCACTTTTTTTCCTTCATTACAAATATTGAGTGTCCTCTTCACATCAATGGTCAAACTTTCTTCATGACAATCTAAAACTAGGTGACAGTAGGGCATGATGGTACATGCCTAAATCCATGTATTTAGAAGGCTGGGACAGGAGGATCACAGGGTAGCCATCAGCCTGGGCAATTTAGCAAGGTCATGTCTTAAAATAAAAAATGGAAATGGTTTGGAGGTGTATGTCAGTGGTAAAATCCCCATAACTATATGGCATTATAATCTTTCTATAAGAATAAATGTGAAGTGGTTTGCCCAAGATACCACAGTAAATAAAAGATGGGAGAGAGCTGAGCATGGTGGCGCACATTTATAATCCCAGTACATGGGAGGCTGAGACAGGAGGATTGCAGGTTTGCAGCCAGCCTCAGCTACTTAGTGAGGCTTTCTGCAACTTAGTGAGACCCTGTTTCAAAATAAACAACAAAAAATAGGACTGATGGTATAGCTCAGAGATAGAATGCCCCTGGATTCTGTTCTTAGTAGTGGAAAAAAAAAAGTGGAAGAGAATTACACCTCATTTTTTTTTTAAATGGTATTGGGTTGTTTTTATGGTACTGGGCCTCATACTTGCTATGCAAGCACTCTGCTACTAAGCTACATCCCTACATTTTCAATTCAATTAAATTTATTTATTTACTTAGTGGTACCAGATATTGAACCCAGGGGCATTCTACCTCTGAGCTACACCCCAGCTCGATTACATTTTTTTTCTTTTGAAACAGCCTTGCTAAATTGCTTAGGCTATCCTCGAACCTGCAATCCTCTTGTTTCAGCCTTCTAAGTACTGGGATTCAGGTATGTGCCATCGTGCCTGGCCATCCCTACACTTAAAAAAATTTTTTTTTTGAGACATAATCTTGCTAAGTTGCGCAGGCTGGCTTTGAAACTTGTGTTCCTCCTGCCTCAGCCTCACATGCAGCTGGAATAATAGGCATGTACCACTTCACCTGGCTCAAACCCAGGTGTTTTGTTTTGTTTTTTCCCCTCAAGTCCAGAGTCTTTTCCATTGACCTGCACAAACATTTTTGTAATAATGTTTAGAAAGGACCTGCTATTTGCCAAGCACTATTCAATTTTCTTTTTATTCTTCATTTTTATGGTGCTAGGGATTGAACACAACGCCTCACCCATGTTAGCCAAGAATTCTACCACAGACTACATCCCAGCCTACAAAATCTGACATGGAGCCGGGCGTGATGGCACATGCTTGTAATCCCCCCGCTTGGGAGGTTGAGACAGGAGGATCACACAGGTTCGAAGCCAGCCTCACTACTTACTGAGGCTCTCAGCAAGTTTGTGAGACCCTGTTTCCAAATAAAATATACAGTAGGTCTGAGAGTATAGCCCGGAGGTAGAAAAAGCCCCTGGGTTCCACCCCCAGTACCACCAAAAAAAAAAAAAAAATCTGACATGGATTCTATTATCATTTCCTTCTTAGAGACGAAAATAGAAATTTTTGAAAAGTGATAACTGATGGCCACACTAGGATTTGAACTCTGCATCTCTGACTCCAGAGCTCTCAGCTATACCGGCTAACTGATGACAATCATCACTCATTGCACATCTGAACCATCAATGTGCTAATTGATTGAATGGCTGGTCACTGTAGATGTAAGTTCATGGCACAGCGAGGAAGAAGAGCTATAGATTAGGGAATTCCAAGCCAGCACCTGACCCCTAGTTCACACTACCTGCAGAGGCCCTCTGTGCCTAATAACAATAACACTGCCCCTCCTCCTTCCAGAGCATCTACCACGTCAATAATCATTAGGCCCTCCCATACACTTTCACAACCCTATGTGTTCCTCATATAACTCGATAAGTATTAACCCCCCTTTATTTGAAAGATATGGAAACCAAAATTCAGAGAGAATGACCGAAACTTGTTCATGGACACACAGCTTATCAAAGAGATATCAGTGTAAAGGTGTCATCTCTCTCCTTGATCCTGCAAACAATATCAGGGCAACCGCTCCAGTCCTACCTGCCCATCATGACTGCAAGTGAGGATGAACATCAGATCCCAGGGAGTTTGGGGAGAGAGTAGAAGTGTGGCACCAAGGAACGCTGCAGCTGCAAGCAGTCCCCAGTGCTCAGTAGAGAGTGCTCATAGTTCTGGGGTTAAATGCTGCTGGGAGACAAGTGGGAGTTACTGAGAAAGTGACTGGGAGAGCAGCTGACTTCTGGAAACCAGAGTGTCCATTGCTGGCCAGGATCCTCCAACTCCAACCCTCTGGCGCTAAGGACTGCCCAAGCTACCTCTGGGAGTGACACCTACCCCCAAAGAATGACTGCAGGCACCACTGGGCTCCAGACGTACTGCGACTGCTTCCCACATTGATGGATGAATGTGGCTCTGCAAATTGGAAAAATAACTAATGTGCGACTCCCAGACCCTGCTGCCTTCGGGTGGAGGGGGCTCTTCTGGGTAAACCCAAGAACTGAGAGGCATCAATCCCCTGCGTAACAACCCAAAGCAGCAGCGGGGAGAGGCTCCCAGCCTGGTGGGGGTGGATTTACATTTCCTACAGGGTAGTCTCTGTGTCACCTCTCATCACCATAATATTTACATCAAATGCAAAAGGCCTCCTCGGAATAGAACCCTGAGGTTGTAAATGCCAAATCCAAGAATGTCAGCGAATGCGAAAGATGAGGTTCTTTGAGCAGCAGTTCCCCCTCCTCCTGGCAATGCCTGCTGCAGCCCTGGAGGGAGGTGGAGTGGGCTCCAGAGCCTCCCTGAACTTCACCCCAAATCCAGAAAGGCTGGGAACATGCAGTGAGCCCGGGGCAGCCATGTTCTGGGTTCCAGGACATCAAGCAGCCCCATCTCTTCCACCTGGCTTCATGCAAAGTCTGAGGAAATGTGTCCATACACACTCCCTGTGCAGTTAGGAGTGTAAGCCACCTCCTGAAGGAACAGACATCTGGACAGGTGGACATTCTCCTGTGACCCCAGAGCCTTGGCAATCAGGCCGTTATGTGGTCTGCAGCCCGGCAGCTAAGCTCGCTCCATGGTATGTCCCTCACTCCCCTGCTAGGGGCCCAGTGACTATTCATTTATCACACGCTTTCTGAGCACTTACTAAGCATCAGGCCCTGAGAATACAATGGCGAACAAGAGAGACAAGGCCTCTACCCTGAAGGAGCCAATGCACAAGTTAGCAAGTAAATATCTTCAAGTGCTGTGAAGTATTTTGAAGAAAATAAATTGGGATGAAAGGATAGAGAGGAAAAGAGAAAAGTCACTGTTGCCAGGGCAGAGAAGTCTTCTTCAGGGAAGTGGCATTGACCTGAAGAATGAGAAGCAGCCTCAGAGAGATTTGGAGGAAAACCATCCCAAGCAATGGGCACAGTAAGGGCACAGGCTTTGAGAGAAGCAGGAGCTGGTGCTGGAGGAAGAGAAGGGCCAGGCACAGCCAGGCAGTGGGTGATGAGGCGCTGGAGGAGATGAGGTCAGAGAGGTAAAAGGCTTGCCAGCCATGTACTGGGAAGCCAGGGGAGTGATTTAGGTAGGAGATGGCACTATCTAATTTATGTGTGTGTGTGTGTGTGTGTGTGTGTGTGTGTGTGTGTGTGTGTGTGTTACTGCAGATGGAACCCAGGGGCCTTCTACCTCTGAGTTACACCTTCAGACCTATTTTATATTTTTTTATTTGGAAACAGGGTCTCACTAAGTTGCTGAGAGCCTCACTGAATAGCTGAGGCTAGCTTTGAACCTGTGCAATCCTCCTGTCTCATCCTCCCAAGCACTGGAATTACAAGTATGTACCACCGTGACCAGCTTATCTAATTTATATTTTAAAAGTGTATTCAGGCCGGGCGTGGTGGCGTACGCTTGTAATCCCCATGCTTGGGAGGCGGAGACAGGAGGATCACGCAGGTTCGAAGCCAGCCTTGCTGGCTTAAGAGACCCTGTTTCCAAATAAAAATATAAAATAGGTCTGGGTCTGGGAGTGTAGCCCGGAGGTAGAAGGCCCCTGGATTCCACCCCTGGTACCACCAAAAAAAAAAAATGTATTCAGATTAATTAGAATCTTAGTGTAGTTGTGACTTCACACCACACTCATGGTGTGATCTGGAGCCAGTTGCTGGTTTTCATTGGGCTCTGTTTCCTTAAGAACCTCCTGGGCCAGGTGTGATGGCATGTACCTGTGATCACAGTACTTGGGAGGCTGAGACAGGGGGATCACAAGTTCAAGGCCAGACTCAATAACGTAGACAGACCCTGTTTCTAAATAGAAAATAAAGCCAGGTGTAGTGGCACACACTTATAATCCCAGTACTTGGGAGGTTGAGACAAGAGTATTGCAGGTTCGTGGCCAGCCTCAGCTACTTAGTGTGGCCCTTCACAATTTAGTGAAACCCCTGTTTCATTTTTCTTTTTTTTTTTTCTTTTTGCGGGGTCTGGGGATGGAACCCAGGGGCATTCGACCTTCGAGCTACACCTCCTGCCCTATTTTTTAGTTTTTATTTTGAAACCAGGTCTTACTGAGTTGCAGAGGGCCTCACTAAGTAGCTGAGGCTGTCCCTGAACTGCAATCCTCCGGTCTCAGCCTCCCGAATGCTGGGATTACAACCGTGCGCCACCACGCCCAGCTAAAAACCCCTGTTTCAAAATAAAGAATAAACTGGGCGTGGTGGCGCACGTTTGTAATCCCAGTACTTGGGAGGCTGAGACAGGAGGATTGCAGGTTTGCAGCCAGCCTCAGCTACTTCATGCGGCCCTCCGCAACTTAGTGAGACCCTGTTTCCAAATAAAGGATAAAAAATAGGGCTGGGGGTGTAGTTCAAAGGTAGAATGCCCCTGGGTCCCATCCCCAATACCACACAAAAAAAATCATCAAAATAAAGAATAAAAAGTAGGTTAGAGGTATAACTCAGAGGTAGAATACCCCTGGGTTTCAACCCCAGCATCACAAAAAATAAAAATAAAAAAGACCGGGTATAACTCAGGGGTATAATGGTCCTAAGTTCAATCCCCAGTATCAAAAACAATCTCTTGGTGTGTCAGAGGATGGCATGAGTCATATTCTTATATATGTGTGTCTAGTTCAGGGCCTGGCATCCTCAGGTACATGGTGAATGTCCCACTCTGTCTCTGTACCACTCTTCTTTGCTCTGACCTCCAGCCTAGGTCCCATCTCCCCCTAGCTGTCACATGCTAAGTGCATCCCCTAGTCCTCACTGGTGTCCCAGAGCACAGGAAGGCCTCTCATCCACTGGAGTCAGAACCATCTGAGATGGGCCCAGGGTTCCTTTCACTTAGTGCCCCAGCATTTGAGTGTGCCACCCCTTGGAAAGCAGGAGTCGGACTCTGGGCTGGACTGCTCAGGGGACTTCCTGCTGCCAATGAAATGGCCAGGATGCCTGGGCACATTTGCATGCGGACACACTACATTTCCATGCCATTTGCTGCACCAAAAGGGCAAGCCCAGCATGCAAGGGCAAGGTTATCACTGCCACCTGAGGTCATGCATCTCTTCACTCATCTGCATTCCTCCCCAAATCTTTTGTGCATGATCTTTGACCCCCGAGGTTGTATGGAGGAGAATTGAAAGAAAAAGTTGGAAGCCAGGGGAAGAAGCAGATGATGAAGGCTATTTAGAGAGTAGGCCAGGACTGAGAGCAGACAGGGAGACCTTCATTTCTTCCTGGTCCTGGGCTCACACTAAAGCCAGATCCAAAGTGTGGAGGTTAGAAAGAATCTGCCTCGCAGCTGCTTGGGTAGCCACAGAGCCACTGGGCTGGCCTCAGGGGATGAGGCACTTCTGCTCCACCCCCGCCATCCCCACGCTGGGCTCTATGGAAAAGATGAGATGAGGTTAATTAATCTCTCATAAAAAGTTCTTTAGAAGAAAGAGAGCCACTGAATCTGGGAGCCAGAGCATCCTCCACGCAGCAACAGTGGCGAATTCTTGCTGGCTTCAACAGGAGACACAAAGGGCAGGGATGTGAAGGCTACAAGCAGGCACACGATGGGAGTGGGGCAGAAGGAAGGGCCCTGGCAGTAGTGTTGGAGAACAGCATCGGGGAAGACTTTGATCCTGGGATGCTTGGGGGTGCCCCAGGAACAAGAGAGTTTGTTGGGGCAGGGGTAGTAAAGCCCAGGTTTTTTGGCCTTGTGCCTGAGAGGAGAGGCAGCAAAATACAACCCAAGCCATGGACAGCACCTCCTCCCTTTTCCCCAGGTCACTCTTCCTCTTATTTTCCACTGTCTGACTCTGAAGCTCCCCCAACATGTCTCTTCTCACCTCCATCCTTGAGCCTCAGAAGAGCCTCTTCCCTCATTCTTCTGGGGTACAGCACCCTTGTTACCTATGAGGGAGTCTACACCCCCAAATACAACTTCTTAAAAACCCCTGTAACCCCAAAGAAGTCCCAAACTGTGTCCTGAACTTCAACATAGGTTCATTGTACTCTGCACCTCTAGCAAGCCCGGCAGTTTGGACATGGAGAGGGCCTGCTGGAAAACAGAATGCTGATGCCGCAGGAGACCAGGGCACTGGCCAGGGTCCTGAAAATCCCCAGTGCCTCCCACCCAGGAGGCTTCACAGTTCTCAGCGTGCACCCTGGCCTCCAATCCCCAACCCACTCATCATTCCAGCCCCACCTCTGGTGCTGCATCCTGAATGTAACAATCTAGGGCTGATGATGTCAGGGAGCTGATCTTGAGGGACTCCTCCAGGTTACTAGCCAGCCAGCCTTTCCCACAAAGCTGCAGCCTCCACCCCTCCCTTCCTGGCTTAACAATGGCTCTATTTGTTCTACCAGCCCCTTCAAGGACAGCCCCCTCCCCCCTGCCCGCAATCTGACCACGGTGGCAGCTGGCAAGGCCTGGGGCTGCACTTGACATCCTGATCCAAGCATATTCTCAGAGAGGAAGCAGGTTGGGAGTTCCGCATGCTTGCACACACCTGCACATACCCTGTACACTCACACTCTCAATGTCAGACTAGACTAGAGGAATGATTCGTAGACATCCTAAGTCAGAGACTGTCTGGTTGTGATCTCCCAGGAAGAGGCACACATACACAACCTCTTGCATGTCCTGTCAGAAAGGTCTGGAATAGCAGTGGCCCTTCCTCTGACTCCTACCCTCAGCTAAAACCCTTGTCTAGGTGGTGGAGCTCCCTCAAGATGTCCTCCAGGTGGATGGGCTTCAGCCAAATCAGAGTGCCTTTTTATGAGCTGAATTTTAGGAGTCTTCAAGCAGTATCAGTGGGGCTGGGCTGAGGTGAAGGAGAATCAGGACTGTATCTAAGGCTACCTCCAGCTGTCAAACTCAAGGACTGAGTGAGCAGTCCTGTCCCACTCTTGTCAACAAGCACAGTCCAGGTGTCATTCCTGATACAAGCAAGCTTTGGGCCCCTGGTTTCTGCCCAAGTCACTGCACACTCTAAACAGGTTTTTGCCATTCACCATGAGACCAACCATGCAGGCATAGGCAGAGCTCTGCCTGGTTTCAAATCTTCCTGTGACCAAGCACAGACCCACTGCTTTGACTTCAAGTACACACCTGTAGACTACGCACACACATGACTGACATGCAATGCACACACACAGGTCAGGACACATACAATCCATGAAAGAGCAGACAGAAACACACAAATCATCCAAACAGGGCAAAACTCCAAAAAGCACAGGCAGGGACACTCAAATATTCACCTATATGCAATTGCAAACATACATGTTGTCACAGGTAAACATCCTTTTCCACCTCCTAGACAGCAGGCTGGACTCACTGAACTCTGCATTTCTCCCTGCTGTGCTCTCCCACATGAGCTTGTGCAGTCTGTTTTCTTTGATGGAATCATTTTTTCTTCCTTTTTCTCACCTGATGAATTCCTAATAAGCCTCTCTATTAGTTTCCTGGGGCTGCTATAACAAAGCCCCACAAGTCAGGTGATTCAAAAACAATAAAAATGTATTTACTTATAGTCCTTTTTTCTGTGGTACTGGGGATGGAACCCGGGGGCATTCTACCTCTGAGATACACCCCCAACCCTATTTTTTATTTTTTATTTTTTTTAAACAAGGTCTCACTGAGTTGCAGAGGGCCTCCCTAAGTAACTGAGGCTGGCCATGAACCACGATCCTCCTGTCTCAGCCTCCCATGTACTGGGATTACAAGCATGCGCCACCACACCTGGCATTTACTTATAGTCCTTGAGGCCAGAAGTCCAAAATCAAGGTGTCATTATGGCTGGTTTCTTCTTGAGGACTCAGAGAAAGAATCTGTTCTATGTCTTTCTCTGAGTTAATTTTTTTTTCAACCATTGCCTAAGTGCACTAGGGAGAGGGAAAAGGGATCATTTATGATGTTTGTTTGTTTGTTTCTTTGTACTAGGGATTGAATCCAGGGGCATTCTACTTCTGAACTACACCCCCAGCCCTATTTTAAATCTTTATTTTGAAACAGAGTCTCACTAAGTTGCAGAGGGCCTCACTAAGTAGCTGTGGCTGGCTGACTCAGTCTCCCAAGTACCAGGATTATATGCCCCATTAAGACTGGCTAGGGGCCACTTATAATCTCCTGCCCACAAACGCTCTGGCAGTCACAATCCTTGGCGTTCTTTGGCTTGTGGTCATATTGCACCAATCTCGTCTCTTCTGTCACATGGCATTTTCCCATGTCTGCATTTGTGTTCAGGTTCTCTTTTTATGAGGACACAGTTGCTGTGTTAGGGTACACCCTGATCCAGTATGACCTCCTCTTAACTTGATGATATCTGCCAAGAGCCTATTTCCAAATGAGGCCACATTGACAGATATTGGGGGTTAGGACTTGATCTCTTTTGGGGGGACACAAACAACATCCAATGGGCTTGCAGACTTTGCCAAAATTTTCCCTTCTTTGCCAAAATTTTCCTTTCTCGAAACATGCACCCTTCCCTGGCCTGTCTCCCTAAACTAACTACAGTCACAGCCCCAGACCCATGCTCTGCCATCATGGCACTTCACTTACATTATTATCACTGCTTCCTTTATGGTCTATCTCTCGAGCGCTGAGGGGCTAAGGCAGTCTATTTCTAACTCACCATTATATCCCCAGCACCTGGCATGGTGCCCAGCCATGACAGAATCTCAATAAATGCTTGTGGAATGAATCAAGCCACCTATACACATGGTCCAAGTATGTGAACCATGTTGACATGCATGAACGCATACACTACCTATGTGTACAAACATATAAATCAAGCAAATACAGAAACACAAGAAAACTATTTAAACAGGCACATGTCAGACCCTGAACAGAGTCCAGCAGGTTCCAATTAGCCAACCAGTAATGGCTGAGTTCCAAGAAAGTCCAAACCTTCTCTAAATGCATTGGGAGAGGCAAAAAGGGGTCATCTGTGGTCTCCAGCCCTCAAGGGGCTGACAGGGTAACTGGAAAAACAAGAGTAATATATGAGGAAAGAAACTATAAAATTTAGCACTCTTCTGTGAGCTGTGAGGGCTCAGAAGACAGAGCTCTTGTAAGCTGCATTAGTCAAGGGGGGCTTCCAGGGGAAGAGGAGAGCACAGCTCAGCCTCCTGTGTACCTAAAGCTGCAGGGACACAGGGGTCACCCTGGCAGGAGTCCTCTCCTCCCTCCAAAGACCTGGGTGGCAGCAGCACCTGTAGAAGGGCAGAGTCGAATCCAATGACTGGCCCGTGAACCAGCCCCTGGGCCCTGACCTCATCTACTGCTTCCCTATGAGAGCTGGTCAAAACTTCTATGATGCCTTTGTTGACAAAGCAGCCCCTGCCAATCACCAAGGACAGAGTGAGAGTGGCAGCTGGTGGATGAAAAAAAGCCTCTCACAGCTCCTTCCTAGCCCCAAACTCTGATGCCAGAAGGTCTCTCCAGACAGGTGTTAGAGATGCCTGGGGAGGTGAAAAGTATTGCATAGCATTGAAGAGCTGGTGCTCTATGTTCAGGAAGATCTGGGTTATGCACACATGTGTTGCACACCCATAATCCCAGTGACTCTGAAGGCTGAGACAGGAAGATCGCCAGTTCAAGGCCAGTTGGGACAACTTAGTGAGACCCTGTCTTAAAATTTGAAAAATAAAAATAAAAGGACTGAGCTGGGCATGGTGGTGCATGTTGATAATCCCAGCATTTGGGAGGCTGAGACAGGAGAATCACGGTTTAAGGCCAGCCTCAGCTACTTAGTGAGGCTTTTTGCAACTCAGTGAGACCCTGTTTCAAAATAAAGAATAAAATATACAGCTTGGAAGTAGAATGTCCCTGGGTTCCATCCCCAGTACTGCAAAAAAAATAACAATAATAAGTAGAGAAAAATTTTAAAAATAAGGCTGGGGGTAGCCGGGTGTGGTGGTACATGCTTGTAATCCCAGCATTTGGGAGGCTGAGACCAGAGGATTGCAGTTCACATACAGCCTCAGCTACTTAGTGAGGCCCTTTGCAACTCAGTGAGACCCTGTTTCAAAATAAAGAATAAAGCCAGGCATGGTGGCTCACGCTTGTAATCCCCACACTTGGGAGATGAAGACAGGAGGTTCACGCAGGTTCGAAGCCAGCCATGCTGGCTTAAGAGACCCTGTTTCCAAATAAAAATATATATTAAAAAAATAGGTCTGGGAGTGTATCCCGGAGGTAGAAGGGCTTCCAGGAACCACAGTACCACCAGAGAGAGAGAGAGAGAGAGAGAGAGAGAGAGAGAGAGAGAGAGAGAAAGAGAGGAAAGAGGAAGGAAGGAAGGAAGGAAGGAAGAAAGAAAGAAAGAAAGAAAGAAAGAAAGAAAGAGGGCAAGGAGTGTAGCTCAGAGGTCAAATGCCCCTGAGTTCCATCTCTAGACCCCACACAAAAAAAAAAAGCAAAAAAAAAAAAATAAGGCTGGGGGTATATCTTGGAGGTAGAATGCCCCTAGGTTCCATACCCTGTACTGCAGTAAATAAATAAATAAAATCAAAAGGACTGAGGATGTAACTCAGTGGTAGAGTATCCCTGGGTTTGATTTCTAGTGCTGAAAAAACGAAAAAAGAGGACAGATTTGGATTAAAATCCCAGTTTCACTCTTCTTCCTTGCTGTGTATTCTTGGCCAAGTATGTCACCACTCTGAGCCTCCATTTCCTCAGCTGTAAAAGAGGATAATTGTAGCTCTTTCCATCAGGGTTATGAGGCGTCAGTGAGTATAGCTATTCAAGAAATGGGAGCTGTGCATGCTGGTCTCCGATTCCATCTGCACTAATAGTAATAGCCCAGGGCATCCAATCTCAAGAAAAACCTCTTCTGCAGACCAGCCCCTCAGTGGACCAGCAGCCTAAGCCACTTTCTCAGCATCTGCCACAAAACACACCTCTCTCCCTGAACTCCACGAAGCCCGGGAGACCCAGGGGGGCAACTGGTGAACAGCCCATGGCAGCCTCTGCTGGGCCTGAGCTTCCTCCTTCCAGCTTGAACTCTGAGAAGGGGCTTAGCAAGGAAGAGAGAGTGGGGAGATGGTGTGAGAGAAAATGGTGGTTCATCCTGTAGGTTGAGGTATCACTGGGGCTCCGGAAGCCAGTAGAAGGTCAGCCCTCTTCCCTGACTTTGAAATTGCCCATTTCCTAGGGATGTGAGGCCAGGAAGTGGTGATTATTATGGGAATTTGGAGACTGCAAGAAAGACAATTGGATCTGGGGGGATGGGAAGTCATGAAGAAGTTCCAGCCTGAGCCCCGGGCCTTCCAATGGCGAGCACCAACCCCGTCCTTTCATGGTCTACTTAGAAAGACCTCGCCCAGGAGCAGGACAAGCTCCAAGTTTACAAGCTGAAGTGGTTTTCTTCAACCTGTAGTGATGAGGTTTTGGAAAACCATTCCCTGGGGCACCTGGGTGAATCACCAAAGAGCAGCTAAGCAACCAGGTATAGCTAGAGCCAGGAACCAAGGAGTAAATAAACATAAGCCAGATCCCTGGCACCTGCAGCTGCTGACTCTTCAGGTGACCTGGGGCAGCCCTGCTAGAGCAGAGGTGCAGTGAGTGGGCCAGCGAGGTAAGGGCTGAAAAGTGGGTGCCCTCTGTACCTCCAAACAAGCTCAGAACATTGGCTCAGGTTCCCCAAGCAATCAGGACTTATGACTTCCGTGTGTGTGTGTGTGTGTGTGTGTGTGTGTGTGTGTGTGTGTTGAACCTGAATATATGGTAACACATTAGCAGATTGAGACCTTTTCTTTTTATCTTTGGTACTCGGGATTGAGCCCAGTGATATTCTATCTCTGAGCTACACTCCCAGCTCTTTTTATATTTTATTTGTTTATTTGTTTGTTTGTTTGTTTTTGTGGTACTGGAGAGTGAGTCCAGGGGGTATTCTACCTTCAACCACACCCCAGCCCTATTTTATTTTTTGCTTTTGAAAAAGGGTTAAGACCTAGTAAATTAGGTTGTTGAGAGTCTCACTATGTTGCTGAGGCTGCCCTTGAACATGTGACCCTCCTGTCTCAGCCTCCTTAGTACTGGGATTACAGACATACATCACCCTGCCTGGCTCCAGGCCTTTTTATTTTAAAACCGGGTCTTGCTAAGTTGCTGAAGTTCTCACTAAATTGCTGAGGCTGGTCTCAAACCCCTCCTGTCTCAGCCTCCCAGTATTAGGATTGCAAGCATGCCCCCACACCAGACAGCAGATTGAGTTTTTATGAAGGGCACTCCAACCCCAGGCAGCTGAGCTTCTAAAGAACCCATTCTGAGTGTGATGCAAGCCCAGGAGCTCAGAGCCCACTCTCCACCATCTCCTCCCCTCTCAGGAAGCAGCCCCCACTTCACAGCCACAGGGTGAGACGTGCAGGGGTGGCTGGAGGCAGCCCTGCCTGTGGCTTTCTCTTCTTCACCTCTTTGTTGGCCCCAGAGAGCTCTGCCCCTGAGGCTGGGGCGGGGGCGGCCTCTGTAAAACCCCATTTCCTCTCCATTCAATGACAAAGTCCCTCCCCCTGGACTCTGACTTTCGTCCCACATCCTGAGCGGTTTTTAGGCCAGACCCCTAGTCACCAGGATCACAGAAGCCTGCTGGCCCCGCAGCTCCAAGCCGGCAGAAACGCTAATTGGCATTAACAGAGACCAGGCCTGCAGCTCACAAAAGATCCCCTCTTCCTGACCGGAGCCATGCCTGGGGCGCAGCCAGCCTGCTGGCATCTGGTGTCTGCCAGTGGGGGAGGGGGACCTTGCGGGTGGAGGGGAGAGAGTAGGGCGGGCCCCTGTGGCTCCCCTCACCTGAGGCTCTGCCGCACTCAGCAAAAGCTGCCCTCTTCCCTGCCCTTCATCACAACTCCTCAGGTCCTGCCAAGCACATTAAAGACTATCTCCTCAAAGCCTGCCCTATATGCTTATTTTAATCTTATCTCACTTGGAACAAAAGCTTGGAATCAGACTGCCTGCGTTGCTATCCCAGTGCTGCACCTTCATATGTGTGACCTTGGACATAAACTATCCATTTTCCTGTCTGTGAAAAGGGAATTTTAAGTGGGGCATAATGGCGCATGCTTGTAATCCCGATACTTGGGAGGCTGAGACAGGAGGATTTCAGGTTTGCAGCCAGCCTCAGCTACTTAGTGAGGCCCTGTTTTTAAAATAAAGGATAAAAAACAGGGCTAGGGGTGTAGCTCAGAGGTAGACTGTCCCTGGGTTCAATCCCCAGTACTGCAAAAAAAAAAAAAAAAGAAGGGATTCTTACCTCCCTACCTAGCTGGGTTGTTGTGAAGATCAAGTACTGTCCACAAGGAGCTACTAGCATAGTCCCCAGTGTGCAGCAGGCCTCATTCAATAAGTGCTAATTGCAGTTAGATGAGCATGATTATTATTTCTTGGACTCAATTCTTTCTGTTGTAGAAAGTTCCTGTTCCAAGACTTCAACACTAAACATGGAGCAGCCACCCTAGAGAGAGAAAAGGACGGGGGTCAAGGGAGTGGGTGTATTTATCATGGCTAAAACCAATCCTATGCAGAGATAGAAAGGACTCGTATTCGACGCTTCATGTAATAGATTCTCATTGCCTAGGACTTCACCAGTGTTGATTCATTCCTTTGAGTGAAGCGTTGCCCACTTTCCATTGGCTCCCTAAGATGCAAACAATCACACTTTAGTTTGAATGAGTTGTAAGACTGATTGATGAGAAGTGATTTGAAGCACTAGAGCCTCTGCTGCAAGGGAGGGAGTTTTGACATGCACAGGGCCTAAGGAGCGATATAATTTTGAAGGAGGGTGTTCCTGAGAAAATCGAGTGCAGGACACTGTAATTCCCTCAGTAACAGTTCAAATGCAACGCAACCTCATATTCGCGACCGTCTTTCCTTGTCTCTTCTAAATCCCTCATGCTGGGGATTATAGGACCAAGCGATCATCTTTGTCTTCACATTATGGGCCCAGCCCAGAATGTATGACTGTATTTGTTCCTGAAGCTTTTCTTTTCTCAAGGTAGAAACTATCCATAAGCAATCTCAATCCAAAAGTGATTTTCATTTGCCGGGGAAATTTGAAGACTATCTCTTGCCAGTCTGAGGTTAAACACAGAGGGAAATCTAAATGCAATTTTCCTGTTTGAGAAGCAGTTACAATATTTTTAAGCAATTGAAGCTTCAAAATTTCAAATGCAATGTACAGTTAGACCTCAAACACAGGAACTATAGATTTTGCAAAGTTTACAAAACAGTGGAATATCTCGGTGGCTTTTCCCCAAGTACCGAATCTTTGAGTGTTTCATAAGTGAAGATGTTCTGGGAGACTTTGTGCAGTTTTATTGGTGTTTGGCTTTTGGCTGGGGTCATTCAAAGTAAATGTTACATGGGGAAAAAGTAAGAGGAAAGATGTTATAACAAAGTGTCAGAGCAATAATACATTTTTAATGGCATTATTTATCAACATTTATTGGCGTTTGGAGTTAACAAACACTCTAGTCCATCCCCAATGAGTGTTTGCAGTAAATTTGAAGGACTTGTCTTGCCTTTGGCACAGAGAAGATGACCCAACTAGGCTTCTCCTGTCATTTTGCAGAGATGATCACCGACAGAGGCAGTGTGTTGGTTACCGGGACAGAAAGCACACAGACATCACTAGCCAGTTTCACTTTCCCCTGGCCCATTCCCCAGGGCTCGAGAACCCAGGCACTGTGTGTGGCCTAAATGTTTGTTTGCCTCCAAAATTCGTGTATTGAAACCTAGTCAGCAAGGTGATGGTATTTGCAGGTGGGGCCTTTGGGGTGATTAGGCCCTAAGTTTGGAGCCCTCATGAATAAGATAAATGTTCTTATAAAAGAGACCCCAGAGGCCTCCGAGGCCGGGATCGGAGCCAGCTCAGGGGTTAGGCCATTGTCGGGGCCAGCGAGGCCAGAACCGGGGCCTCCCATGAGGCAAGGCCGCTGCTTGAGCCAGCGAGGTCTGGATCAGTCCACCGGGTAGCCAGGCCACAGCTGGGGCCGTCAAGAGTGGGATCGGTATTTGCAACGCGGCATGCACAGAGAAATATCGCAGAAAATAAAAACCAGATGCTTCCCCTAATCAGCAATAACTAGGAGGAAACGGGCAACAGGAAGTGGTCGAGCTATAGAAAGGGCCCTATAGTGAAACAATTAAGGTGACCAATCAGAGGGTATGGAATAGGGGAGGATGGAGCCTCTTTAAAATGCAGGAGGTACATAAACAAATGTATCAAAGTTAATCACCAAACAAGCATGGGATCGAGGGAGGGGGAGGGAATGGGATGGGGGCTGGATGAGGGCTAATTGGATGATGTGTGCTTGTATATCCTCTCAAGTCTTATATTCCAATGTGATGTATGATTACAATGCACCAATAAAAATAAATTTTAAAAAAAAGGCCCCAGAGCCACACTTGTAATCCCAGTACTTGGGAGGTTGAGACAGGAGGCTCGTAGGCTCTTCACAGCCAGCCTCAGCTACTAAGTGAGGCCCTCTGCAACTTAGATCCCATTTCAAAATAAAGAATACAATAGGGCTAGGGATGTATCTCAGAGGTAGAGTGCCCCTGGGTTCCATCCCCAGGACCACAAAAATGAATAAAATAATAAATAAAAGTGGCCCAGGAAGCTGCTTTGCCCCTTCCACCAGGTGAAGCTAGTGAGAAGACTTGACTCTGTGAACTGTGAAGTGGGCCCATGACAGATGTGTCATATAAAAAAGACACCAGCCGGGTGTGGTGGCACACACTTGTAATCCCCGTGCTTGGGAGGCGGAGACAGGAGGATCGTGCAGGTTCGAAGCCAGCCATGCTGGCTTAAGAGACCCTGTTTCCAAATATAAAAAAAAGTATAAAAATAGGTCTGGGAGTGTAGCCTGGAGGTAGAAGGGTTTCCAGGAACCCCAGTATCACCAAAAAAAAAAAAAAAAAAAAAAAAAAAGACACCAAATCTTCCAGCACCTTGATGTCAGCCCCCTGAATTGTGAGGAATGAATTTCTGTTGATTATGAGCCACCCAGTTTATGGCATTTTGTTATAGAAGCCTAAACAGACTAAGATATGGGTCTGTATTCCAAGCTCCCCCCGGGGGCCTCCTCATGAACCCCACCCACTCAGCAAGAGGACAGAGGGCTCTGAGGACACAGATCACTCTGTCCACTCTGTCCACTTGGCCACCAAAGGACCTCCACGGGTGACCCATGTCCATAGTCACAGCCAGACAGTTACCAGGCATCTGACAAGACACACAGCCCAGGAGCCTCCTCCACGGCCTGGTGGGAGGAAAAAGCTGAGTTGGCCAATCAGCCTCTCTCCTCAGGGAGTCTAATCAGGCCAAGAGAAAAAGAATGAGGAGTTTGCAGGGAACAATGGACATGTACTATTTTTGCCTAACACTCAGTTCACACTTATTCTGGTGATAGCACCTCAATATTCCTTGGGGAACAACTCCTCCAAACCTCTTTCAGTTCTAGACTTATGTGAGCTGGTCCCACCCCCAAATTTTGAATTGTGGTTCCCATCTCAGGCCTGGCCAGTCAGCAGATATTATCCCTAGACCACAATGATAGGTACAGGAGGGGGAATGAAATGATTACTGTAACAGATATCTATATAACAGTAGTTTAAACAAGATAAGGTTCATTTCTTCCTCATGTAAAAGCCCAGGTAGATATAGTAGCCCTGCTCCACAGAAGTCCTCAGGAGCCCTGGAGCCCAGGTTCCCTCTCTACTTTGTCACTCTGCCCCCTCTGAGGTGACTCTTATGCCCACTGTAACCACATTCCAGTCAGCCAGAAGGCAGGAAAGAGGAAAGGGAAGTACAAAAGTTGCACACATCACTCTGCCCACTTTCCATTAGCCAGAATTTATTTCCAAACCACACCTAGTTGTAGGGGAGGCCATGTTACCAATCAAAACATTCTACTCCATTGGAGAATGGCATTAGGAAAATACCAGTTTACCCTGCCATAGCAGCCCTCTCATCAACTGATGGAAGAGGCTACCCGAAAGTAGAACTAACAGGGTAGAAAAACGGAGATGAGAGATGGCAGGAAGATCACTGAAGCCCAGAGACTCAGCCATGCTGGAAGCCAACTCTATTTTTGATCATTCATATGTAAGTAAAAAATGAACTCTTGCTTCCTGTCCTTCCTCTCCTCTCCTTTCTTCTCCTTCCTCCTCCTCCTCTTCCTCCTCCTCTTCCTCCTCCTCTTCCTCCGTCTTCTTCTTCTTCTTCTTCTTCTTCTTCTTCTTCTTCTTCTTCTCCTCCTCCTCCTCTTCCTCCTCCTCCTCCTCTTCCTCCTCCTCCTCCTCCTCTTCCTCCTCCTCTTCCTCCTCCTCCTCCTCCTCCTTCTTCTTCTTCTTCTTCTTCTTCTTCTTCTTCTTCTTCTTCTTCTCCTCCTCCTCCTCTATCTTCTTCTTCTCCTTCCTTTCTTCTTCTTCTTCTTCTTCTTCTTCTTCTTCTTCTTCTTCTTCTTCTTCTTCTTCTTCTTCTTCTTCTTCTCCTCCTCCTCCTCCTCATCCTCCTCCTCCTCCTTCTTCTTCTTTCCCTCTCTCTCTCTCTCTCTCTCTCTCTCTCTCTCTCTCTCTCTCTCTCTCTCTCTTCTTCTACTAGTTTGATTTGGATTTCTGGCACCTGAACCTAAAGAATTCTGGCTAATTCATGGCAAGTCAGAGGAGGATAAGAGGTCATTAAAAAAAGAGAGAGAGGGTAAAGGTCAATGAAGTTAAACCAAAGTCACAAAGGAAACAAGAACCTCAAGAGAGAAAAGCAGAAGCCACAGACATGGAGAGGTACAGGGAGTCAGTGGGTGGAGAGAGGGAGAGAGGTAGGAAGAGACAGAGACACAGAAAAGCCCGGTTACCTGACCTACCACCTCTTCCTCCAAGCCACTTTAAGGTTCAAATGATTGTCAGGTACAGTTATAATCAATGGAAACATTATACTATTGTTCAAATTATTTGCTGTCTCTCCTTCGGGCACTCTCTCTAAAAGTGGAATATATTTCCTATTGCTAGCAGTCTTGGTCATGTGATTAGCCTTGACCAATAAAATTTGAGGAGAAACTTTAATGTGTCCCTCTGTTGACTTGGGCTCCACAGTAAAGAAGACATGGAAAGGAACTTCAGCTGATTCATGACAGATATGTAATACAAAGGAGACATAAACATTTGTCTCTGGGATCTTGGGAGTGTTTGTTACCACAGCATAACTTAATCTAAACTGGCTGATAGGCATTATCTATCAGGCCCGTATTTACTGTAGTTCCTGCTTAGCATAGAGCCTGATGGTTCATCTTTTCCTGGGTTTTCACACACAAATTCTCTCACCTTTTCTTATATTCAACAGGAAATAGTCCTTGAACAATCACTCTGATATGTAGTAACTTTGGAGAGCTTTATCCATTAAGCAAGGAATCTGGCATTTCATGATCAAGTGCCCAGTTTACCAAGTCCTTTTCTGATTCTGACTCCCCAATACTTCCTGTAGCCCCAAGAGGGGAATGGATCTGAGTATTAGAAAACTGAATAATCACATGGTTTTAAGTAAAGTAATTTTACTTTACCAACTTCTAGATTTATCAATTTTATGGAATTTCTATACAACGAAGTCAGAAATGGTTCATTTGACACATGCTGGTTTCCCAGACCTAAAGATGATTTAGGCTTAAACATATGCTGTCCTAGTGATGATGAAGATGATAGCGATACGATGGGACAGGAATGCAGCACGTTTGTCTGCAAAGTATGTTACATGTTTACTTGCTTTAAATTTACAACAGCCTGGAGATGCTATTCCCATTTTACATAGCGAGACTAGCGATGAGAGAGAAGGTTGAAGGAACTTTGCAAGCTATAGGGCTGGTACAGTGTCGCCCTGCTTTATGTCCTCCTGCTGCTTCTCTCTCACCTGTCACAGTAGTCATTGCAGGGCATCCAGTCCTGGGGAGGGATGATCAGAGAGACTGCTGATTTGAATGAATAAGCGAAAGCTGGGCGTGGTGGCGCATGCTTGTAATCCCAGTACTTGGGAGACTGAGACAGAAGGATCCGGGGTTCAAAGCCAGCCTCAGCAGCTTAGTGAGGCTGTTGACAACTTAGTGAGACCCTGTTTCCAAATAAAATATAAAATAGGTCTGGAGGTTTAGCTTGGAGATAGAAGGCCCCTGGGTTCCATCCCCAGTACCACATATACACACTAATAATAATAATAATAATAATAATAATAATAATAATAATAAGAAGAAGAAGAAGAAGAAGAAGAAGAAGAAGAAGAAGAAGTGAATTCATGAACATATGACTGCATGAATGGACGGGTGGATGCTGAATAAATGAGCAGTAGATTTAGAGGCAGACAAATGGATGGATGAGTGAGTGGATGATGAATGTACAGCTCTCTTTTGTTTGGATGGATGGGCAGATAGATGGATGAGATTTCTGGGGTCTGAGGGAAAAGGCAGTGGTGGTGTTCCCTCAGAATCTAGAAAGTGTATACAAACACTCCTAATACTTTACTACGCAGAATGCCCTATACTTAGCCAATTTAAATGATGCCTGCCCAGGGGCTTTTGTCTTTGGTTATTTTTTTGTTTTTGTTTTTGTTTTATTTTTTGGTGGTACTGGGGTTCCTGGAAGCCCTTCTACCTCCGGGCTATATTCCCAGACCTATTTTATATTTTATTTGGAAACAGAGTCTCTTAAGCCAGCATGGCTGGCTTCGATCCTCCTATCTCTACCTCCCAAGCGTGGTGATTACAGGCATGCGCCACCACTCCTGGCCTGTTTTTGGTTTTTGATGGTACTGGGGATTGAGCCCAGGGGCACTCTATCTGTGAGCTACACCCTCAGCCCTTTTTATTTTTATGTGTTATTGTTTGTTTGTTTGTTTGTTTGGGTACTGGAGACTGAATCCAGGAGCATTCTGCCTCTGAGCTACTGCCCAATCTTATTTTTTTTTAATTTTTTTATTATTTGGACACAGGGTCTAAGTTGCTGATGGCATCACTACATTGCTGAGGTTGGTCTTGAATCTACGATCCTCCTATCTCAGCCTCCCAAGTACTGGGATTACAGGCATGCACAACTACACCTAGCTCTGCTCAGGTATTTTGAAACTCCCTTGCACTCAGGAGTACAGAAGGCATTTTACCCATCAGACTGCCTGTTCCTACTCTGAAACTCACTACGTTCACTTTACCTCTCCAAACCTCAGTTCCTTCATCTGGAAAATGGACCTGAATATAACACCTCCCTCGCTGGCTTATTGTGAACATATATAATTTAAGTAGATGTATGGACAGGCTATTTAGTAAAGTATCTAGTACATCATAAATTCTCAATAAATAATAACTATCATTATTATTATTCTCTAAAGTTCAGGATGGTTGCCTGTGGAAATAAAAGTCCCCACTAAGCATGCCAGCTTGTGATTATGGTCTTCAGCCCTTTTCCATTAGTGGTGGGATCTGCAATAATACAATAACCTTTATTTTATTACACACCCCTTGGAAATTGAGGGTTTCATCCATGTCAATTAATTCCTTCGCAGCCCACGTTGGCAGTGACAATCAGAATGTCAAAATGTCTCAGAGGATTCCTAGGAAATCCAGGGCACTTCATGAGGAGCCTGCCCGGGGTGAGAGGCCAGCCAGAGTAGATGTTAATACACTTCACAGGAAGGGGGACTCTTCCTAAATGCTAATACAACCTGAAAGACAAACTTTGAACTTCCTGCTTGGTGATCAGAGGGGCGCTCTCAGAGCTGAGGTGCTCCCCACATGGCTGCTTCCTCACCCAGCCTGCCTTGAGGAGCGGCCCGGCCCTCAGGAATTGCAGCTGCCCAGTGTACCCCTCCCCAGGTTCTTCCTGACAGCTGGTCAGGGCGGCGCCCAGCCAACCTGGAACCAGGTCTGCTTCAAGGAGATAGCGCGTTGCCACAAGAGGCCTGGCCAAGAAGCCACTCTGGGGGGGAAAAAGGAGTTATCTGGAGGAGTCGCTTAGCTCCCAGCATGTGCTGCTGGGACCCAGCTTGGAGCATCCTCCGGAGCCAGGCTGCCTCAGTCCACACCCTGACTCCCTGTTCCCCATCTGGGCGGCATCGTGCACATTACTTAACCTTGCACACCCTGCTTTCCTCATTTATAAAATGCATATAATAACGGCACCTACCTCCTAGGGTTGTGTGAGCATTTAATGATTAAATAAATATAAAGCACTTAGAACAATACCTGGCACATGGAAAGCACTATATAAAATGTTTGCTGTTATTATTCATTCTTTTTTATTTCCTTTCATGTATGCATTAATCCTTCTACCAGTCCACTGATTCCTGCATTCATGTATGGATCCATCCCACATTCCTGTCTGAACCCTTACTAACAGATGAGGCATGTTTAAAATGAATAGTAAACATCAAGGATACCAGGCGTGGTAGCACATGCCCATAATCTCAGTATTTAGGAGGCTGAGACAGGAGGACTACAGGTTCAAGGTCGGCATCAGCGACTTATCTGAGACCCTCAGCAACTGAGTGAGACCCTGTTTCAGAAATAAAAAGGGCTGGAGATATTGCTTGGAAGTAGAATGCTCCTGGGTTCAATCCCTGGTTTAAAAAAAAAAAAAAAAAGGTTAAGTTTGAGAAATGAAAAGCTACAAAATATAAGCTGTGGACAGTATCCTTAACCGTTTTGTGCAGACAACACACTATCAGCTCTCCAGCTGCAAGTCTTTGCTCATGTGGTTTTCTCTTCTTGTATGCTTCTCTCCCCAGAAAACTCTTACTCATCCTTCAACGCCTAGTTCAAGGGTCATCTCCTAGGTAACATTTTTTCCAACATCCAGGCATAACTACTCTCCATCTGCTGAATGAAATGGTAGATGGCATGAGTAATAGCTCCCAATGTTCTTTGTCTATATTAATGTTATAGTCAGTATCATCTTGATTATAATTAGTTGCTCATAAGCCAGGCATGGTGGCACATGCCTGTAATCCCAGTACTTGGTAGACTAAGATAGGAGAATCACAGGTTTGAAGCCAGCCTCAGCAACTTAGAAAGACCCTGTTTAGCCGGGCGTGGTAGCGCACGCTTGTAATTCCAGCATTTGGGAGGCTGAGACAGGAGAATCACAGTTCAAAGACAACCTCAGCTACTTAGTGAGACCCTTTGCAACTCAGTGAGACCCTGTTTCAAAATAAAAAATAAAAAAATAGGGTGGGAGTGTAGCTCGGAGATAGAATGTCCCTGGGTTCCATCCCTAGTACCACACACACACACAAAAAGAAGGACCCTGTTTTAAAAAATAATAATAGGGTTGGAAATGTAGCTTGGAGGTAGAATGCCCCTAGGTTCAATCTCTAGTACAAAAATAAAAGTTGCTTATACTTTTCCTTCTGCCTGGAACACTTTCTTCCCCATAAGGAGGCCATGTCTTAGTTTAGAAGTTACTTCAAGAAACTTTCTTTGATTTACCAAATGTAGTTTTCCTTCCTTCCCTTTCTTTCTTTCTTTCTTTCTTTCTTTCTTTCTTTCTTTCCTTCTTTCTTTCTTTCTTCTTTCTTTCCTTCATACTAAAAATTGAACCCAGGGGCATTCTACCTACAAGCCCTTTTGATTTTTTATTTTGAAACAAGATGGCGCTAAATTGCTAAGGTTGGCCTTGAACCTGTGATCCTGCTGTCTTAGCCTCCCAGTTACTGGGATTACAGGCATGGGCCACTGTGCCTGACACCAAATGTAGACTGAAGGCCTCTCTCCCACGTTCCCACAGCTCTGCTCCTCCCCGATCACCACCCTGGCCACACCCTGAGGTCATTCCTGCCCCTACAGGGCTACGTCTTTTGCAAAATCCAGGTCCAGGCAGGGTTCGCTCACCAGGGCACTCCCACCACCCAGTCTTGTCAGCTGTATGTATGGTAGGAATGGTGCCTCCTGAGGGATGCACACTGTACGAACAAATATGGCAGCCCTGCCCTGGAACAGTGAGTGCTTGATGCTGAAAGGCACACAGTAAATATCTGTTGAATTCTTAAGTGGTGGCAAGACTCAGACGTCCCCAGGTGCCTGTGCCTGGCAAACCCTCATTGCTGCACCAGGCCATTTCAGATAAGCAAAGGTACTGTGGCTCTCCTCTCCTCCTCTGAGAGGTAGTCTGTATTTGCCAAGCTCTCAGAGCACCTGGCTGAAGCTGTGCCTCTCAACTTGACAACAGAAAACACTGAGTTGTTCCTGGACAGGTAGGCCTACTTCCACCCCTTTCAGCTCTGACAATAGGCACCTGAAGTTCCTACTTCTCCAGACATTCAGGCATCCAGGACTGATCCGACAGGAGGCAGACAGGGGAGTGATTAAGAAGAAACAGACCAGCTGGGTGTGGAGGCACACACCTGTAATCCCGGTACTTGGGAAGCTAAGAGGATCACAGGTTGCCAGGCGTGGTGGTGCACACTTGTAATCCCAGTATCTGGAAGGCTGAGACCGGAGGATCACAGTTCATGGACAGCCTCAGCTACTACTTAGTGAAGCCCTTTGCAACTCAGTGAGACCCTGTTTCAAAATAAAGAATAAAAAATAGGGCTAGGGGGTGTAGCTCAGAGGTAGATTGTCCCTGGGTTCCATCCCCAGTACCACACACACAAAAAAAATTTAAATTAAAATGGCTGAGAGTATATCCCAGAGGTAGAATGTCCCTGGGTTCAATCCCCAGTACAAAAAACAACAACAAAAAAACCCAAACAAATAAACAAACAAACAAACAAACAAACAAATAAAGTAAAATAAGGAGCAGGCCACCTTTTAAATTCCAAGTCACTTCCTATCAGCTGTGTGGCTTCAGGCAGGTTCCTTCATGATTCTGAGCTCCATTCCTTCATCTGTTTAAAGATAATAGCTCACAGGGAAGGGATGAGGATTAAGTAAAACAGCACATATAATCTACCTGGCACAGATGAAATGTTCCCACAATGTTTGCTGTTACTGTTATTATTCATCATCTTGTCAGAGTCAAATGGGAGCTCAGAACAGATGTGCAACATGGCGCCGATCCCTCCCCATCCCTCCCCAGCCCCTCACTGAGGCCCAGAGGAAAATGGAGGTTTGTCAGAACCACAATCCAGCATCAGTACCAGAATACTCTGACACCTCACAAAGATGTTCTTATAGCTGCCTCATCAAGAAAAGGTCACTGTTGAGTGAGAACTTAGCTCATTCCTTTCGTTGGCACCTGAAAGATACCTAAGGCGTGGGGAGAGCCTGGACTCTGGGTAGAAATTCTGCCTGTGATGGGCGTGTCCCAGCTGTGTGAAGGTGGGTGAGTTGCTCAGCCTCTCTGAGCTTCACTTCTTTCATCTATATGAGATGACAGCGATCACAATAGCACCGGCCTTCATGTGAAGAGTCAGTAGGACAATCAGCAAATGCAAGGAGAACACTTAGGACGGCATGGGACTCAGAGAAAGAGCTGGTCATCACTATTATCTGAATTTACCAGGACACACGGCTGCTGAGGGAGAAAGAAACTTAAATTCTTCCTGAGAGTCCAGGCTCTGCTTGGGCGCAGCCCCTTCCTATCTCAGGCTTGCCCCTTCGGCACTGTGGGCTCCTCCCTGTCCCCTCTTCAGTGTACTCCCTGCCCCTCCCAGGCAAGCCATGGCCTGCCTCTTCTTTCCGGGTGTCTCTTACCAGGAGCACTAATTTCAGAGTCGCTGGGCGGTGAGGACATCCTCTCTCCAGCGTTCTGGAGTCTGTGGAAGGCAGTTCTTAGCTTCTGCTAGAGGCGCCCAGGCTCCCCCGGCTGGGCCGGCTGCTCTGGCTGCTCTGTCTCCCACAAGCACACAGAAATCTGCTCTCACTGCACTGTACAGGAACACACTGCTGGTGGCTCAGCGTGCTTTGTGCTACCTGTCTGCAGCCAGAGATGGTGACTGCTCCTTGGGGATGTCCAACTGGCCTGGGCATTACCTGTCCTCACTCCAGTGTCCTCCAAGGGACACCATCCCTCAAAGTCCAAGAGTATTTAGGAGTGTGGGCTTCTCCCCACTCTGTCATAGCTAGGAGGTGGTCCCAGGGGAATTGGCAGGGGGACTTTAAGGGAGGGAAGGCCCTGGGCTCACCCTGGTCCTCCTGCTTCCCGACAGCTTCTCTTCCTGGAGCAGATCTGGGGACCCCACCTCCAGGTGCCCAGAGGTCTGAGAAGTTGTCAAAACCACTGAGCCTGACATGCATAACTGCAAGAGATGCCAGCCATCTCCTCCAGATGTGGCTAAAAATACAGAGGAGCAGGGGCCCTCAGTAATGGAGACTTTAAGAGCCTGTGACATGCAGCAATGGCTTTGCAGCCGCTAATGAGCTCCAAGCCGATCGATGCCCAGGCCCCAAGTGAGCGCATAGGCTAGGAGCAGGGACCGGAGTGTCACTCGGCATTTGTCCATCCGGCTTTGGAAATCTGGAATGTTGGTGTGGACCCAGAGTCAGGGGACCAGGTTGAATTACTCCTTGCCAATCAGATGGGGAGACTGAGGCCAAGTGATGGGGGATGGTACCTCCTAGGTCCCTCTCTCCTCTCTGTCAGGGAGAGTCAGAGGCCTCATGGGACTCCAGCCAGACCTCTGCTTCTCCAGCTCCATGCCCTGTCCCTGGCTCTGTGTCCCGCAACCCAACACAGAACTTGCATGGAGAGACTCAGCAAATGGGCAATAATTGACCAGTTGCATGAACAAGTGAATGAGTGAATGGAAAAAGGCCTGCCTCACTGTGGTGTGGCTCCCCAGTGATGAGGACTGTCACTCAGGCATCCTGTCGCTGCAGGAGTGCTGGACACGGAGAAGGCATTGGAAAAGAGCTTGCCGAATAAATAGCACCTCACCTGCTACATCTTCCCACTTCCTGACTAAGGAGACCAGGAAGCCAATGAAAGTTGGCCTGAGGTCTCTTTCCATTGGTCCTTTCACTCAAAGAGCCAAGTGTCATCCTATCCCCCAGAATAAATAACAACGCCACACCAGACATGCAGTTTTCTTTTCTTTCTGGTCCTGGGGATTGAACCCGGTGGCATTCTACCTCTGAGCTACTATGCCCCAACTCTTTTCATTTTTTGTTTTGTATCAGGGTCTCATTAGGTTGCTGAGATTCTCACTAAGTTGCTGAGATTGGTCTCAAAGCTGTGATCTTCCTGTCTCAGCCTTCCAAGTATGGGGATTACAGGCACGTGCCTCCATGCCCAGCTCAGCCATTTCCTAAACTTGTCACAGGTACAACACTGAGAACTTGGCCCAGATGATCTCATTTAGTCCTCATATCAACAATATGAATTTAGTTTAATTTTTATACCCATTTTATTCAGGAGAAAGTCAAAAGAGCTCAGAATGGGCGTGTGATTCATTCCGCACACCATGCCTCTCAAAAAAGGTGGAAACCAGAATTCAAACACAGACCAGTCTGCCCCCTCCCTCCCTAACCACTGCACAAGCCCACCTCCCCTGACACGGAGCAGGAGAAAAGAATTGTGGGCCAGAGAAAGCCATGCAGAATGGAGGCAAAAATACCTCCAGGGCCCATGAAGCGTTTGATAAATTCCAGGAGAAGAATAGGAAGAAATAATGAGCATTTGTCAGAGCCTTTTATAGCATATAAGACGCTTTTCCCTGCATTCTCTCATTTGATCTTCACCACAGGCCTGCGAGGAAGGTATTATCATTATCTACGTTTTATTGGTGAGGAATGGAAGACTCCCGCACCTCCCAGCTTGGGCTGCGCACCTGCAGGGACAGTGGCGCTGGATGGGGACTCGCTTCCCACCTCAGGATGGGTCATCACCTCTCCTCAAATGGTCACTGGAAGCTGGGGAGGCTGAGACAGGAGCACTGCAGGCTCATGGGTTCAATCCTTAGTACCACACACATATATGCATACAAAATGTTTATTGGGCCCAAGGGTAATCCAGGCTGAAGTGCATAAGGCATCTCTACATTCCATAACCAAGGAGAAAAGCCAGCCAGGGGCCACATACCAGGTCCTCAAGGAGCCTGCTGGAAGACCTGCCTGGCAGCCAGGCATCTCACCTCCTTTGAGCTGTCCACCTCTCCGGTTCCTGCGCAGCCCCTCTCAGGGCAGAGAAGAGCTTGTTATCTTGGCACCACCAAAAAAGGTGTTAGCCATCAATAGCTAACCTTGGCAATGGGAAAGTAAACTCTGGTGCTAGAGTTTGCTTAAGCCACAAGCGTCGTGATGGTTAAGGACAGAAACTACATGTGGAATATGATCAGAGCCCCTCAATCTCCTGGCTGGTTCCCAGCTCCTCATGAAGCTCCTTGGCCTTTGAGCATGTGAACAAATTTGGGCAGAAAGTAGATGTGGTAGTCAGGTGTAGCGGTGCACATCTGTAATCCTAGTACTTGGGAAGCTGAAGCAGGAGGATTGCAGGTTAGAGGCTATCCTCAGCCATTTAGCCAGACCTTCGGCAACTTAACAAGACCCTGTTTTAAAACTTAAGCAAATAAGCCGGGCGTGGTAGCGCACACTTGTAATCCCAGCATTTGGTAGACTGAGACCGGAGGATCGCGGTTCACAAGCCAGCCTCAGCTATTTAGTGAGGTCTCCTGCAACTCAGTGAGATGCTGTTTCAAAAATAAAGAATAAAAAACAGGGCTGGGGTGTAGTTTGGAGGTAGAATGCCCCTGGTTTCAATCCCCAGTACCGCCAATAAATAAATAAATAAATAAATAAATAAGAAAATAGCCGGGCGTGGTGGCGCACGCTTGTAATCCCTGCGCTTGGGAGGCGGAGATAGGAGGATCGCGCAAGTTCAACGCCAGCCGCGCTGGCTTAAGAGACCCTGTTTCCAAATTAAAAAATATATAAAATAGGTCTGGGAGTGTAGCCCGAAGGTAGAAAGGCTTCTAGGAACCCCAGTACCACCAAAAAAAAAAAAAAAGAAAGAAAGAAAGAAAGAAAGAAAGAAAGAAAGAAAGAAGGAAAGAAAAGAAAAAGAAAATAGAGCTGGGGTGTGGTTCAAAAGTAGACTGCCCTTGGGTTTAATCCCCAATTCTCCCCCACCCCCGCCAAAAGAAACAAGGTGTGGTAACATCCTTCCTAGTGTTCCTCATGAGAAACATAAATTCAGACATGACATGAGAGAGGGCTGGCAAGGAGCTCCTGTCCCACACCTAGTTCCAGTTCTCAACACGGAAGAGGAGTGTCAGGAAGTGACCGTCCTGTGATTATCTGGAACTTCCTAAGTCAGTATGGAGTCAGTCATGTTCAGCAAAAGCCTTACCAACTGTCTTTTCTTTCTTTCTTTTTTTTTTTTTTTTGGTGGGTCTGGGGATGGAACCCAGAGACATTTGACCTTCAAGCTACATCCCCTGCCCTATTTTTTATTCTTTAATTTGGGACAGAGTCTCACTGAGTTGCAGAGGGCCACACTAAGTAGCTGAGGCTGTCCGTGAACCATGATTCTCCTGTCTCAGCCTCCCGAACGCTGGGATTCCAAGCGTGCGCCACCACGCCCGACTATGTTTTTGTTATTAAGTAGGCCAGGCGACTGTGAAGGGAACACAGAAGAGGAATCCAAGTCAAAGAGTAGCGCATATGCAAAGGCCTGGAGACCAGAGACAGCCTGTACACTTGGCAAAGCTGAGAAGTTCAATTAGACTGGCACATAGCCTGGGCTCTGGAGCCATGCACATTGGAGCTAGAGATGTGGAGACATCAGGAGTAATGAGCCTCCCCGCCCCCCAGGCAGCTCTGCGGACAGTGTGGAGCTGATGGAGGCTTGCCTGGGGCAGGGGGAGACCAGCAGTGTGAAGGGGGCCACTTTGTCCCCACCCCTCCCTGCCCACTGCCACTCTGCCGGAGCCGCCGGCTGTCAATTAGGCAGCCTTGGTACAAGAGGCTCTCTTTCCTCGTGCGATATGTGTCACATCCGGGAACGATCAAAACAGCTTTGCTTTGGCAAAACGTCTTGTGCTGCGTGTTTGTTCTTTGGTGTCTGAGTGTAACTCCTGTTGTTCTCAGACACCTGTGATTTGCTGGTCTCTGACAGCCATTACCTGCTCTGAGTCTCTGCCTGCCACACCACCCACCTGCGGGCATCCCCATCCCTTCTCTGCCATCCCCAGAGCAAGCTCTCCAGGACATGGGGTTGGGGCCAGGACTGAATCAGACGCAGCTGGCAAGGATGGCCAATTTCAGTAATCGCGTCTGCCATCTGGGAACACCTACTGTGTGCCAGCTGCTTTGGATGTCTTGTTTCCAGCCGGCCCGACAGTCCCACAGTTAGGGCTTGTTAGCTTTATTTAGCTGAGGCCCAGTGAGGCTACAGAACTGGCCCAAGTCCAGACTGCTGATAAGGTAACGGCAGGATTTGAACCCAGATCTCTGCTACCACTGCTGGCACACTTGCTGCCAAGCCGGGCTGCCTCTCTCCAGCTCACTAATTCCCCAGCCGGTTGATCCTGAAGGGAGGGGCTTGGAACAGCTGGGATTCAACACAGGCATTAGGGGCAATCCATGGGAGTCAGCTCATTAGAGCCAAACCCCCTTTTTGCGGTGCTGGGGATTAAACATTCTACCTCTGAGCCACACCCCAACCCTTTTTATCTCTTATTTCAAAACAGGACCTCAATTGCTGAGGGCCTGGCTAAATTGCTGAGACTGTCCTAGAACCTGCTATCCTCCTGGCTCAGCCTCCCAAGTACTGAGATTACAAGCATGTACCACCACACCCGGCTTGTTATTATCATCTTAATGGTTGCAAGTACAGCCCTATGCAAGGTTTGAAGGTTCTGTCCCCTGGACCTCTTGTTCCATATTCTCGGCCCCCTGAGGAGAAGTGGGCGCTAAAGAAAATACAGAGCCTCCATTTTGTGGTAAGTTCCTAGAATGCAGAGTCCTCTCTCTCATTCCTCTTTATCTCCCTAGTGCCTCAACCCAGTAGGCACTCAAAACCTGTGCTGAGTAACAATAGCCACAGGTGGTATTGTTGGCTGAGCCAAGATTCCTGACTCAAAGCCAAGCGCCTTACCCCATCCCATACAGCTCCCAATGCAATCAGTGGACGAATGGGGTCTCATGTGCCCTCAGTGGGCTATGCCAGTCTGACCCCTCCCCTCCATCTCCCAGAAAGCCGAGGTCCCCTCCCCCCTCCTTTGGCCCACAAGCTCAAAGCCAAGCCTCTCCCAACAAGGCTTATTATTTCTAATCTTAGGAGAAAAACCTCAGTTCAAAGCCATTTCCAATTCCCTTCAAGTCAAGGAACAGTTCTCACTTAGCCTCTCTGACCCCCCACCACCCCCACCTACTTCTCCAACTGGCGCCAATAACACAAGATAAATCTTTCTTCAGAAATATAATAGTTATTCTTCCTCTTCCCGTTGAAGCCTCTGCCAGGTAATTAGCATACGCCGACACCTTGATAGACGAAAAGAAAGGCATGAGATAATTCTCTTTTTCTTTAACCATTATAGTATGAAGCAGACTTTCAATTTGCCAGTTACCCAATCCCGCATTCCAGAACGCAGCCCACCATGTGACATGTTATTCTAGCTGATCCTATCATCTCTGGTATTCATCACCAACTCCAGGTCACACTTGATGGAGAAAATTTTCCCTCTTTACTTGACACCGCAGAGTTCTAATGGTCTGGAAATGTGGGAATGATGTAGTCATCCTTGGTTGGGCACCCCACTGGCGGCCTAAGGCCTTGCAAGGGCCATCCTCCCTTGAGGGGTCATTTTTAGAATCCCTCTCTCCGTCTGTCTCCCTTTCCTGCTTCCCCAAAAAGCTGGCCTTAGACCAGACTCAGGGAGTCCCCGCACCGGGTGCAGCAGGAAGCTCAGCTTGTAGCCAATGGCTTTCTCTCTTCTCACCAACGCACGCACGCACACATGCACACACGCATGCACTGGACTCTGGGACTGTCCCTAACCTCCTTCTTTGGAAGGACTGCCCAAAACTCTTTCTTTATGGGGACTGCCCTTCTGTGGTCATACGTGTGAACACAGGTATGATTTTTTATTTTCTCCTCGATCTTTTAGGGGAAAGTAAACAGGGAAAATAAGAAATTTAAACTCTCCATTTTACAAACTATATTTTAGGTGCTTACTATGTGCTGGGCATCATTCTAGACATTGAAAATACAGAGATGAATAAGACAGGCAAATGGCCCAGCCTGATAAAGCCTATAATCTAGTCCAAGGAAGCACACAGAAAATTATTAATAAGCAACTAGAAGACATAATTTCAGATGGTGATGTGTACTTTGTAGGGGAAAATGCAGAGCAAGGAAGGGAGCAGGAGGACCGTCTGAGACAGGCTGGCTGAGAGGGCTCCAGAAGTGAACTGATACAGGGGTGAAGGGATCAGGCCAGTCAGGGAAGAACTGGAGAAACGTGACTTTGAGTGGGACACAGGAGCTCACAAGTGCCCGGTCCTGCAGGTTTCTCGGGAGGGTCCGTCCCACTCTACATAGCTTTGACTTCCCCTGGTATTACAAGTGCAGGGCAGGGTGGTTTAAACAGCTTCCTCATTCATTTCGTGAAGTGAGAAATAACTGTCTGGGCCTACCAGCCAGGACCCGGCGAGGCCAGGGGCCAAGTGTCACGCACCTGAGCAGAAACTGGAAACCAAATGTGCCCTGTCCTCCTGCCGATGGCTGCCCAGGGAAATCTCCAGCCTCCGTCCTTCAACCCCCTCTCTGGAGACTTACTCCAGGCAGAAGGCTCAGCTACCTCAACCTCTCCCCTTCTTGGTTTTCCCATAGGTTCCTCCTCTTGGCTGGACAGGTTCCCAATACCCATTCTGGGCCCAGGACTGGGCAGAAGGGCTGAGAGCCTGGCAGTCGGCCTTGGCCATTGCATATGCACCTCTTTAAGCGAACACTGGGTAAGAGTTGTTTTTTTTGTTTTGCTTTGTTTATTTTTTATTTATTTACGCATGCGTGTGTGTGTGTGTGTGTGTGTGTGTGTATGTGTTGCTAGGGATGGAACCCAGGGGCTTCTACCTCCAAGCTACACCCCCAGCCCTATTTTTTATTCTTTATTTTGAAACAGTGTCTCACTAATTTGCAAGGGCCTCACTAAGTAGCTGAGGCTATATGTGAACCGCAGGCCTCTATATGTGAACCGCAGGCCTCCCGAATGGGATTACAAGCATGCGCCACCACACCCGACTCTTTTGCTTTGTTTTTATAAGGAAACCCATCAAGCAAACAGAGGGAAGAATAGAAAGGGAAAGAAAGAAGGACATGCAGAAGCTGGGAAAGGGGTGTCCAAGAGCAGAGGCTCCTGGCTCTAGAGGCACTGACCTCTGGGAATTAACCCCCGCCCCCCACCTTCACTACCTTGGTGGCTCAGATCATAGGATGGCTTTAACACAGCACTCAAAGGGACTGTGAGCTGTGCCAGCTGTTCCCTCGGGGGACAGGGCCTTCAGCTCAGCCTCATGAAGCTTGCTTCCCCAGCTTCTCAATGGCCCTGTCAGGACCCTAGATGCCTCAGCCTCTGAACTCCTCTCCCTTGCCTCACCCGGCCTTCCCATCCCTTCAAATATGGAAATCAGAGTGATTATTCTTTCAAAATTATATATGAATCAAATTATATCACTTACAGTGGAAAAAAAAAAACCCTCCATAAATACTATGATGGAGCTGGGCGTGGTGGTACACTTGTAATCCCAGCATTCAGGAGGCTGAGACCAGAGGATCGCGGTTCACAGACAGCCTCAGCTACTTAGTGAGACCCTTTGCAACTCAGTGAGTCCCTGTTTCAAAAATAAAGAATAAAAAATAGGGCAGGGGGTGTAGCTCGGAGGTCGAATGCCCTTGGGTTCCATCCCCAGGCCCGCCCCCCCAAAAAATACTATCATGGGCAAAATAATGGCCTGAACACACAGGTGGACAGAATGAACTGCTTACCCAGACATACCTCCAGGGAAGGGGCTGCTGCCCCGTGTGCTGGACACCACTGTCACCAGCCTCCTCACCCAGTCCCTCCGGTGCCTCCTCTAAGATTGTGCCTTTGCTGAAGACTATACATCAGAGATTGATGTGGGGTGCAAAGGACCAGCCCTCAGCCCCACTCTGGACAGCTCTGAAGGGTCTTTTAGCTCAAGCCCCCACCAGCTGACCAAGGCTAGTGCTGGGCCTGTACTCCAGTGTGCCTTCTCTGCTTATTTTGGCTTTCTTCTCTTCCACAGGAACAGCCAAGTAAATTCCTGCACACAAAAGCAAAAAAGTTCCACTGGTTTCTTAAAGCATGTGTGTATGTGTGTATGGGGGGGAGTACTTGGGATTGAACCCAGGGGTGCTGTACCTCTGAGCTATACCCCCAGGCCTACTTTTTTTACTTTTTTTTATTATTTTACTTTTTTTATTATTTTTTACTTTTTTATTATTATTTTACTTTTTTATTATTTTTTTACTTTTTTATTTTTTATTATTATTTTATTATTATTTTGAAACAGGGCTCAGCGTGGTAGTGCATTCCTGTAATCCCAGAGGCTAAAGAGAAGGATTGCAGGTTCAAGGACAACCTCAGCAACATAGTGAGACTCTCAGCAATCTATCCAGTCCCTGTTTCAAGACAAAAATAAAAAAATAAAAAAGGCTGGGGTGTAGCTTGGAGGTAGAATGTTTCTAGGTTCAATCCCCAGTTAACACACACACACACACACACACACACACACACACACACACACACAATTGAAACAGGGCCTTGCTAAGGTACCACACACTGCTGCTCTTGAATCTGTGATCCTGTCTTATTCTTCCAAGCACTGGCATTACAGGCATGCAGCATCACGCCTGGATCCTACAGTGAAAGAAAGAAAGGAAGGAGGGAAGGAGGGAAGGAGGGAAGGAAGGGAGGAAGGAAGGAAGGGAGGGAGGGAGGGATAAGCTCTCTATATAAACATTTATATACTTATATATACTTTACAGACACACGTATATACATATACATACATATATAAAGATGGAAAATAAAAAGGAAGTCCCCCTGAAGGCAGGGAGTGCTGTGTGTGTGTGTGTGTGTGTGTGTGTGTGTGTGTGTGTGTGTACTGGAGATTGAACCCAGGGGCATTCTACCTCCAAGTTACACCTCCAGCCCTATTTTTTTTTTATTTTTTTATTTTGAGACATGGTCTCGCTAAGTTTCCAAGTGCCTCACTAAGCAGCTGAGGCTGGCTTTGAGCCTGTGACCTTCCTGTCTCAGCCTCTCAAGTACTAAGATTACAAGCGTGTGCCACCACACCCTGTTTTTGTTGTTTTGTTTTGTTGCAGTGCTGGGATTGAACCTAGGGCCTCGAACACGTTAGGCAAGTGCTACACCACTCAGCTGCACCCGCAGCCCAAGGCAGGGATGTTGGTCGGTTTGTTTCCTCTTGTACCCCAGGGGCTGAGCACGGTGTCTGGCACATAGCAGATGTTCAGTAGCTGTTGAGTGAATTAATAAAAAGTCTCCTGCCTGCACCTATTACACAGTGCCTAGAATACAGAAGGGGTTAAATAAGTAAATACAGAAGGGGTAAAATAAGTATTTGTACAATAAATACATAAGAGAAAGAATGAATGAGGTGATATCTACTAGTAGGCTTCCCTCTAAGATCAGTTTTTTGCTCTAAGGGGCTCCTTCAGTTGCCCCATTTCCCAGTTCTGGTGACCCCTTCAGGGGTCTAAACTCACAAGGGTCTGGTGACTGGAGACCCTCTCACCTGTAAGCCCCAGGACCACAGGTTCTCTGAACATGGGCAGTGTGGTCAGTGGTTAGGAGCCAGGGCTCTGAGTCCAGTCCCTGCTTCGACCACTTACCAACAGGGCAACCTTGATACGCATGCGCCTCCCCCCTGGGAGATGAGGACGGTGACAGGGTCTCCCTCGAACAGGCTGTGACACACCTAAATACTCTTCCCACTGGACTCTGAACTCTCAGAGGGCAAGGGACAAGTCTACAGGTCCACCTTTGACTCCATGACACTTAAAAGGTGCCTGATAAACATTGAAGAGTGATTTTTGTGTGTGGTACTAGAGATTGACCTAGGGAATTCTACCTCTTAGCTACACCCCCAGCCCCATTTCTTTAACTTTTATTTGGAAGCAGAGTCTCACTAGGTTGATAAAAGTCTCACTACTTGCCACGGCTGTCCTCAAACCTGTGATTCTCCTGTTTCAGCCTCCCAAGTACTGGGATTACAGGTATGCACCACCATGCCTGACTTGGAGAATTTCTATGTTTTCCACTGTAGCTGGCATCTAATATGGGCATGAGCAAAGCCAGTGAGATGCTGTGGAGAAGCAAAGGTCCTCATACCATACTCTGAGGAGTTTTACCCAATCTCCCACCATTAGCCTTCCCCTTCCCCTTTCCTCTACCCCAGGCTGGAAATGACCACTTCTCTCATGTGGCGGGGAGCTGGGGAAGGAGGTCCACGGTGGTCATCACCGTCCATCCTATGCCCAGGGCTCCCTGCTCATCCCCAGATCTGAAGCTACCTCTGCTTGTGAACATCTGACCAAATCCCAGCTTTTATTCTGGTCCCCTGTCTCCTTAGCCCAGAATCCAGCCAAGTCCCCCCTCCAATCCAGCCGGTGACAGCTCAGGCCATAAGGCTGTCTCCCCTCCCTGATCACCCACTGTGTGTATTGACTGAACCAAGCATCCCAGCACGCTCCTCCTTCTGGGCTGGACTTGGATTAGACTCTGCTGCAGGTTGCCATCTCACCTACCTGCCAGATCTCCCAAAAGCAATGACAACAACACTCCTTCACATCTGGAACCCACCAGGCATGCATACAAACAGCTTCCATTTCATTCTCCTCTTTCTGTGTCTGTAACCACCTCAGACACTCAAAGATAAAGCAGCTGAGGCTCAGAGATGCCTGCCTCAGTAGCATTCATCCCAACTCATTCCCCTTCTGCCAGTGTCAATAATTGACACTACTACCCCCAACATGCCCCAGCCAGAAACCAGCATTGCCCCTGTCCTCCACCTCATCTTCTCTTCCACAGCCAGATAGTCCTCTACCACAAAGATGACACAGAATCTCTCTTCAGACAACCCACTCCTCCAGTTCCTTGGTCCCTGTGAGATGACCACACCCCCTCCCTACAAAAGTCTCCCTCCTGGCCTCTGCAATGCCCGCCCATTCTGTTCAGTGCAGAAGAGTGGTCTTTCTCTGATATGTATTCATTAATCCATTGGCTCATTTATTCCACAAAGAGTTTGTGGGGGGAGTTGTGTTTTTGTTTGTTTGTGTTTCTTTGTTTTGTGGTACTGGGGATTAAACCCAGGGGCATTCTGCCTCTGAGCTATAATACCCTCAGCCCTATTTTATTTTTTATTTTGAAACAGGGTCTCACTAAGTTGTGGAGGGCCTCAGTAAGTTGCTGAGGCTGGCCTTGAACCTGAGATCCTCTTGTCTCAGCTCCCAAGTACTGGGCTTATAGGCGTGCCCACCATGCCTGGTCACAAAGAGTTACTGAGCCTACACTGTGTCAGGCGCTGCTCTGGATGCAGGATGTATATAGCACTGAGCCTGACAAAACCATTGCTCTCATGGAGTTTATATTCCAATGAGGAGGTGAGGGACCAGCAATAAGTAATCAAGTAAACAAACAGTATTTGATGGTGATAATTGGTATAGAAAGAAACAAAGCACAGGAGGGAGCCAGGCAGTGCACAGGAAGGAAGAAGGCCTGTTCTTACACAGCAGGGTTGGAGGGAGGCGCTCACTGAACAGACGCCTGAACCAAGTGAGGGAGTGAGCCTGGCTGATTCCTGGAGCTGTTCCAGGCAGATGGAACAGCAAGGGCAAAATCCTGCTCAGCAAGTTCCCTTTTGAGGAAGTGCACAGAGACCGAGGAATCCTCGAGAGAAGAGGGAGAGATCTGGCAGAAGGCCACACCTTGCTTTGGCCCCGTGTGAGATGTGGGGCCACTGAAAGTTTGAGCGGAGGAGTAATACACTCTGTCTCACAGGATCCCTCGACTTGCCATGTGAAGGATGCTGTGGTAGGGATGGGGTGAGAGCAGGGAGACCACGGAGCAGACCGTTAAGACAAGGCAGGCAAGAGACGGTGATGGCTCGCACCAGGTGCTGGCCCTGGAGTGGCAGGAAGTGGTCCCACGCGGGAGCTCTGAAGGTAGAACTGACAGTAGTTGCTGATCAAGTGCAGGGGGGTGGCCGGTGTGAGAGAGGAGTCAGGAATGACGCCAAGGGTGATGCACACTTGCTTGGTCACTCCCCTCGGCCCGTTGCTCTTAGGTTTGCATATCACTTCCCGTGGATTGTAAGATCCTTCATGGTCTGAACCTCCGACTCACTTATCACCCTCCCCATGCCATGGTCAAGTCCCCAGGAGCAGTAGGTAATAACACTATTTAGCAGTTATCAGATGTTAACTTCTTGCTAGCAAACACTATCTCATTCATTCTTCATAACAATCTAACCACATGAGTACTATTATTAACCCCTTATTGTTGAATGAAGTGAGTTTTTTTCTTCCCAATACTGGGGACTGAATCTAGTGCCTTGCACATGTTAGGCAAGCACTCTGCCACTGAGCTACCCTTATAATTAATAGACCCCTTTTTCAGAAGAGGAATCTGAGGCACAGAAAGGTTAAATAAGTTGATTCAGGTAACAGGACTAGTAACGAAATGGCAGCTCCAGGATTTGAACCCAGGCATCCAACCTAAGCTGTTTCTCTACCCACCATGGAAGACTGAAACTTTAGTTCTATAATCAGCCATGACACTACTCTCTTAACCTTTGTGCCCTGCAACAGGCAATTCCATGGTCCTAGAACATTCTCCCTCCCCACCTTCACACAGCCCCAGCCCCCTCCACATCTATGTCTGGCTAAGTTGGCTTCTTGTAGAAAGCAGAGAAGGTGTGGGTTACTCCGCTTACCACAGAGCTTGCTCTGTCCCAGTTCTGCCCGCCTGGTGGGGAGTCTGTTTATGGACCTGGGTTCCCTTCACCAGGCAGGAGCTCTCTGGGCAGAGCCCAGGTCGGCTTGCTTCACAGCTGTATCCACAGGGGAAGAACAGTCCCTGGCCCGTAGGCGCTCTACGCGCTCTGTCGGCTGATGAACATAGACACAAGTTCTACCTTTCAGAGGGATGTGGCTTCTCTCCACCCTCGACTCAATTCCTAGGTGCGTGTTCTACAACTTTCCCTTCTGGTGACCCTCACCTGCTTCCTATAGAGCAGGTATTCATAGCTAGCTAGCAGACACCAAGCGCCTGCTTTATACTGTAAACCCTTTGCATGCATGCATTATCTCATTTAGTTAGCCTAACACATTCATGCGATAAACACAATTATCTCCATTTTAGAGATGAGAAAACCAAGGCTTTCTGAAGTTCAGTCAATTCCCCAGGATCAGAATGTGGTAGTAGGATGCTAAACAAAGTGCATAGAGTGGGCTTGACGTGGGGCCTGCTTTCTCGCATGCACAGCTCTCAGTCCAGAGTCTGACACAGGACTAGTGCCGAACTAGTGAAGAAGCAACCGCAGCTGGGCCTGCAGGCAGGACTGCAGGGCTCCTCTCCTCTCTCCCCAGCCTCCTCGCCTCATCCATCTCTTCACTCCCCTAATAAAAGCCTGAGATTGACCGATTGAAGGGTGTGATTTCCCCGGGAGAGAAGCATCATTTACATGGGAACATTCAAACAGGAACAGAATTCTTCCGCGAGGGCATAGGTTTCAGAAGACAGCTGTGGATGGAGAGTTGTTGGGAGAAGGAGGTGCCGATGGGGAAGGATCCTTTATTTATTTATTTCCCTCTAGGAGCCTTCACCTTTCATTAAAACAGCCTCCGGATGTAGGTGCAATCAAACATTCATTAGACAAGCAGGGTACATTTTTGAAAAAACTAACACCGCCCAAGCACACAGGCGCGCGAGCCAGAGCGCGTACACACACACACACACACACACACACACACACACACACACACACACACAGCAATAATCAATCTGCGAAATGAAACGGTCCTTCAAGAGAGAAAAGCAGCCTGCGTTCCTCCGCCCCGGGCTCCCCAGGCCCCGCGTCCCCCGCCCCTGTGACCACGGCTCCCACACTGGCTCCCGCTTGCCCGCAGGATCCCTGAGCCGGCTGCTCGAGCCGTGACCCCGGAACCTGACACGAGGGGGTCCTTCCCGCTCCCCGCCTCGGGGTGCCCCCCACTGATCCGGGGCTCCCAAGAGGTCTGCCTGTGTTCGAAAACTGGAGTCCAGGCTGAGCTGGGCGCCGGGGGTCGTCTGCGCAGGGCAGCGAGCTCGCTGCAGGGAGAGTGGGGCTAGGAGATGGGTAACCCACAACGTCGGTCACCCCTCCTCTCAATCAGGACCGGCTTCCTGGAGGAGGGGACGGCGGCGGAGCCGGAATGGGGGCAAGGAAGCGCTTGACAGATGGGGAGTGGGAAGCTCTTCCCAGCATATGGGGCCGCGTGGGCGGAAGGAGTCTGGGCCGGGCGGGGGGATGGGGGCACAGGGCTGCGGAGACAGTCCCCGGAGCCGGGACGCGCGCTGGAGTGGGGGTGGGCGTGTGAACGGGATGGAGAGGGGAGGAGGTAACCCCTCGGGGGTGGGGGCGGGGAGTGGAGGCGGCCTTGGAAGCGCTCACCCGGGAGCCTGCGGAAGGCGCCGCACGCCCCGCGCCTGGCACAAGGGCGCCCCCTGATGGCGCCTCGCTCCTTAGTCTTGTTTTCCATCTTCTGAAATGAGTGGAACAGAATCCTCAATCTTGCGCTTCCTAGAAGCCGGGTTATCTCCTCTGGGGGATGCTACCCTGCCCATTTTACAGCTAAGGGAAGGGAGGCCCAGGGGAGTCATATAGCTGGATGTGGCAAGAGCCGGGATTCCGGTCCATGCAGCCGTTCACTGAACGGTTAAGACGTCCTTACTGCGCGCTGGGGCTGGGGATGCTGCAGTGCGCAGATGGACAGGTCCCTGGCCTCGCGCGGCATATAGTCTAGGCGAGGAGACAGCATGCAAGTAAACAAATAAATGAGCAGAATAATTTCAGTGCTGCGGAGGAAATAAACCCGGGCGTGGAGCTAGGGAGCAACTGTGCTTAGGCTTCCCCCAGCCTGCCTCCCCCTCACTGCTGCCTGGGGGACCAGGATTTGTCAGCCTTGGCTTCAAGGCAGGCAACAAAGGAAGGTGGCTCTGGGGGCGGAACTAAGGCGGGGGTGGGGTGCAGCTTCCCAAGGCCGGAGGCTGCCATTGCTGACAGCGGGGCTACCACGCGAGCGCGCCTGCAGCCCCGGGCTTCCCCACTCTGGAGGGCGGCTGAATTATTTCCTCATCTCAACCCGATGAGTTTTTAATCTGTCTTTATACAGCAGCCTGGCTGCCTGTGCTGGGATTATTACCGAGTTCTCTGCACATTGATCCTGCCTCCCCTGGCTGCCGTGACCAAGGAAAGCTTTGAGAAGGAGGTGGAAGGGGTCCTTGCTCTGGAAACATTTAGGGGAGCACCAGGGCTTGCTGCAGACAGGAGCCTGCGGCATTCAGGCAAACGAGGCCCAGGGTCTCTTCAGGCACTGCCCTCAAGGCCGGGCTCAGGGGCTTGGTACGAAAGAAGGGGCAAGAGCCACAATTTGAGCTCAGGAGATGAGGCTGTTTCAGCAGAACCAGGTCTCTTTGGGCAGCTTTGCAGCTCTAAGGGAAGAGACCAAAGGAACAAGAGGCTGAGATGAACTGGGACAGAATAGGAGGTGAGAAGAAAGGGTCTCTGGTCCCAGCGCTGTTATTTGTCAGCAGTGTGCCCTTGGGCTATTACTTGGCCTCTTCTCATCTATAAAACAGGGATGGCTGCAGAGAGTATTCAGTGAGGTGGTCTGTGCTCAGAGCCTCCACACAGTAGACACACAATAATCTCAATTATTATCATTACCTGTAACATAGGAGCAGGAGGCCTGGCTGTTTCCTGGAGAGATCTGTTGTGAAACTTAAATGGACAGAGGTGCCAGGCCCACGTGAGGGACTATTGTTGTTGACTCCCCGCCAGCTCGCTGACGCTAATAAAGGTGCAAGGAGGCGTCAGGTAGGCACATATGCCCAGTCACTCCCGCATTTGGTAAGTGACAGAAACACTCAGTCTCAGACAGCTGTTCAGACATGCAGCTTAGATACACCTTCCCCTGATTTCTGACCCGCCCAACAGTGAAGAATGTGGGACAGAGGCTCCCGAGTATGACTCCTCAACCGCCATGGTGACAGCAGATACTTAAGAGTGGCCTTTCAAGCATGAGGACCTGAGCATCATTCATTGCACTGGGCCGAGCCCAAACACCCTTGCCTTGTTTGGGACTGTTTTTCAATCCTGTCCCGGCTTCTCTTTCCTCTGCCTTTGTATGTGCAATTCCTTCACCACAGGACGATTTCTCTTCCAAACTCTAACCCTCTGAGGACAGGAACTGCACTGGTTCATCAATAGTAAGTGATCAGTAAATATCTGTTGGATGGAAATGACTCCACCCCAACTGAGTCGTGGCCATTGCGGAGGCTGGGAAAGCCTCTCGGTCCCTTTCTAAGTCTGCTCACTGGCTCCCCCTTGAATGCACATGTTGGTTCTGTCTCTTTTGCCCAATTCCGAAAAGGCAGAGGCAGTTCCCTCTTGTTTGCTACTCTATTTTGTTGTTGTTTGGGATACTGAGAATCAAATTGAGTGTTTTACCACAGAGCTGCATCCCTAGCCCTATTTTATTTTATTTATTTACTAATTTATGTGTTTATTTTTGAGACAGAGTCTTGCTAAGTTGCCCAGGCTGGCCTGGAAACTGTGACCTGCCTGCCTCAGCCTCCTGAGTAGCTAGGATTACAGGCGTGTGCCACCAAGTCCAGCTTTATGGGTCTCTCTTCAGTTCCCCTCCCTCATGCAGTGGGTGCTCCAGAAAGTACTGAGTGAGTCGATGACTGAACGACAGCACTGGGACTCCTCCCCTCCTGTTTTCCATCCTCTCATTAGTCTTCCATCTCCATCATCTGGTGAGTGACCTCTAGTGTCTTAGGACCAGCTCTTTACTCCTTCACCCCTTCTTTTTTCTGTCTCCTTCCTCCGTATCCAGCCCCTCCCAGGCCATACCCTGGGCCCTTTCATGCTTGTCCCTGCCTGATGCGGAGTAAGGCAACACTGCCCCTACCCAGGCTCCAAGGACAAGCCTTCCCACCCTCCAAAGAACAGGGCTCCAGGTCTGCAAGCACAGGGAGACTGGGCGCCTCTCTCCCATGCCAGCCAGCCGGGTCTGGCAAATGCCGAGTCACTGCAGGCTGGGGCCTGTCTCTGATCCTCCAGCCTGAGGAACCTCCAAGAGCAAACCCAGAAGAGCCAACTCCGGGCAGCATCCAAAGCGCTTTGCTTCGTACCTGAGGCCCAGGTGTCCGCCTCCCTCCCTGCAGTTCCCCGCCTCTGCATGGGTGGCGGAGGTGCAGAAGTGGGCGAGGCCTGGGCGGAACCACCACTGCTGCCCCATCTCACTGCCACCTGCCCAACCTCCCCTTCACTGCCACAGGCCCCTGGAGGCATTCTGACACCCCCGCCTCAGTTTCTCTATGGGGCCCTTCCTGCTTAGGAGCTGCTGAGGGTATGTTTGCCGGGCTGCGCCAAAGCTGCAGTGCCTGCGAATGCTAATAATTAAGCCCCTACAAACTGCCTGTAGATAACCATAATCCCTTGTATTTATACAGCCCTGAGCACATTTAAAGGCATTTTCATATATATTATCTCATATGATCTCCCACAATAATCCTATTGGGTAGTTCTGGGAAGGGAATTAATGTCCTTATTTTGAAGAGAAGAAAAACCAGGACTTAGGGAAGAAGGAATCTTGTCTGAGGACACACGGCCTGTTGGGGCTGGAGCTAGACCCAGAACACAGGCTTCTAAAACTCTTAATTGTGCCCTTGTCCAGGATTTTGGGGTCGAGGCTTGGAATCACCTACACAGTACAAACCCTCCTGATTCTTTTGACCATTCCAATCTTTTAACAACAAATAGTTGTTGAGCAAATTTATACAACCTGAATTAGCCCATTTAACTCCCCCAAACCACCTTATGATACTGGCAACATTATTAGCTCCAATGCTACAGATGAAGTGGCCCGGCTCTGAGACGTTAAGTAACATGCCTGTAGCCACACAGACTATTCCGACTCAGTATACAATCCTAGCCTGTTTGAACAAGCTCAGAATTTAACCCCCATTGCTAAGCTCTCCCTGGCTTAACAGAGGCCCTACTCAGACCAGCCCTCCAAAAACTCTTCCTTGGAGTCTAGGATCACTGGACAAATCCCTTTCTGTAGCTCTCCACACTCGCAGGTGGCTCATGTATCAGGAAGACCTTCCTGGCATGCGGAAGACCACAGTGCACCAGAACTCGGTCTCCTGCTCTGGAGTGCCTAGTGCAGGCTGGAGAAATCTAGGCAGGCTTTCTGGAAGGGGCAAGCAAGGTGAGTCCTGAAGAATGAGTAGAGCACAGACATCGGGGAAGGAAGTGGGAAGAGTGTTCCAAGCAAAGGAGCCACAGGCAAGAGGGAGCAGGGGCTGTTCGGGGACCCTGTGAGTGAGATGGTAGCAGCGAGGAGGAGTGGGGAGAGGCGTGTGCTAATGGGTGGGGGTGACCTGGTCAGAGCTGTCCTAAGGTGCTACGGGGAGGGGCTAAAGAAGATACTGTCCATTCTGCTGCAGGATGTATCACCTCTGGTGCCAGACCTTTGGAGCCAGCCGTAGGCCATGGGGATGTAGGGAGGGCAGGCTTCTGGAGCCCTCTTGGCAGAACTGGGGGGGTTTGGATGAGGTGAGATGTGACATCCTCGGCTCCCCTCAGCAGTCAACTGTGAGGGACCCAGAAGGAAGGGCATTCAGACTGTGGGAGGAGCATCTGCAAAGGTCCAGGGGCAAAAGAGACTGAGACCAGTTGCAAAACTATGGTATTTTGGCATGGCTGAAGGCAGCCAGGGTCTTGGCTGAGTGGCTCTACTCTTGTGAATAAGGACTGAATTCGGGTCTTACTGGGTAAGAGTCCAGGGGCCCTGCACCTAGAACCCCTAAGTTCATATTCCAAATCCTGCTAGCTGTGCTTTCACGGTCAAATTACCTTTTCTCTCCAGTTCTTAATGTTCTCATCTGTAAAATAGGATTGTTGTGAGAATTAACCAAAACATGCAAAGCACTTAACATATAATAAATGCAACCTATATTATTATCACGTTCATTAATGTTATGAACAGCAGCACAGTGGGAAGCCTAAGGTGGGATACCGCTTCACAAGGGAGGAATCTCATTTTAAAAAGTAAAAACAAGTTGCAACGTGTGCTTATCTGTAATCTCCACATTCACAAAGATGTGTGAAATTTCATCTGCAACTATTTTCTCAGAGTGTCATCTCATCCCAAATCAAGTGACGGATGCTGGATGTCACGGGAGTGAGAGGAGTATCACAGCAACAGGCCTGAGGCTGGGATGGTGTTCTGGGGAGTGGAAAGAGCTTCTCTCAGCCTGCGTGGGGTGACAACGCCCATGTTGCTAAACCGGGATGTGGGGACACTTCAGGGCCTGGAAGCAGCTCTACTTGCCCCAGTTAAGGTGAAAGAAATCAGCTGAGTTTCTCTGGAGTGAATACTCTAGCAGAGTCTGGGGTAGCCCATGCCATCAAAATTGACAGTCTTCCAGGGTCTGAATTAATCACTTAGGATCTAAATTAAGCCGGTCTTGGTGGCATACGCTTGTAATCCTAGTACTTGGGAGGGCTGAGACAGGAGGATCGCAGGTTCACAGCCAGCCTCAGATACTTAATGAGGCCCCCCACAACTCAGTGAGACCCTGTTTAAAAAACAAAGAATAGAGCCTGGAGTGGTGGTGCATGCTTGTAACCCCAGTACTTGGGAGGCTGAGACAGGAGGATTGCATAGGTTCAAAGCCAGCCTTGGCTACTTACTAAGGCTCTCAGCAACTCAGTTGAGACCCTGTTTCCAAATAAAGAATAAAAAATAGGGCTGGGGGTGTAGCTCGGAGGTAGAATGCCCCTGGGTTTCATCGCCAGTAATGCAAAAAATAAAGAAAGAAATAAAGAATAAAAAAACAGGCTGGGGGTATAGCTCAGAGGTAGAATACCCAGGACCAAAAACAAACACAAAAAGAATTTAAATTAAGTGCAGGGATTAAGATTTTCAAGTATTAAACATGAGACACATAGTTCCAACAGGTCAATCAGGTGAGCAGGACCAAGAAGGCTCTGCTCAGAGTCCTACCAATGGGTTCAAATCCCACCTCTGTCTATACGATATGGATCTCAGACAGGCTACTTCTCTGGGTTTTGGTTTCTTTATCTAGAGGGAATAATGTGATCCATTTCAAGGGCTGGGTGAAGAGTCAATGAAATAATGTGTGTAGAGCACTTGACAAAGTGTCTGGCGCATTAGCAGAACTCAAAAACCAGAGCCGGCATGGTGGTCACGCTTGTAATCCCCACATTTGGGAGGCTGAGACGGGAGGATCGCAGTTCACGGACAGCCTCAGCTACTTAGTGAGCCCTTGTGCAACTCAGTGAGACCCTGTTTCAAAATAAAGAATCAAAAATAGGGCTGGAGGTGTAGCTCAGAGGTCGAATGCTCCTGGGTTCCATCCCCAGTACTGCAAAACAAAAACAAAAAAAAAACAAAAAACAAAAAAACAAAGAGCCAGATGTGGTGGTGCACACCTGCACCTGCAATCCCAGCACTTGGGAGGCTGAGATAGGAGGACAGCAGGTTTGAAGCCAGCCTTAGCAAATTAATAAGGCTGTTTTAAAATAAAAAATAAAAAGGGCTGAGGATGTAGCTTGGAGGTAGAAAGCCCTGGGTTTATCCCCAGTACAAAAAAAATATCTAGTAAACTAGTAGTAAGCTGGGCATGGTGGCACACGCTTGTAACCCCCGCGCTTGGGAGGCGGACACAGGAAGATCGCGCAGGTTCGAAGCCAGCCGTGCTGGCTTAAGAGACACTGTTCCCCAAAATAAAAAAAAGTATAAAATAGGTCTGGGAGTGTAGCCCGGAGGTAGAAGGGCATCTAGGAACCCCAGTCACACACACACAAAAAAAAACAACCCTAGTAGTAATCAGTGTTGATAGGATTTTCTGGAAAGTTTGACTGGCCATGGAGACCAGGATGATGCTCTTGGAGAGGATTGAGAGGTACTGTCTTCTTAGGCAATGACAGGTGGGTATCCAGGCACCGAAGGATAGTGTGCCTCAAAGGGCACAGGAACAAGTTAGTGAGGAGCAAGTCAGGCTTTAGCCTCAGCCGCGACCACAGGAAGGAGGTCAACTCAGCCCCAGCAGCACCCAGGTGAGCCCAGCTTGAGCAGGATGGGGCCGCATTCTTCTTGGTGGAGGCAGAAAGAACCAGGCCAATCATTTCCTGGATCTCTGGAGCTCAGAAACATGAAGTTTTAAAAACCAGCACACATACAAAGAAATGTTTTTTGCAGCTGTTTTGGCATTTGGGGAGTAATTTACCAACTTCAAGTCCAACTTAATGAAGTTGGGGGTAGGCAGCTTCCAGGGGAGTTCTGCTTCCCAGCAATCTTCCGTCACCCGGCCTGCAAAGAGGGCTGTGCCGGGGTCGGCGGGGAGCGTTAACAGTAACAAGTTCTGTATTTGTCATCAGAATGGCGCCCCCGGGCACAGGGGTAGTGCCCGTGGCCGCTCAATGCTGTATCTGTCATGTGGCCACTGACACAATCAATTGACCCCCTTACGCACCGGTGTTTATTAGCCATTGTATAAATATTTCACCCCTCCCCGGTTGACACATAATCTCTTCTTTGCTGCCTCTTACAAATGAACATTTCTCTGTAGACTCTTAAATGAGTATGTGTCACAGCTATGTCACTGATTAATTTTTTTTTACCACCATGAACAACGATGCATAGAAATGTAACTTATATTCATTTCCCGGCTTGAGCCCAGCTGTCTAAAAAATTCCACCAGCAGCTACGACTGACAGACAGCTATCCCGGGCCTGGGCGCGCTGACATGTGGCTGTATGAGTGCCAGCTTGTTAATTACTGGCTTTCTCTTCCGGCCTGGCTGCCGAGTAACCAGCCACAAGGACCTTAATCACTGTTGGGCCAGGGAAGGGCCTGCTGCAGAGGCTCCGGAGGCCGGCTCCCCGGCCCGGCCTAACCGCACACATTCGTTTTCCTCCAAGTGGCGGCTAGCTTTTCCTATGGGTCTTGGTTTGAGAATGTCCCTGAAGTCACCTCAGGAGCACTCACTGCCACTTTAAATGACTCTTCACCCACTGATCCCCACAACATCATGAGGGTCAGGACGGGGCCATGTTTGCTTAGCACAGGGTGGAGGCACTAGACAGTATTTGCTGACAGGAAATCAGCAAGGGTACAATTACTGAACAATGTGTCAACCACCCAACATGGCTCCTTCATCTTTTCAGTGAATATTCTTGGAGTACCTACTATGCACCGGATGCATAGCCTTGGAGCGAGACAGACAGGCCTATGGACCCGGGCCATTGCGTGGGGAAAAAGAATATGTGGTCAGACTGAAGCGGAGCTGGCCCCTGGGGCTTCCCCCAAGCTTTCCCAGGCAGTGTGACTTAAGGTCCTCACCCTTGGTGATTTAGACAAAGTTTAGGTTCGGTGGAGGAGGACCAGAGGTTTTAAGGACAGGCTCTACTTGTTACCTGTCTGCAGCCGAGGAGTCTAAAGGACAAGTCTCGCCCTCAGCCACGCATCACTGCCCGGCGAGAGCTGGGGTGAGAGCCTGTGCCTCTGACCTTGGAGCCGGCACACCTCACCACTTCTCAGCTCCTCCAACCTCACTGCCCCTTCCCTTGCCTGCCTCAGTTTCTCCTTTTCTCTTGCTCTCCTTCCCCCTTCCCACAGTTCTCCTTCACACTTGGCTCTTCCTGGCAGGCTCTCGGATCACCTTGGGCTGCAGAGCCCAGTCAGCATCCCTGCCTCCACTGACCCGGTCCATCTGCTGCCTCTTCCCCCCACTGATGCAGGATTGAGCCTCCAGCAGGTATCCAGGCTGCCCCTGGCCCCCTCCTCCATGCACCTGTGTCCCTTCCCTGATGTCACAGACCCTGGCTGGGAGCCAAGCACACACACCTGGGGACACTTCTTATAGATGAACTAGCTCACAGTAGCTCAGCCACGGCCCACAGGCTCTCAATAGACTGGCTGGAGAACTAGAGACCCCTCCCCCCCTGAGGCCTGGCCAGTCCTGAGCAGCCAGGGAAGTGACTCCCTATCCTGATGCCATGACCATGGAGCCCACAGGAATTGGTCAGATGAAGAGCAGGGAGCAGGTGTTGCTGGGAATCCCAGTTTCTCTATTTGGGGCAAGTCACTCCATCTCCTTGTCTTGTCTACTAGGGATGCTAGTCCTATGTCCCGGAGCTATGGTGAGGTTAAAAAGAGTTCACATTTGTAATCCCAGCATTCGGGAGGCTGAGACAGGAGGATCGCGGTTCGCGGACAACCTCAGCTACTTTGCAACTCGGTGAGACCCTGTTTCCAAATAAAAATAGGGCTGGGGGTGTAGCTTGGAGGTAGATGCCCCTGGGTTCCATCCCCAGTCCCGCAAAATAAATAAATAAATAAAGCTCACATGGGGCGGCTCCCAGCATGGCGCCTGGTACATAACGCACAGCAAGCAGCAGTGTCCATTTCAGCAAGGTTGTGCCTCCAACCCATCTGGACCAGGCAATTCCCAATCAGAGAAGAGAAGCTGGACAGCGCATGTGCCTTGCGGTGAATGTTGACCTCCCAGCCAACATTTACGCAGGAGGTGGCCCCCAAAACCCCAAGTTCCGGTGACATTGCGCACATTCTTCAGCCAGGCCTCAGTGGGAGGAGGAAGGGCAGTACTAGGGAAGGAGGTGGAGCTGGGGGGGCTGCCCAGAGGATGTGCTCTCCCCTTCAGTTAGCATTATCTAAAACTGGGCGGCACCGAACCAACTGCACGTTTATACATGTTATCTCAGTGAAAAGTCACGAAAACCTCCCAGATAGGTGTGACTGGCTTCCTTCTGCAGAAGAAATGGAGGCCCAGGAAATTGAGGGCAGCTGCAGAAAGTCACACAGAGGCACAGCCTGAACCTGGGTGTCCCTCCTTCCCAGTGCAGGGTTCTTCCACCATCACTTTCCCCTCCCCCACCTCATCCACCAAGCTTCCAGTACATTCTCCTGGGAGCAGCCACAGCAGGACCGTCATCCATGACGTCATCCAGAGCCTGCTCTGAAACCGGGGTCCCAGTGGGCCTGCCCTGCTCCACCTGCGCGACCTAGTGGAGGAGGGTGGGGTCAGAGGAGAAGGCCCAGATGACACAGAGCGGGGTTGGGACCCGGAGGACAGCATCCTGGGAAGGGTCCCGCGTAACCGGCCCTTCAGCTGGCGGTTAGGCATGCCATCCTCCGTGCATTTCCTTGTTCGAAACAGAGCTCTGAGCCCCGGAAATCAGGACAAAAGCACCACCCACAGCTCTGGTCTGGATGACTCAGATTCCACCTCCCACAGCCTCCTCCTGTGTGTGTGTTTCTGAATGTGTGTACCCGCGCGTGCGCCCGCCAGCGCGTGAGGCTGTCAGCTGTGTGTGTGTATGTGTGTGTGTGTGTGTGCCCACATCTATGCATGCAGAGGAATGAGCCCACATGTGCACATGCCTGAGCAGTGTCTGTCTGCATATATGTCTTCAAGCCCAAACCCTCAGCACACGATGACTTACAAGGTCGATGATAACCATAGCGTTACAAGCATCCTCTGGTCCAAGGCCCCGTGCTAAGCAATTTATGTGCATCATTGCATGGAGTCTTTACAATAGCCTTATGAGATGTATGCTATCATTAATCCTGACAACGAGACTGAGACTCAGAGAAGTTAGACTTCTTTCCCAAGGTCACACAGCCAGGAAATGGTGAAAAGTGTCAGATTCCAAAGTCTGTGCCCAATAAAATGTGCTGCCTTCCTTGTCCCCTCTCAGGGGTTTAGAGAGAAGACCCAAAAGGTCCTTTGTAAACAGAAGCCAGCCAGGGTCCCTGAAGACAAGGGGGCCAGAAGCCAGAGCCTTGGAGGAGGGAGGCAAATAGATAGACGCGTGAGCAAGAGGGGGCAGGGCAGCTGTCTCAGAACAGGTGTCAGAGAAGCTGTGACAGCCACTTAGAACCACAGTGGCAAGCCTCCTTTACATGGCGATTTGCATATATTTGCATGCATTTGCATCACCAAATCTGTGGAATCGGCCTTAATGGTCCCTGCCTCCGAAGACTGGCAGAAGCTGAGAGGGTGGGAGTGACAGGGAGGGCCTGGGGAATTCGGGAAGGAAGCGAGGGAAGAGGCTGCGCTTGGAGGCCCTGACAGGCGCCGGGCATCACCCAGAGACAGTGTCTAGGGAAAAGAAGGACGAATGTCTCCCGAGTGCCCTGGGAAGCCTCGTCGTCCAGTTCATAGCTTGTGGCTAGCGGGGAAAGACTGGGAATACAGAACGCGCGGAGAGGGGATTAAGGTTGGGGACCCTGGCCCGTGGGCAGCGCGGAGCGCCGCACCCTGTGACTCGCCGCTGGAGGGCCGCCCACTCGGCCGCCCGCGGTCAGTGCTCGGTGTCGGCGCGCCATCTGGTGGACATGTACGGAAACGCGCCGTCTTCCTGATGCTCTGGCCGAGTCCTGTTCCTGTGGCTGCCCGCGCATTGTCCTCTCTGTCTGCGGCCAGCAGGTACTCGGTGGAATCGCGTCCAACCGCCTGGCCTAGGGACTTGCGATTTTTCAGAAGATTACGGGTAGGGCGCTGCCCACGGGGCTCAGGCCAGGCTACGGTGAATGGACTAATACGACCAGAAAGAAAAAGATGGCCGTGCCAGTCACCCACAGTATGACCTTGGCAAACTGACCTCTGAAACTTCATCTATAAAATGGGGGTGATCAGATTTACTCCTGAGAATGTTAGAAACTTCTTAGCAGGGTCAAAAAGTTACTAAATGAAGTAAGTGAGGGGCCCAAGGCACAACATTTAAGGACTTGGAACTTGTGTGACCTTGAAAGCTCCTTGAAATTTGTGCCCTAGGCCTCTTACTCTCTTCACCCTGCTCCCACCCAGTTTGTCAGCCAGCGTATCTGGCACAAGAGGAGCAGTTAATTAGCTGAAGATGTTGTCATAGTGATTAGTGAGTTCTGAGGCCTCGGGAGGTAGCACCAGCCCCGCTCCCACCCAGCGGTGACAGAGGGGTCGCCCATTGAGCCACAGAGAGAGGAAGTCACAGAGCTCAGTGACTTGTAGCTCCTTCCGGTCCCCGGAGGGGACAGTGGTTGTCCTTAATGGAACCAGTGCCGTCTCCATATGTGGGCCCATTGTCCTTGCCATATGTGGGCCCATTGTCCTTGCCAGCAGTGCTCCCATCAAGAAGGTATAATGGTGGGGGTCCCAGAGAGAAGCAAAGGGCCATATTAGGTCACAAGCCTTGTGGAAACTCCGGATTTCCTGTGGCCAACTGGTAGACAGCGGGCTGAGGCATGGTTCACAGAGGGCCAGTGTGATGTGCTGGTGAGAGCTCTGCCACGCTGTGGCCCCCTGGGGGTAGCAAGACAGTGGGGAAGGGAAGCCCCAAGGTGCAAAGCCTAGAACAGTGCATGTGGGCTTCAGTGCCTCCTTGACACTGAGAGACCCAGAAGTGGGGAAAACCTTGAGTCCTGGCGAAAATGGCTTGTTGGGTTAGTCAGGAGCCGGCAGGACCAAGACCAAAAGTCATTGACAAAAAGGTCCAGAATGGACTTTGGGGATTGGGTGCCCAGTGTGCAAACCTCTGGGCCTCAAGTAAACACCCGAAGGGCACCCTCGGCCAGAAGGCCCACAGAGAGGAGACGGAAAGATGCATCTGGTGAATGAATCTCTCCCTGTCCACCCCAAGTACCTGCACACTAGCCCCTGAAGAGAGTGGTCATGGTGCCAGAGATGGAGCCTGCCCATGTGCCTGATAGCACAGACCCCCCCCCCCCACTCGACTAGTTCTACCACCTGAGTGCTCAGACAGCCAACAGCTAAGACCAATGCTAATCCTCTAGTGACCAATGCTAATCCTCTAGTGTGGTGCTTTTCCTCAGAAGACCATCCAAGACCCTGATGGCAGGTCAGTTCCATATCGCCCCTTCCTGTCACCCTGGAGGGGGGAGTGATTTGTCCTTAAAGGCATCAGTACCCCCTCCAGATTTGAGTTCATCATCCTTGTCCTCAGCACTTCCACCAAGAAAGTACAGTAATGGGATCATCTAAGCCGTTTATATTTTCAGCTATTTATTTATTTATTTATTTATTTATTTATTTATTGCGGGTCTGGGGATGGAACCCAGGGTCATTCAATCTCCAAGCTAAACCCCCAGCCCTATTATATATATATTATTATATATATTATTATATATAATATTATTATATACATAATAATATATATATATATATTTTTTTGAAACAGGGTCTTTTAAGCCAGCAAATCTGGCTTTGAATCTGTGCAATCCTCCTGTCTCGTTTCCCAAGTGCGGGGATTACAAGCCTGCGCCATCACGGCCGGCTTATTCTTTACTTTGAAACAGGGTCTCACTAAGTTGCGGAGGGCCTCACTAAGTAGCTGAGGCTGTCCGCGAACTGCAATCCTATGGTCTCAGCCTCCTGAATGCTGAAATTACAAACGTGTGCCACCACGCCCAGCTCAGCTTTTACACTTAGGTCTTTCTTACATTTTGGGTAAATTTTTGTATTAAAAAGTGAGATAGGCAGGTGCAGCAGCTCATGCTGTAGTCCCAGTACTAGGGAGGCTAAGACAAGATTCTGTTTCAAAATAAAAAATAGAAGCTGGGTGTGGTGGCTCAGGCTTGTAATCCCAGCATTTGGGAGGCTGAGACAGGAGGATCACACAGGTTTGAAGCCAGACTCAGCTACTTAGTGAGGCTCTCAGCAACTTAGTGAGACCCTCTTTCCAAATAAAATATTAAAAAATAGATCTGGGAATATATCCCAGAGGTAGAAAGCCCCTGGGTTCCACCCCTAGTACCACCAAAAAAAAAAAAAATAGGGCTGGGGATATAGCTCAGAGGTAGAATGCCCCTGTGTTTCATCACCAGCACTACAAATAATAACAATAATAATAATAATAATAATAATAATAATATTCACATTTGTGTGGAATACTTGCTTCCTGTTCCCAAAACTTCAGGCTCTGCCAATTAGAGGTCCTAGTCTCTAGGGAGGTAGAACTTTTACCAAGGAAATGCAGTAAACCTTCCACTAACAGGCAGCGGGGGAGCCATCTCCTCAAGCCAAGGTGGACCAATAGACAAAGCAGGGCTTCACTGTCCTGGGCAGGTTTGTTGGTCCTGAGGAGGAACAAGGCCTGAAGATACAAAGCAGGTTGACCCACTGAGGGTGGGACGGCTGGGTCTGGACCCATTGAGCAGATTGGCTCTTAGAACCTCCACCAGTAGTAACTGAAGACAGACAACCTCAACAAGACCATTCTGAAAAGTCAAGGGCTCAGGCCACAGGATGAGTCTGTATAACTTTATGGGCAAGTAGCCCAGCTCTGCAAAGGGAAGGAAGAAGATAATATCACCGATGGGCCCAGGACAAGCAGCAGCAGCAGCAGCGGGGACTGTGGCTTGCCTCATTGCCTATTGCTTTAGCTTCCTTGAGATCGTATCTGGGACAGTCTTGGGGGGGGGGGTTGTTTACAGTGGACCCTACCTCCCCTCTTGGAAAAGGAGTATGGCAACTTTGTTCTTACAGAAAAAAATAAATGTCTGGGCGTGGTGGCACACACTTGTGACCCCAGTACTTGGGAGACTGAAACAGGAGAATCACAGGTTCACGGCCAGCCTCAGCTACTTAGCCAGGCCTTCTGCAACTTTGTGAGATCCTGTTTCAGAATAAAACTGGGCTGGATGGTGTAGCGCAGACAGATGCCTCTGGGTTCAAATCCCAGTACCACAAAATAAATAAATAAATAAATAAATAAATAAATAAATAAATAACCAAATAGTAGTGAAGTCAGCTATAACAGGAGGACCTGAAGGGATTGCAGAGCAGTAGGGGAGGTGACAGTGGGTTATACTGACTCAAACCTTTCTTCTCAATTCCCTGACTACTTCCTGGCTCTCTGAGGCTGCATCTCCACTTTGGGACATAGCCCCAAATGCCACACGGTATAGAGGGGAATCTGCTTTTCAAGTGCACCAAGGGCCAGACTACAGAACTCAGAAGTGTGGGATTTTCACGCTGAGTGGTAGGTGGTGAGCAGGAAGTATGGACTAGCCTCCTCCTTGCTGCCTGCAGTGTCTCTCAGAGGCTCCCGCAAAGCCATGGCCAGAAGAGTAAGGCATGGCACCCCTTGTCTTGCATCTCTCCTTGCCACCTCTCCCTTCTCCTATCCCTCAGCTCCCTGCACTTCCACCTGAATCTTGATCACAGGCTCTGCTTCTATGAGACCTAAGGCAAGGGTTTCCTGAGGTCCGTCTCCTCATCTGTGACCCACACCGTGGTCACCACGGGAACCTGATTCTGACCCCTCCAGCAATTCTGCTGAAGCCAAAGATGTAGAGACTCCAGTGGGCAGGACCAGCTTTACCAAGAGGAGGAAGAGGGTGATGTTGGGAGATGAGGGAGGAAGGGGCAGGAAAGAGTGAGAAGATCAAAGGGTAGGATGTTGAATCCTGGTGAAAGCTGTACCCTGGAAATGGGGCAGGGTTATGTTTGGACCTGCAGCTGAGAAGGGAGAACACCATCATCTATTCAAAGCTGACAGTGGAAGCTGGGCATGGTGCTGTACACCTGTAATCCTAGGACCTGGGAGGCTGAGATAGGATTGCAGGTTCAGGGCTAGCCTCTGCAACTTAGTGAGGCCCTCAGAAAGTTATTGATATCCTGTTTCAAAAAATAGGACTGGGGGTGTAACTCAGAGGTAGAACACCCCTGGTTCCATCACCAAAAACAAAACAAAACACACACACACACACACACACACACACACACACACACACTGACTTTTTTCTGGTGTGTGTGTGGCGGGGGGAGAGATACTAAGGATGGAACTCAGGCACCCTACCTCTAAGTTATTTATACCTTCAGCCTTTTGTTTGTTTGTTTTTTTATTTTGAAACAGGATCTCACTAAGTTGTGAACAGCCTCATTACATTGCTGAGGCTGGGCATGAGCCTGCCTCAGCCCCCCAAGCCCAAGAATTACAGGCGTGTGCCACCATGCCTGGCGACAGTGGGATCTTCTGAGCCCTGTGAGGCCTATGCATTCCTGGTCAGGGTGGCTTCAGAGGCTCTGAACAGTGACATCGTCTTGAGCGAGTGGGTGGTGCTGGACAGGAAGAAGGCGGCAACCGGCAGAAGGTCCGGGGCAGCCTGTCAGTGAAAACCCTCTTTTCCAGTGCAGGAAGACTCAGAGGGCAGGGCTGGGGCTAAGGGACCCCTCTTAGCCAAGATCTCTGCTGGATGTTTGGGCCCCTTCCCAAATTCATGTTGAAACTTTATCCCCAGTGCAATGTATTAGGAAGTAGGGCTGTTGGGAGATGGTTAGAAATGGATTCGTGTCTTTTAAAAGGGCTTAAGGAAAGCCAGGCATGATGGTGCACGCTTGTAATCCCAGTATTTGAGAGGCTGAGACAGGAGGATCACACAGGTTCAAAGCCAGCCTCAGCTACTTAGTGAGGTTCTCAGCAGCTTAGTGAGACCCTGTTTCTAAATGAAATATAAAATAGGTCTGGGAGTGTAGCCCAGAGGTAGAAAGCCCCTTGGTTCCATCCCAAGTACCACAAAAACAAGGTAAAAATTAAAAATGCCCCTACTATTGCCCCTCTATCCACCCCGACCTTCACTCTCCCTGCCTTTCTCTGGATATATGGAGAGGGGGGTATAGAAGGCTGGGGCAGAAGTCCTGGCCTAAAACTATGGTCTGCTAGTTCCTGGGGTCATCCCTGTCATTCTTCTGCCTTCAGGAAAAGCCCCACTTCTGCATTTTCAAGGCAGAAAAAAAGGAGGCGGGACTTGAACCTCAGCCTGCAGTGTGCCCAGCCTGCTCTGGACACAGCAATGGGTTTGGAGAGACCATCTCTGAAAAGTTGAGAGCAGGATATTTATTTTTCTAGAAAAAAGAGTTTGTATCTGTCATCAGAGTCTCAAAAAAGTTCAACATTTGCTCATGATGTCCAGTATGGTAGCCAGTAGTCACATGTGATTGTTTAATTGCAATCAAATTAAAAATTCAATATTTGTGATTGAGTTACCCTTCCTTCCTTCCTTCCTTCCTTCCTTCCTCCCTCCCTCCCTTCCTTCCTTCCTTCCACTAGGGATTTAACCTAGGGGCCTTCTACTTCCAAGCTACATCCCCAGCCCTATTTTATTTTTCTTATTTCAAAACAGGGTAGAGTCCTACTTCACTGCTGAGGGTCTTGATAAATTGCTGAGGTTGGTCTCTGACCTGCGATCCCCCATCTCAGCCTCCCAAGTACTGGGATTATAAACCTGTGCCGCCACTCCAGACTCACAAGTGACATTTCAGTATCTCAGTGGCCACATGTGGCTCCTGGCTACCGCACTGGATGGCACAGGTGTGGAACCTGCCCATCAGCGTAGAGAATTCTAGTGGGCAGCACCACCCATTCACTTGCACATAGAGAAACTGAGTCCCAAAGAGGAGATGACTTGCCCAAGGTCCCAAAGGGATTTAGTGGTAGCTATAGCACTAGATTCCTCCATAAAATGCCTGGCAGTAAAACTGCATAAGAATTTCTTCTTAAACATGCACCTCTTGGCAACAGCCTAGGGTGGCAGGAGATAGGCTCCTCTGTGGGGGTGGGAGGGTGGGGGAAAGGAGGTGTTCTGTGTCTGTCCCTCCCCTCCCCCTCCCCAGGCCCACTCCAGCAATTCTGGAGATAAAGGAGGCTTAGAGGCCTGGAACTCCTCCCCTCCCCCATGGTGACATCATCCTCTCAAAAATGTGGAGGGCAGTGGGGAGGGGTGGGGGAGGGCATGGGGGAGGGGGAGCCTGGGGTAGGCACAGCCCCCAGGCCAGGGGACTGTGCAGAGCCTCGCCTCCCTGCCGCCATTCTCTAACCCTTGCTTCAACTCCTCCCTGGCTCCCCAGTGAAGACCAAATCCCAACGGAGAACTACTTGGGCCTTCATGGTCTGGGGTTCCTCACTCTCAGCTGGCCCCCAGACTCCTCAGGGCCTTTGCATGTGTGTTTCCTCTGCCTAGAACACGGTCCCACCCAGTCCCACTTAACTTCTACCCATCTTTCTGACCTCCACTCAAGCAGAGCTTTTCTGGAGAAGGCTTCTCTGACCCCCAGGCCAGGTCAGTTTGTGTGTGTGTGTGTGTGTGTGTGTGTGTGTGTGTACTGGGGATTGAACCCTGGGCCATTGTACTTCCAAGTTATACACCCTCAGCCCTTTATATTTTTTGTTTTGAAACAGGGTCTCACTAGATTGCTGAGAGTCTTGCTAAATTGCTGACGGTAGTCTTGAATCTTTTGATCCTCTTGTCCCAGCCTCCCAGGTACCGGGATTACAGGTTTGTGCCGCCACACTTGGGTTGTCATATATTCTTATAGAAAATTCCTTCCACAGATGCATCTCAGTTTGTAATTATATATTTATTTGGGGGTTCTTTGATCAATGTCTCCCCTAGCAGATTCTGCTCTTTTTTGGCCTGTTGTGTACATTGTTGTGCCTCTAAACCCTTGAACAATGGTTGGCCCAGAACAGATGCTCAATTAAAAAAATGAGAAAGAGCCAGGCGTGGTGGTGCATGCCTGTAACTCCAGTACTTGGGAGGCTGAGACAGGTTCAAGGACAGCCTCAGCAAGTAGTGAGACTTTGTTTCAAAAAAAAGAAAAAAAGAACGCCGGGCGTGGTGGCGCACGCTTGTAATCCCCGCGCTTGGGAGGCGGAGACAGGAGGATCACGCAGGTTCGAAGCCAGCCGCACTGGCGTAAGAGACCCTGTTTCAAAAATATAAAATAGGGAGGACTTCCGGGAAGATGGCGACCGAGAAAAGCGGGGCTTAAGAGTCCCGCTAACAACCAATCTCCATTACCACAAAAAGAGCGCCTTTCATAGCCAGAAAACACCATCACCAGAAAAACAAAAAAAACCACCAGGCTCCAGAGAGAAAGCGGACTGAGAACAGAGCTCAGGGCCACAGAGGAGACACACGCGCCCGAGGACGCGGCAGCAGCGCCATACTGCCGGCGGCAGCGGCGAACTCAACGGACGGCTACAGCAAGCCAGGTGAGCTGCTGCGGAACAGCCAGGCGGGATCTTTCGGCGCAGACAGCATTTAAAGCTCCCAGTGGCTGAGCTCAGCACACGCTGCAGGGATTCAGAGTGGAAATCAAAACCAGAGAAGAAAAAATACGCCAGCCTCATGGCCGAGGGCGTGGCAGAGGCGCCATATTGCCACCGGCGGCGGCAGCAGCAGTGAATTCACCGAGTCCAGTACAGCTACATCTGCGTACTCAAGAACAGTGAGTCAAATTGCGGGCCACAGAGGAGAAATTGCAGTATTGGGCCTCCTGGGACTTGACCCAGTGAGGGAGTAGTGGTGGCAGAGATATCACACCATAGGAGAACGTGCAACCTGGCACCCCCCATAGTTTAAAGCAGCCTCTATCGACTCCCTGGGTCGGAGACTCTGTGATACAACCCAGTAAAGGAGTAGTGGGGTCTGAGATAATACAGACTCGAGATCCAGAGCACCTTAAGTGAAGCCATAGTGACCCAAGGGAAGAACCCAGAGAAGGCACAAACCTCCGAAATCATGGGAAAGAGGAATAACACTGGAGTAATGAATGTGCACAACCCCACATCAGAACCTGATAAAACAGAAAATCAGAGATTTCTAGAAGATCAAATCAGGAAAATAACTGTAGAAATAATAGAGGTGCTTCGAAAAGAACTCAGAGAGAGCCAAAAAGAGATAAAGGATGCAAATAATGAAGTAAAGGCCTCAATTCAAAGCACAAACAACCGATTAGACCACATGGGGAACAGAATCTCGCTCTTAGAAGATGAGCAATCCAAAAATGAATGCATAGTTTCTAATCTAGAAAAAAATATCCAACAGCAGGAATCTGACATTGAAGAAATATGGGCCCATCTTAAGAGAGCTAACCTAAGAATAATTGGAATAGAGGAGGGAAAAGAAAGTGATACCAAAGGGATCAACAATCTCTTCAAGGAAGTAATAGCAGAAAATTTTCCAAATATAGAGCAAGAGGTTGATACACAGATCCAGGAAACTTATAGAACTCCCTTTAGACAGGATCGGAGAAGAGGATCCCCACGCCATATAATTGTCAAGATGACCAATGTGGAAGCCAAGCAGAGAATCTTAAAGGCAACAAAAACAAAGGGCCAAGTGACATTCAGAGGCAAACCAATTAGAATCACTCCAGACTTCCCAAACCAAGTCATGAGAGCCAGAAGGGCTTGGAGTAACATATTCCAAACTCTGAAAGAAAACAACTTCCAGCCAAAAATTTCCTATCCAGCAAAACTTTCTATCAAATTAGATGGAGAAATAAGAAGCTTCCATGACAAACAGAAACTGAAGGAATTTATGTCTTCAAAACCAGCGCTAGAGAAAATACTCAAAGAGATTAACTACAAAGAAGAAATAGGTAACACTCACCAGAACCAGAGAAACAAGAGTTTCCATCCAACTGACAACTAAGATTGGTTATCTGTGGAGATTCATTATTTATGTTAGTCTTTTACCTATCTCTAAGTTGTATTGTTTGCCTTTATTGTTGTTAATTTTTAGGATTTCTAGTTGGAATATTAATATACCTTCAGATATAGCATTTGGAAATATTTTATCCAATTCTATTAGTAACTTTTAACTCTGTTTACATTGTCTTTGGATATACAATATTTTCTTTTATTTTTTAGGGAGTTTGTATATTCTTCTGTTGCCTGTGCCATTGAAATCATATCCAAGAAATCACTGCCAATTTCAGTGTTGTGAGGTTTTATGACCCACATTTTCTCCTAAAAGTTTATAGTCTTAAGATTTATATTTAGGTCTTTTATCTAGTTTGAGTTAATACTTGTATATGGGATTAGGTAAAGGTCCAATTTTATTCTTTTCCATGTAATTATTATTTTTCAACAATATTTAGTTAAAAGATTATTATTTCCACCACCAAATGTTCGTGGAAACCTTGTCAAAAATAACTTGACAATATAGGGAAGAATTTAGCTCTAGGCTTGTATTTAACTCCAATGGTCTATATATCTGCCTTTAGAACAGTACTACACTGTTTCAATTATTGTAGCTTTATATGGTTTGAAATCAGAAAATATATATCTGCTAGCTTTGTTCTTTTTCAAGATCGTTTTGGGTATCTAGAATTCATATTCCATATTAGGATAGATTTTTTTCTGAAAAATAAATATATAAATATATGATAGTTTCACCTAAAAAAACAGAAAAAAATATGCTCTAGTAAGAAAGAAAGCAAAAAGAAATATTGAAATGCTATCTTTAAATCATCAAACGCTTGGTATCAGACAAATGAAACTGTTATGTGAGATTATCATTTTTAATTTTGGATAAATTGCTATAATACTAGATGTCAACCACTAAGCCAAGCATGGGAAGGAGGGATGGGGAGAGAATGGGGTGGGGATCGGGTGGGGGCTGACTGGGCGATGTGTGCATGTATGTCTACAAAAGTTTGTATCCCACTATGATGTATGAATACAGTGCACCAATAAAATAAAATTAAAAAAAAATAAAATAGCAAGATAAAAACCCTTAAAAAAATATATATAAAATAGGTCTGGGAGCGTAGCCCGGAGGTAGAAGGGCTTCCAGGAACCCCAGTACCACCAAAAAAAAAAAAAAAAAGAAAAAAAGAAAAGAAAAGAAAAAGAAAAAGGCTGGGGGTGTAGCTTGACAAGAGAGAAAGAGAAAGGAGAGAGAGGGGGGGGGGAGGGAGAGAGAGAGGTGAAATGATTGAATGGGAGTGTTCTCTTCTGCAAGAAATACGTCCTAAGAGCCCCTCCTTTCCACCGCTCTCTCATCAGGACCAGGTGCAGGCAATAGCTGCAACCTCCACCTCCCAGAGAAGGAGGGCAGGGAAGAAGCAAGACTTGGAGGCCACTGATGCCAATGGAGGTGAGCAGGAAGTTGGACAAGAAGTAACAGTGGTGGTGAAATCGACAGGATGACAAAGGATCTCAGGAGATGGTAGAAATACAGAAAGGCAGGCAGTTCCCTCTAATTGCACAATAAGATGCCAAAGGCTGATTGATTAAAACAGGTACTAGAAGCCGGGTGAGGTGGTGCACGCTTGTAATCCCAGCATTTGGGAGGCTGAGATGGGAGGATTATGGTTCATAGCCAGCCTCAGCTAATACTTAGTGAGGCCCTTTGCAACTCAGTGAGACCCTGTTTCATAATAAAGAATAAAAAATAGGGCTGGGGGTGTAGCTCGGAGATAGAATTCCCATTAGTTCCAGTCCCAGTACCAAAAAAACAAATTACAAATAAATTTTAAAATAAATAAAACAGGTAATAGGAAGTAGAGAGTGGTGGTCTATGCCTGTAATCCCAGTACAGGAGGATGATAGGTTCTGGGCCAGCCTCAGCAACTAATAGAGACACTGTTTCAAAAGAAAAATTAAAAGGATTGGGGTGTAACTTAAAGGTAGAATTCCCCTGGGTTCAATCCAGTATAACACACACACACACACACACACACACACACACACACACACACACACACACGGACATGCCAGGGTGAGCCAATAGCAAGCTGGATAGCTGGATACATTGCAGAGTTCCCATGGAAGTCACTGGTAAAAATAGTAACAAGAAATGGAAACACTTACTGAGTGCTTATTGTCCATCAGGCCCTTTCCACATATTACCCATGTGTTTCCATGGGCTAATCTTCACAACAACCACGTCAGCATTTCCATTTTGCAGAAAAGGCAACTGAGGCACAGGGGGCTAAGCAACCTGCTCAGATCGCACAGCTGGTCAAGGTGAAATCAGGACTTAACTGTGGAGGCTTTGCTCTTAATGACTGCCTACCATTCCCTTCTGGTGAACAAAGTGGCTTCCAGGGTGATTGTGGCTGCCGTCGTTTATTTTGTGTTGTTTTATTATTTGTTTATTTTGGTGGGTATTTTGGTGGGAAGCAGAAAGGGAGATGCGGAAGGCTGTACTGGAGAATTTCCTCCCGTTCCTTCTGCCCCTTCCTCTGCTAGTATTCTTTTAGTCCCATGGGTTAGGGCTAGGATTTAAAATTGACCAGCGGGGCACGGTGGCTCATGCTTGTAACCCAGCATTCGGGTGGCTGAGACAGGAGAATTGTGGTTCATGGACAGGACAGCCTTAGCTACTTAGTGAGGTCCTTTGCAACTTGGTGAGACCCTGTTTTAAAATAAAAAATAGAGCTGGGGATGTAGCTCGGAGGTAGAATGCCCCTGGGTTCTATCCCCAGTACTACACACACACACAAACACACACACACACACACACACACACACACACACACAAACAAAAAACCAATGCTGTATTTCTTCCTACCTGCAAAATGCCAGAGAGGCTAAATCAAAACACAACACACACACACACACACGCACGCATGCACGCACGCACACACGCTCCATAGGCGGAGAAAGCCTGGGCAGAACTTTGGGGAGGTAGACATCGGTGGGTGAGCAGCGCCAGAGGACTGATGGTTGCTCTAGGTTATAAGGTTGTGTGTGTGTGTGTGTGTTGGGGGGGGTACTGGGGATGGAACCCACGGGCATTCTACCTCTGAGCTATACCTCCAGCTACTTAGTGAGGTTATAAGGCCCTTTTTGTTGTTGCTTGGTCTTGGGTTTGAACCCAGAGGCATTTTACCTCCTCTAGGATACCTTCAGCTCTTTTAGGACATTTTGTGACCACTTTCCTGCCCCAATTTCTCAGACTGACAGCCCTTACTCCCCCCAGTCATCTTGGGGTATCTGCACCCCTTCGAGGGAGTGGCTGTCCTGGTGTTCCCCCATTCTTGAGTATTGAGACAGGCCATGCCCCATAACCCACATTTCCTGAGCCCCTGGCCTGCCTTCTGCCCTTCTGCACAGGTCCAGGGCCAACACCTCCTGCAGGCTCCAGTCCCTATGCCTCCCATGGGTTATACTTGCCCAGAGGAACAGAGGAGGGTGGGGACCTCACCACCAGAAGCCTCACACAGCAGCCCAGGAGGCACAGGGGCTGTGGCCTCCATCCCCTGCCTTTGCAGGTATTCATTTCTATCTTAATCTGTTTGTGCCCTTTACAAAGGCGGAGGATGAGAAGAATGAAAATCGGAAAGAAGAGACCTGTGCCTCCCAGGCCAGAGCCCAAGCTCAAGGACACTGCCTCCTAGAGTGGCCCCAGAATCAAAGGGTGCTCTGTCCCTCCGTGCCCAGGCCACGGGGATGCCCTATCTGCTCAGTGGTAGGTTATGAGTACACAGAGACCAACAGACAACAGGCACAGGGAGAACAGAAGACAGATAAACACAGAGAAAGCCACAAAGAGATTCAGATAGAAGAAAGAAATGCACTCAGAGAAGACGGGAGACAGGCATAGAAAGTGTTTCAAAACAAAGAATAAAAAGGGTTAGGGTATAGGTCAGAAGGTAGAATGCTCCTGTGTTCACCAAAAAGAAAAAAAGAAAAAAAAAAAGAAAAGAAAAAAAAGAAGGAAGATACAACCCAAGGGCCAGAAGCTTCTACTCACTCCATATAATTCCAAACAAGGGAAGTGGGTCTGAGGGAGGAGCCCGGTGCTCCCTCTCTGTGGCTTTTCCCTGACCCTCTGGCTCTTGTGTCCTCAACTTGAAGTCAGTGAGCTTAGATGGGGGAAAAAACATATATTTCCGCCAATCTCTAGCTGAAATTTAGTATTTCCTCCCATTATGACAATAGTAACAAGCCAGTCATATTAGCTCGAACTGTAGCTTTGTCATCAATAAAAATTACATACATTTTCATAACATAGTACACTATTACAGACATTTGTGTGTGTGTGTGGTACTGGGGATGGAACCCAGAGGCATTCTACCTCTGAGCTATACCCCCCAGTCCTAGTTTTTATTCTTTATTTTGAAACAGGGTCTCATTGAGTTGCAGAGGGCCTCACTAAGTAGTAGCTGAGGCTGTCCGCGAACTGCAATCCTCCTGTCTCAGCCTCCCAAATGCTGGGATTACAAGCGTACGCCACCATGCCCAGCTCTATTGCAGATCTTTTAAAATATCATTTATGCTTATCACTTGCTTGAAAATTATGTGAGGTATCAACCTCACACTAGATCTTATTTAAAGCATTAATAAAAGCCACATATATTATGATATCACAATGAAATCATTTTATAATTTTATTATGATACAATTAGTTTCCTTTATAGTCTTATATATTTTATTTTATGCATTTTGAACCATTATTGTGACACAAGGTCCATATGCTTTACAGGATTGCCAAAGGGGCAAACAGAACAGAAAAGTTCAGAACTCCTGTATCTGGCCAGGATCCCCCAAACCCCTCAACATCTCAGCAAACCCCTCAACCTTGTGTATTTTTCTTTTCTTGCTCCCTTTTCTTGTGAGGTTAGTCTGAGTCCTTCAGCAAGAAGCTACAAAAAACGTATTCTGGGATTTGATTAGGAGAAATGCCTGTGAGAGAGGAAGACTGGGGCTGGAAGAACTGGGAGGGAGGGAGCATCCTGGAGCACCATGCAGTGGAGGAGTGGAGGGAAAGTTTGGCAACCATCAGATTTGCATGTGTGTGGGTGGGAGTACTGGTGATTAAACCCAAGGGTGCTCTACTTCTGAGCTATACCTCACCCCTATTTATTTTATTTTTAATTTTTATTTTTATTTTGTCGTTGTTGTTGGCACAGGGGGTGGAACTCAGGGGCTAAACTCTCTACCTACCTCCGGGCTAAACTCTCGGACCTATTTTATTTTATTTTATTTTTTTTTTTAATTTTATTTTATTGGTGCACTGTATTCATACATCATAGTGGGATACAAACTTTTGTAGACATACATGCACACATCGCCCAGTCAGCCCCCACCCGATCCCCACCCCATTCTCTCCCCATCCCTCCCTCCCATGCTTGGCTTAGTGGTTGACATCTAGTATTATAGCAATTTATCCAAAATTACAAATGATAATCTCACATAACAGTTTCATTTGTCTGATACCAAGCTTTTGATGACTTAAAGATAACATTTCAATATTTCTTTTTGCTTTCTTTCTTACCAGAGAATATTTTTTTCTTTTTTTTAGGTGAAACTATCATATATTTATTTTTCAGAAAAAAATCTGTCCTGATATGGAATATGGACTCTAGATACCCAAAACAATCTCGAAGCAAAAACAAAGCTAGAAGATGTATATTTTCTGATTTCAAACCATATAAAGCTACAATAATTGAAACAGTGTAGTACTGTTCTAAAGGCAGATATATAGACCATTGGAGTTAAATACAAGCCTAGAGCTAACTTCTTCCCTATATTGTCAAGTTATTTTTGACAAGGTTTCCACGAAGATTTGGTGGTGGAAATAATAATCTTTTAACTAAATATTGTTGAAAAATAATAATTACATGGAAAAGAATAAAATTGGACCCTTACCTAATCCCACATACAAGTATTAACTCAAACTAGATAAAAGACCTAAATATAAATCATAAGACTATAAACTTTTAGGAGAAAATCTGGGTCATAAAACCTCACAACATTGAAATTGGCAGTGATTTCTTGGATATGATTTCAATGGCACAGGCAACAGAAGAATATACAAACTCCCTAAAAAATAAAAGAAAATATTGTATATCCAAAGACAATGTAAACAGAGTTAAAAGTTACTAATAGAATTGGATAAAATATTTCCAAATGCTATATCTGAAGGTATATTAATATTCCAACTAGAAATCCTAAAAATTAACAACAATAAAGGCAAACAATACAATTTAGAGATAGGTAAAAGACTAACATAAATAATGAATCTCCACAGATAACCAATCTTAGTTGTCTGTTGGATGGAAACTCTTGTTTCTCTGGTTCTGGTGAGTGTTACCTATTTCTTCTTTGTAGTTAATCTCTTTGAGTATTTTCTCTAGCGCTGGTTTTGAAGACATAAATTCCTTCAGTTTCTGTTTGTCATGGAAGCTTCTTATTTCTCCATCTAATTTGATAGAAAGTTTTGCTGGATAGGAAATTTTTGGCTGGAAGTTGTTTTCTTTCAGAGTTTGGAATATGTTACTCCAAGCCCTTCTGGCTCTCATGACTTGGTTTGGGAAGTCTGGAGTGATTCTAATTGGTTTGCCTCTGAATGTCACTTGGCCCTTTGTTTTTGTTGCCTTTAAGATTCTCTGCCTGGCTTCCACATTGGTCATTTTGACAATTATATGGCGTGGGGATCCTCTTCTCCAATCCTGTCTAAAGGGAGTTCTATAAGTTTCCTGGATCTGTGTATCAACCTCTTGCTCTATATTTGGAAAATTTTCTGCTATTACTTCCTTGAAGAGATTGTTGATCCCTTTGGTATCACTTTCTTTTCCCTCCTCTATTCCAATTATTCTTAGGTTAGCTCTCTTAAGATGGACCCATATTTCTTCAATGTCAGATTCCTGCTGTTGGATATCTTTTTCTAGATTAGAAACTATGCATTCATTTTTGGATTGCTCATCTTCTAAGAGCGAGATTCTGTTCTCCATGTGGTCTAATCGGTTGTTTGTGCTTTGAATTGAGGCCTTTACTTCATTAATTGCATCCTTTATCTCTTTTTGGCTCTCTCTGAGTTCTTTTCGAAGCACCTCTATTATTTCTACAGTTATTTTCCTGATTTGATCTTCTAGAAATCTCTGATTTTCTGTTTTATCAGGTTCTGATGTTGTGGGGTTGTGCACATTCATTACTTCAGTGTTATTCCTCTTTCCCATGATTTCGGAGGTTTGTGCCTTCTCTGGGTTCTTCCCTTGGGTCACTATGGCTTCACTTAAGGTGCTCTGGATCTCGAGTCTGTATTATCTCAGACCCTACTACTCCTTTACTGGGTTGTATCACAGAGTCTCCGACCCAGGGAGTGAATAGAGGCTGCTTTAAACTATGGGGGGTGCCAGGTTGCACGCTCTCCTATGGTGTGATATCTCTGCCACCACCACTCCCTCACTGGGTCAAGTCCCAGGAGGCACAATACTGGGATTTCTCCTTTGTGGCCCGCAATTTGACTCACTGTTCTTGAGTACGCAGATGTAGCTGTACTGGATTCGGTGAATTCACTGCTGCTGCCGCCGCCGGTGGCAATATGGCGCCTCTGCCACGCCCTCGGCCATGAGGCTGGCGTATTTTTTCTTCTCTGGTTTTGATTTCCACTCTGAATCCCTGCAGCGTGTGCTGAGCTCAGCCACTGGGAGCTTTAAATGCTGTCTGCGCCGAAAGATCCCGCCTGGCTGTTCCGCATCGGCTCACCTCGGCTTGCTGTAGCAGTCCACTGAGTTCGCCGCTGCCGCCGGCAGTATGGCGCTGCTGCCGCGTCCTCGGGCGCGTGTGTCTCCTCTGTGGCCCTGAGCTCTGTTCTCAGTCCGCTTTCTCTCTGGAGCCTGGTGGTTTTTTTGTTTTTCTGGTGATGGTGTTTTCTGGCTATGAGAGGCGCTCTTTTTGTGGTAATGGAGATTGGTTGTTAGCGGGACTCTTAAGCCCCGCTTTTCTCGGTCGCCATCTTCCCGGAAGTCCCCTATTTTATACTTTATTTGGAAACAGGGTCTCACTAAGTTGCTGAGAGCCTCACTAAGTAGCTGAGGCTGGCTTTGAAGCTGTGTAATCCTCCTGTCTCAGCCTCCCAAGCACTGGGATTACAAGCGTGTGCCACCACGCCCGGCCTTATTTTTTATTTTTAAATAGGATCTAAGTTCTTGTGTGCTGACCTTGAACCTGCGATCCTATATGCCCCTCAATCCTCTAGGATTACAGTATTGATTACACCACTGCACCTAGCTCCATCAGGAACTCTTGACCCCAAGTCAGCAGTCGCAGAGGTCCCCGTCTCCCAGGATAGGGCCTACTTTAGGATCTCTGCTGAGCGCCCCATAGGCTCAGAGCAGCCCTGTGGGCAGCTGGCCTCAGGTAGGAGCCAGGACTTGAGAGGCAGCAGCCAGGTGGGGCCTTGCTCAGTTTTACTCCTTAGAGTTGAAGGTCGGTGAGGAGCACACTTACCCCTCTGGGAAAAAGGGTGTAGTTTCCCCTAGACGCCCGCTGCAGGGGTCCTGTTCAGAACTGGAGGTGGCTTGGAGAGTTGGTCATATTCTACTTGCAGGGCCTTGAAACAAGTTACTTAATCTTCCCCGTCTCCTCTATAAAATGGAGGTGATGGAAGTCCCTATGTTATAGGAGTATTGCAATGATTAACTGTAGTTTGCAAAGCGGTGTTTGCACAAGGCCAGAGACATAGACAGCTCCAATCATTGGTAGCTATCATTATGGCCATTTTTATTTTTTAATTAATTTCTTGTGCTACTGAGGATTGAGCCCAGAGGCATTCTACCTCTAAGCTACATCCCAGCCCTATTTTGTTTTTATTTTGAAACAGGGTCTTGCTGGGTTGCTGAGAGTCTCACTACTTGCTGAGGGTGTCCTCGAACCTGCCGTCCTCCGGTGTCAGCCTCCCAAGCACTGGGATGACAGGTGTGTGCCACCACTCTCGGTCCATTTTAAGTACTTATTATCATCCTCTTTCTCAAAGGGAAGGCCCTAGGGAAATGGGGCTGCAGGAGGCTAAAAATGACCCTTAGTCCCTGAGCTGGGCATTGGGAGAGGTGGGACCCACTTCTCCACACTCCCCTGGCTTCCCCTGGGTCAGGGTCTTCCCCCAGCTACTGACAGTTCCTGTGTGTCTGCCGCCCCACTGCCAACTTCCTCTGTACACACAGGAAAACACAGCCGGCCAGCCTCCACCCCCCCACCCCCCCCAACAACACACAGCCAGACACTGGCCCTGCGCGGTAGGGTGGTGCCTCCGGCTCAGGAGCCCTTTCTCCTCTTCTCCACATCCACCTTGCCAGCAATCTTCAACTGGGAGGGTGCACTGATTGCTGGATCACTGTGCTTGCAGGACGCCAGCCATATCCCCCCCAGAAGGCGGCCCCAAACCTTAACTTGGAAGTAGGCTTGTTGCCTTGCTGACCTTCATCCCTCGGAAGAAACCTAGGCCCGGCCCTTGAGGGGAGCAGATGGGACTCCTCTGCGGGGCCTGTGCGCCAGCCTGCTTGCCCAAGCCAGGTTGCTGGGCTCCAGAGGGGCTGTGGCTGAGCGGCTTCTGAATGTCCAGCTGCCGCCCCCTTTAACTGGGTGCGGGGACCACCGCCCTGCGGCGCGGGAGGAGTCCAGGGCTTAGGGCCCCTTCGCGAGCAGGAGAGGAGGGGTGCTGAGGCGTCCTCCACGGCGTTCCCCCTTTCTCCATGTCTGCCCCGTCCCAATCCTGGTTCGGGTCCCTTCCTCTTTGTCCTCTCTAAGGTTGTCTCAGCCCCCAACCGTGCCTGGTCCTGCTAGAGGGCAGCGCGGGGCAGACCCCACAGGACTGCGGAGGTTGGGTAAGGTGCCCAAACCACCTGAAGGCAGGCGCTTGCACAAGGAGTGGCCGGGGCCCGCGAAGGGAACCCGCCGGCCGGGCGGGGCGGGGCCGCCGTCGGGGCAGGGCTGCGGGAGGCGGGGCCGTCGGGGCCGGACCCGGAGTCCGGGACAGCGCGCCGGGCACCGGGGAGCGGATGGCGGCCACGCAGTGAGGTGAGGTCCTCCGCGCCCCCAGGCTCCTTCTCCCCATCGCCTCCTCCAGGGCCTCCGTGGGCTCCCAGGGCCCCCCACACCCCTGCTGCCTCCCGCTCTCGCGCCCCCCTTCCCCTTCCCCTCCCCGCCCTGGCCCGCCCCTCCCCTGGCTTGCCCGGCCCCTGCCCCTCCCCCACCCGCCCCTCCCCCACCGCCCCCTCCCTCGCCTCAGCCCGCGCTGCCCGGCGCTGCCCGGCCCGCCCCCGCAGCCCAGCGAGCACCTCCCGGCCCCCAGGCCCGTGCCCTCGGCCGGCCTGAGTCACTGGAGACTGGGCTTTGACTCAGGGCCCGAGGCTCAGCACCCTGGCCCCGGCTTGGGGATAGGGCCCCGCCGGAGAGAGGCAGCCGGACAGAAGGGGAGTCCGGGTCAGGGACCCAGTAGGAGAGCAACTGGGAGGAAGCGGTGCGGCAGAGGCACGGAGAGCGGGGGTCAGAGGCCAGAGACACATGCACATCACTGTCTGACGACCTAGTTAGGACCAAGACCGGCTTGATGACAGCGAGCAAAATGAAGTGAGACAGGAGAGGGGCTTAGATGGACTTGGAGGAGGAGATGGCGAAGGACTGGTTTAGGGACAGGGTCAGGGCCTCAGTGGAGACAGAGCCACAGACAGGTCCAGGGCTAGGTCAGGCTGTTCCCCTGGGCCAGAGCTGCCTAGACCCGAGCCCAGGGCTCTGGGGAGGGGAAAGAACAGCTTGGAGAAAGGGGCTTGACTGAGAAGGGCGCCCTTTACACGCCCTGCAGGGTGTGCGCACATTGGTAGCACAGGGGGATGGGGGGAGAGTGGAGAAGACCTCGGCCACCCCTGGCCTTTGGGTCCCTTCACCCTGGCCTGGTTCTCCACCGTCACACCCTCTGTGGCCTTTGCCCTGGGCAGTGGGGCTGGACCCTGGGCAGTGGGGCTGGCTGGGGCCTCAGGCAGCCTGGGCTAGGCAGGCAGGATGTGGGGGGGGGGCTAGAGGGACAGGAAGGAAGTCTGAGGAGAGACAATAGGTGGAAGGGGAGGAGGGACCAGGAATGACTGGGATTGGGATGTTCCTGAACCTCAGCTCTGGAAACCAACAGGAGTGGGGTCTGCACCTCCTTCCCCCTACCTAGACTGCCTCTCTCTCCACCTTATATCACAGCTGGATCTGCACCTCGGTGCCTCCCCTCCCCCCACCCGTGCCCCCCTTATAGCATCCTGTCCCATGCTCACTCAGTCGCTGTGCAGTAATGGGCAGAGATTTGCCCCTGAGCCCAGTGGTGGGGCTGGTGGGGGGAGGCTTGGGAACCTATTCTAGCACCATTTGCTATGAGCCTGGGGCAAGCCCCTTCCCCTCACTGGGCCTCAGTTTCCTTGACTGCATATGAAAGAACTCTCCTATAAGAGAGAGCCCTTTCTAATGTTCTGGGATGGCTTTGCTCCCAACCGCAGGCCTTTGGGTATTTCTCTTTGGAGAAAGACTGGAGGCTGGTACCCCTCTGTCCAGACCTCACACTGTGGGGCAGGGAGGGGGAATCTCAACCTGAGCCCTCCCTTCACCCTGCCCCTCCCCTCAGCAATGGCTTGAGCCCCCATGGCTGCCCCTCAGGACCTGGACATCGCTGTGTGGCTGGCCACGGTGCACCTGGAGCAGTATGCAGACACGTTCCGGAGGCATGGCCTGGCTACAGCGGGTGCAGTCCAAGGCCTGGGCCTCGAGGAGCTGAGGCAGTTGGGCATCAACGCCACAGGGCACCGGAAACGCATCCTGCGCTTGCTGCAGGCCAGAGCTGCTGAGGGCTTCCTGGATCCCAAATCGGATAGTGCCATGGAGCCATCCCCGAGTCCAGTCCCCCAAGCCCAGCCCCCAAAGCCTGTGCCCAAGCCCAGGACGGTATTTGGTGGGCTCAGTGGACCTGCAACCACCCAGAGGCCTGCAGTGAACTCAACCTTCTGGGGACCAGAAGTGTCCAGGAACTCAGAGTCCAGCCCAAAGTCCCCTCCTCTCCCTTCTTCCTCCTCTGAGCAGCCTTCAGCCCTAAATACAATGGAGATGCTACCCAATGCCATCTACTTCGGCCTAGACTTAAGAGGCGGGGCACAGGCGGCTCAGGACACGTGAGTGGGGTTGGTGTGGAGGTCTGATGCTGGCCGCAGAGCAGGGTTGGGGGGAGGAGGGCTTGCAGTGCTTCTTCCTGTCTCCCTCAGTAACCAAAACACCTTTCCCCTTAGGGCACCGGACAGTTCCCAAACAGCTGCCCCGACGCCTGTCCTCAGGCCCACAACAGGCACAGGTCGGTGGGTTCCTGAGCTAGGGGAACGGGATAGAGCCTGCCAGAGCTGCAGACATTCCCACCTGAGCTCCTCTCCCTCTTCTCCCCTTTCCTTGCCCCACCAGTGCACATCATGGATCCAGGTTGTCTGTACTATGGTGTCCAGCCTGTGGGGGTCCCAGGTGCCTCTGACAGAAGAGAGGGCAGAGGTGTCTGCCAGGACAGGGCTGAACACAGGTAAGTATTCAGTAGAGTAGAGATGGGAGGCTGAGGGGAAGCTTGAGGAGCCCGGGAGCCTGTGGGGGCCACGTGTCCAGTTACTCGTGTTTCTCATCTAATGCGCCCAGCCAGGCACTCAGGGTTTAGGACGGCTATGGCAAAGCAAGTAGACAAACTAACTGACCCAAAATTAAACATTGGAAGAGTACTTCCCCCTCTTTCATTCTGCCTATGCTCATTGAGTAGCTATCACATGCCTGATACAGGCACTTGGGATAGATTAGAATACATAGAAACCCCTGTCTTTGTGGGGAAGATAGTTAAACATAATAGATTATAAGGTATATTGGATTATGTAAATTCATAGGGAAAATAGAACAGAGTAAGAAGGCTAGGGGTGAGGTAGGGAACTGCAGGGTTTTTTTTGTTTGTTTTGTTTTGTTTGTGGTACTGAGGGTAGAACCCAGGGGCTTTTCTACCTCCAGGCTATACTCCTAGACCTATTTTATATTTTATTTGGAAACAGGGTCTCACTAAGTTGCTGAGAGCCTCACTAAGTAGCTGAGGCTGGCTTCGAACCTGTGCGATCCTCCTGTCTCAGCCTCCCAAGCGCGGGGATTACAAGAGTGTGCCACCACGCCTGGCTCAGACTGCAGTTTTTTTTTTATTAAGAGTTATTGGAGAAGCCTCCCAGCCACTCAGAAGGCTGAGGCAGGAGGATCACAAGTATCAGGCCAGCCTGGCCAATTTAGCCAGACCCTTTCTCAAAACCTTTTAAAAGGGCTATGGATGTAGTTCAGTGGTAGAGCACCCCTGGGTTCAACCCCTGTACTGCAAAGCAAATAAACACAGAAGACTTATTGGAAGCCAGGCATGGTGGTGAATGCCTATCATCCTAGTGCTTGAGAGACAGAAACAGAAGGATCACAGGCTTAAGGCCAGCCTCAGAAACTTAGTGAGGCCCTCAGCAAAATCAAAATACAGAAATACACAATAAAATAAAATAGGGCTGTGTAGCTCAAAAGTAGAATCCCCCTGGGTTCAGTCCCACCCCCTACCCCATCACACACACAAGACTTATTGGAGCAAGCAATGAGCAGGCAGATGACATTTGAACAAAAGCTCGAAGGAGCTGAAGGAGTTAGCCATGAAGGTTTCTAGAACAGTATCCCAGGCAGGGTGGTCAGAATAGAGGATTCAAGGAAGGCATTGCCCAGGGGGAGTGGTGGGGAGGGCAGCAGTATGGCTGGGACAGATGGGACCACTAGGGAGGAGACGAGGTCAGAGAGTTAAAGGGGCCCCACAGGGAGGGAACTTCACTTTTACTCTAAGTGAAATGGGAAGCCATTGGAGAGATTTAGTTTATGTTTTATTTTATTTAGTTATTTTACTGTATTGAGGATGGAACCTAGGGCCTCTTGCATGCTGGACAAGCACTATGTTACTAAACTACATTCCCAGCCCTTTGACTTACATTTTAAAAGGCTCCCCCTGAGCCGGGCATGGGGACACACATCTGTAATCTCAGTATTTGGGAGGCTGAGACAGGAGGATGGCAGGTTGGAGGTCAGCCTCAGCAGAGTGAGGCCCTCTGAAACTTAGTGAGACCCTGTTTCAAAATAGAAAAATAAAAGAGGGATGGGGTGTGGCTCAGAGGTAGAGGGCCCCTGGATTTATGGGTTCAATCCACCAGTACCACAAAAAATAAAATAGAAGGCTCCCTCTGGATGTCATGCTGGAAATAGTGTGTAGGGGCAAGAGCAGCAGAGAGGCCACTGAAGAAGTGTTTGCAATAAGTTAGGTGAGAGATCTGAGTAGTGATGCTAACAAGACAAGAACTGGCTACATTTTGAGTGTAAACTGTCAAATTAACTTGGGTGTGAGAGGAAAACAGCAGGCAGGAATGGTTTTGAGGGCTTCAGCTTAAGCCCGTGCTATTCTGTATCGTAACCACTAACCACGTATGACTACCGAGCACATAAAATGTGGCTGGTCTATATTGAAATGTGCTGTAAATGTAAAATACCTATTAGATTTCAAAGACAGTAAAACAAACACAAAACACAATGTTGGATGAATGTAACTGATTTAAAAATAAATGATCTTAGTAATTTTTTTTTTTTTTTTTGCGCTACTGGGGATGGAACCCAGGGGCATTGTATCTCCGAGCTACACCCCCAGCCCTATTTTTTATTCTTTATTTTGAAACAGGCTCCCACTGAGTCGAAAGGGCTTCACTAAGAAGCCGAGGCTGTCCATGAACTGCAGTCCTCCTGTCTCAGCCTCCCAAATGCTAGGATTACAAGTATGCGCCACCATGCCCGGCTGAGCTTAATCATTTTTATTTTGACTACAAATTGAAATGTAATGTTTGTCTGGGTGTGGTGGTACATGCCTGTAATTCCAGTACTTGGGAGGCTGAGATAAAAGGATCACAGGTTTAAGGATAGGCTCAACAACTTAAGTGAGACTCTCAGTAACCTGGCGAGACCCTGTTTCAAAAACACAAAGTAAAATAAGGCTGGGGTTGTAGCTCAGAGGCAGAATGACCCTGGGTTCAACCCCTAGTGCCACCAAAAAAATTAAAATAAGATAAAATGTAATGTTTGGGCTATATTGGTAGTATATAAAATATACTATTAAAATAATTATATCTGTTTTTTTAAGAATTTTTAAATGTTGTTCTTAGAAAATTTTAAATTGCATATTGATTCACCCTGATTTCTATTGGATATCATTGTCTGGAGCAACTGAAAGTTCATGGAGTTGCCAGGATCTGAGACAAGGAAGATTGTGCATAAAGTAGGTGGCAGGTAGATCAGGGGTTCCATTATGGGTATTTTGAATTTGAAGTACGTATTATATATCTAATAAGAGATGGCTTGGGTATATAATGTATAGACCATTGGCTATACAAAAGACCCTTAGCTACAAAGTCTAGAGTTTGGGTGAAAGATCTAGGCTGATGGTCTCAATCTGGGGGTTCTCAGCCTTTAGATGGGAGTATATAGCTGTGAATGGGTGTGGACGGAGGAAGGACTGAAATCGGAGCCCTGGTGCCCTCCAAAGTCCAGAGGTTTGGGAAGAGGAAGAATCAGCAAAACAGACCAGAAAGAAATGGCTTGTGAAGGAGAAAAAAAGCCAGGAGAAGGTGAAGTTATAAGAGCTAAGTGAAGACAGTGCATAAGGAGAAGGGAGAGGCCACTGTCACGTGCGGTGGAGAGGGCTGAGAGTGACCTCTGAAATTGGCCACAGAGGTCACTGGGGACTTTGACAAGGACAGTCTTGGGGGCGGCGAAAGCCTGATCAGAGTGGGTTTAAGAGAGAATGGAGCCAGATGTGGCGGCATATGTCTGTAATCCCAGTATTTGGGAGGCAGAGACAGGAGGATCGCAGGTTCTAGAAGAGCCTCAGCAATTTAGTGAGGCCCTCAGCAATTTAACAAGACCCTATTTCAAAATAAAAAGGGAGGGGGTCTAGCTAGGAGATAAAGTACCCCTGGGCTCAGTCCCCAGTACCAGAAAGGAAAAAAGAATGGGGTCAAGGCACAGTGGCCAGAGTAATCCCAATATATGGAAAGCTGAGACAAGAGGATCACAGGTTCAAGGCAGTGCACAGTAACTTCGTGAGACCCTGTTTTAAAATAAAAAATAAGAAGGCTGGGGATGTAGCTTACAGTTAGAATGCCCCTGGGTTCAATCCCCAGTATAAGAGAGGGAGAGGGAGAGAGAGGGGGAGAAGAAGAGGAGGAGGAGGAGGAGGAGAGTTGAGTTAGCAATGTATAGATATTGTTGAGTTTTTCTGCAAAGAAAAGCAGAGTTGAGTAGGAATGAATATTGATAGTGGAGTGGAGTCAAGCAAAGGGCTTTTCATAAGATGGAATGTTATGTATGTTTGTAAGTGAATGACAATGATGTGGGGGAGAGGGACATGTAACTGTGTAGGCAGAGAGAGGGATAAAGTCTGGAGTGAGGTCTTTGTGTAGGTGAGAGGAGTAGGATCCAGCGCTTAGAGGAGGGTCTGGTGTTAGACAAGGCGTTTATTGCATCACAGGAGGAAGGCAGAGTATGCGCATTAAAATTGGTAGATGTGATGCTGGAAGTCTGTGGGCATTCTCATCTGACTGCTTCAATTTCTTGGTAAAACAGGAAATGAATAGGGTAGAGTAGCAGTTCCTAACCTTAGCTGTACCTCAACTTGGGTAATTTTTAACACTTACAGGTGCCTGGGCCCCACTTTTAGGAATTCTATTTATTTATTTTTTTCAAGTGATATCATTCTATTCATGTTTTGTTTTGTTTTTTGTTTCTTTTTTAATTTTGGTGATACTGGGGTTCCTGGAAGCCCTTCTACCTTCGGGCTACACTCCAAGACCTATTTTATATTTTTATTTGGAAACAGGGTCTCGTAAGCCAGCACGGCTGGCTTTGAAACTGAGTGATCCTCCTGTCTCCGCCTCCCAAGTACGAGGAATTCGATTTAAATGTCTGTTATGAAGCCCATGTACTGATATTTTAAAAAAATTTCCCAAGGATTTTGTGCTGCTGAGGTTGAGAACCACTGGAATAATAGAGAAATCTATTTGGGGTGGTTAAGGAATACCTCTCTGAGAAGATGACTTGAGCCAAGAACCAAAGGATGAGAAAAAGCAGCTCAGGGAGGCATGGAAGGAAGGGTGTTGTAGGCAGAAGGGACAGCCTGTGCAAAGGCTCAGAAGGAAAGAGAATGAATGGGTGTATTCATTCGAGTCACCCCTCCATGCCAGTCTGGTATAAAGCTGTACCTATCCTCTGTATTTCTATCTTTTAATAAACTTCTTTAAATTTTCAGCAAAAAAAAAAAAAAAAAGAAAGAAAGAAAGAAAAGAGAATGGATGGTAGGAGCAAGGGTGGGGGCGACACCACATGAGGTCAGGGAGCAGTTGTGGGTCTCACCGTGCAAGTCCTTTAGCCCACGGCAGGGAATTAGGGTTGAGCCTAAGTGCAAATGGGACATTATTAGAGGGTTTTGTGCAGGCTAGTGAAATTATCTTTTTTTTTTTTCATTTTCTTTCTTTCTTTCTTTTCTTTCTTTCTTTCTTTTTTTTTTTTTTGGCGATGCTAGGGATGGAACCTAAGTGCATTCTATCTCTAAGCTACACCCCCAGCCCTATTTTGTATTCTTTATTTTGAAACAGGGTTTCACTGAGTTGCAAAGGGCCTGACTCCTTTTTAAAAGCACTAGTGGCTGTGGAAGAGTGGACTGTAGGAGCAAGGGCAAGAATGAAAGCAGGCAACCGCTGAGGCAGTTTACATCATCTTAGTGAGATTTGGTGACCATCACCTCTGGTCCAGGAAGAGATGGTCAAGAACATTTTGGAATCATGGCCATAATCCCAGTATTTGGGAGGCTGAGGCAGGAGAATTGTAGGTTCAAAGCCAGCCTCATCAATTTAGTGAGACCTTCAGCAATTTAGCAAGACCCCTGTTCCAAAAATAAAAAATAAAATAGGGCTGGGGTATAGCTCAGGAGTAGAATACCTTTCAGTTCAGCCTCCAGCAAAAAAACAACAACAATAACTTTTTTGGAAAAAGAACCAGTAAGCCGGGTGTGGTGGTACACACTTATAGTCCCAGTACTTGGGAGGCTGAGACAGGAGGGTCATGGGTTCATGGACAGCCTCAGCTACTTAGTGAGGCCCTCTTCAACTTGATGAGACCTTGTTTCAAAATAAAGAATAAAAAATAGGGCTGGGGGTATAGCTCGGAGGTAGACTGCCCCTGGGTTCCACCCCTAGTACCACAAAATAAATAAATAAATAAATAAATAAATAAATAAATAAAGCCACACAAAAAAACAGTAAGCCGGGCATGGTGGGGCACACTTGTAATCCCAGTACTTGGGAGGCTGAGACAGGAGGATCGCAGGTTCACAGCCAGCCTCAGCTACTTAGTGAAGTGCTCCACAACTTAGTGAGACCCTGTTTCAAAATAAAGATTAAAAATATGGCTGAGGGTGTAGTTTGGAGGTAGAATCCTCCTGGATTCAATCCCCAGTACCATAGAAAAAGAAAAAGGAAAGAAAGAAAGAAAGAAAGAAAGAAAGAAAGAAAGAAAGAAAGAAAGAAAGAAAACAAACTAGCAGGGCAACCATGACAAGATGTCATCTACAGTCTTTCCCCTGTATTTCCACTCAAATAATGCTAATAGTAGAGGAGAGGGTTGCAGTGCTCCTAGTAAAAGTTCCAAATCTGCTCAGGGAAGAAGCTCCATGATAATCTTTTGGTTCCCAACTTCCCTATCCCCTGTTTGAAAGGCAGATCTAATATCTGCCAGGCATTCTACTACGTGCCTGTGGGTGGGGATGGAGAAATGAGAAAGAGGGTGTTCAAGATACTGGGTACTGGCTCTAATGTATGTTCTTCCCTCTCCTGGCCCCCACAAGGTCCAGCAGACAGGATCTGGAGGCACGAGAGGATGCTGGCTATGCCAGCCTCGAGCTACCTGGGGACTCCAACCTCTCACTACTCACCTTGGACGCGGAGGAGACCATTTCGCCCTATGCCAGCTTCTCCTCCACAACAGACCACCCCATGCCCCTGCTCAGTGGCTGGCTAGACAAGCTCTCGCCTCAGGGGTGGGGCTGCTGGGAAGGAAAGGGGGAGGAGGGAGGCTGGAGGTGGGGAGCTGGTCCCGAGTGCTCCTGGGCCCTGTGATTTCCCCCACCCTTGCTGCCCCAGTCACCAATCTTGACCCCTTCCTTCCTCAGAAACTATGTCTTCCAGAGACGCTTCGTGCAATTCAACGGGAGGAGTCTGATGTACTTCGGCAGTGACAAGGTGGGGGCCAGCAATGCTAAGTGGAGACTCGGGAGATGGAGAGTGAGGGCTCAGGATTGGAAGCAGTGAAGCCCCTCATGGGGTGGGGGGGGCACCGCCTGCCTCATGTAGCGTTTACGGTAGCTGGTCAGCAGCTGTGACCATTGCTTATAGACCAAATACCGGTTCATGAAAGCTGGTGCTCGACCCAGGAGTCGGCACACATGGTTCAGTTCTTGTCCCCATGAGTCACTGAACTTTCTCTCCAGGACCCCTTCCCCAAGGGTGTGATCCCTTTGACTGCCATCGAGATGACCCGCGGCAGCAAGGACAACAAGTTCCAGGTTATCACAGGCCAGAGGGTGTTCGTGTTCCGCACAGAGAGCGAGGGTGAGGGCCGGGGCCCACTGGGCCGGGGTGGGAAGGAGGGAGCACAGGCCATCTGACCTGCTTCCCATTCCCCCATCAGCTCAGCGGGACCTGTGGTGCTCCACGCTGCAATCCTGCTTGAAGGAGCAGCGCCTCCTGGGATCCCCCCGGGCCCCCCACCCGCCCCGACCCCTCCGCACCGGCATGCTGGAGCTGCGTGGACATAAGGCCAAGGTGTTTGCTGCCTTGAGCCCTGGCGAGCTGGCACTGTATAAGACTGAGCAGGTACAGAGGGTTGCGCGGGGTCTGAGGAGCCTAGCCTCGCCCATTCTGGCAACTCACGGCGCCCACTCGACTCCACCAGGCTTTCTCTCTGGGCATCGGGATCTGCTTCATCCAGCTGCAGGGCTGCAGCGTGCGGGAGACCAAGAGCCGAAGCTTCGACCTGCTCACCCCTCAGCGCTGCTTCAGGTGGGCCCCAGGCTGGTGGGAGGCCAGGCTGGGGGGCTTCTGCGGGGAGGCACAAGGGTGCAGAGGGCTGGAGGCCTCCTCTGTGGGATTTTAGTGGATATGTACTGATGAGATCCAGTGGGCAAGGTCAAAATGTCAGAGGATCTGGGCTGGCCCAGATGTGGCCTGTGGCGGTTCCTGCAGGAATGGCCACTGGGATGGGACCTGGGGGGAGGTCCATGCCCACGGACTGGCTGTCCACCCCTCAGCTTCACGGCCGAGTCTGGGGGGGCTCGGCAGAGCTGGGCGGCCGCTCTGCAGGAAGCAGTAACCGAGACCCTGTCTGACTACGAGGTGGCTGAGAAGATCTGGTCAAATCGGGCAAACCGGCATTGTGCAGACTGTGGGGCCTCCCGCCCAGACTGGGCCGCTGTCAACCTGGGGGTGGTCATCTGCAAGCAGTGTGCAGGTGAGGGCTGTGGCCTCAAGCCCAAACGGGGAGAGGGAGGAGCGCCGGGGCAGAGGGCTCAGGATGCCCATGCCACATGCCCCGCACACACAACAGGTCAGCACCGGGCCCTGGGTTCTGGGATCTCCAAGGTACAGAGCCTGAAGCTGGACACAAGTGTCTGGAGTAATGAGATAGTGCAGGTGAGAGGTCTGTGGAGGGAGAAGGAGGCAGGGATGGAAGGGCAGCGTCCAAAAAAACGGGGGCCTTTTACCCAGCCTGGATCCGGGATTGAAGTGTCCAGGACCCTGGCTTTCTGGTCACTTGCCTTGGCTCCTTGCCATTCTGCAGTTGTTCATTGTCCTGGGAAATGATCGTGCCAACCGCTTCTGGGCAGGGGCACTACCCCCAGGTGAAGGGCTACATCCAGATTCCACCCCTGGTCCCCGGGGAGAGTTCATCTCCCGAAAGTACCGGCTGGGTCTCTTCCGGAAGCCCCACCCTCAGTATCCAGATCATAGCCAGCTTCTCCAGGTAGGAGGGACAGGTTGGGGACAGCATCTGAATTGGAATGCCTAGACTCGAGTGGTGGGGCTGCTTGGGGTGATCGGAGGACGTCCCCAGGGCTCTCTGGTTTGGGACTGATGGAGCCCTTCCTTCCCCACAGGCACTGTGTGCAGCTGTGGCAGGACCCAACCTGCTGAAGAACATGACCCAGCTCCTCTCTGTTGAGACCTCGGAGGGCGAGGAGTCCTGGTCCCCCTCAGCCATCAATGGCAGCTTTCCTGGCCTTCTACCTTCAGGTCATCCCCCAAGCACCTCCTCTCTTTTCCCTTCAGAGTTCTCAGCCCCAACCTGTGATTTGGTTCTTCCAGGGGACCTCAATTTCCCCACTGCCTGGTTGATCACAATGACCCAGCCTGGGCAATTTGCCAATCTCTCAGCTCCCCTGGGCCTGTTTTCTGAGCTCAAGAGATGATTTATGGAGCCTGAGGTCCTGGCCTGAGGTGGGTCAGGATGTGTCAGGTGCTGCCTCCTGAAAGGGTCAATACATGGGTCAGGTTTCATTTCCCTGAGGACAGTCTGACTGTTCAAAGGAGCGGTCAGCTAAACGATGCTGGTCTCTGTTGCTCAGGCTGGAGGGGCCAAAACACAGAACGGCCCACGTTCTGGGTCAGCTGGCTGGTGGGGAGAGGTAGCAGACAAGCCCTGGGCTAGAGGCCTCTATCTCCTCACACCCCACACCCCTGCCACCCTCTTCCATCGTGGATAAAGAGGGATCCAGACCCCTGGGCTCCCCTTGGCCATGTTGCCAGTGGATCTGGGTCCCGTGGTCTTCCCCTGGGATCCCTTCCCCAGAAGGGGTCAGGCCACCCATTGCGCTGGCCGCCCTCATCTCTTCTCCCCTTGCAGACCCGTCCCCTGGTATATACAACGAGGTGGTGATACCTGCCACTTACAGTGGATTTCTGTACTGTGGTCCCATCAGCAGCAAGGCTGGACCCCCACCCCCTCGCAGGGGCCGGGATGGTGAGCAGGAGCCAAGGGATGGGAGGAGACAGGTCCAGAAAGTGGGCCAGATATGAATGTACCACTGAGGGAAAGGGAGGACAGGGCTGGGGTGGGAAAGTGAGGCCCTACCCGGCAGTGGGCTGGGGTGTTGGCAGCGAAAGAGGGACCGTGCCAGGTGTCAGCCCTGAGTGGTTGTTAAAAGCCTCTGCTCTGAAGTCTGACTGTCTGCGTCAGATTCCTGCTCTGCTTATACGCTGTCTGCTTCAGTCAGCCTTCTCAGTCACTGCTATAATCCAAAATACCTGACCGCCACAACTTAGAGGAAGGCTTATTTTCTCACCATTCCGGAAATTTGAAAGAGTTCAGTCCATATTAGGCAGGGTCACATCTGCAGAGCTCAGAGAATGTGGTGGGAAGCAGAGAAAGAGAGAGGGAAAGAGAAGGAGAGAGGGAGGGAGGGAGAGAGAGAGATGGGGGAAGAGGACGAACACCCAAGGGCTCTGCTCTCATAGCACAGAGAGCTCAAGAAAGGGGTTATGGACATTTGTCTAGTCCCAAGGCCACACCCCAGTGACCCGCCCCCTCCCCTCCAGTCACACGCTACCTGCCTAGATTACCACCCAACCCATTACAATGGACTTACATACTGAGGAGATTAGAGCCCTCGGGGGTTGATGATTGACATCATCACTGCCCCTCTTCAGGGGACATTCTGCATCCAAACCACGATCCTACTGAAACAGGGGTTCCTTGGGAGGAAACCCGGCATTTCCTCGAGATGAAACGGAGTTTCCTAAGAAGGAACTCAGCGTTTCCTTACTGGGTTCTTGTCTACGGAGAGCGAAGAATGACCCCCGCAGACCTCAGGAAGGGGAGTAAAAGGTTTATTGGAAGCAGCAGGGAATAGGGGGAGGGTGGCTGAACACCCCAAAGGGGCTGGAACTCTGGGTCCAGCAGCTGCCTTCAGGACAATACTTGAGAGTAGCCCAAGCCGAATTGCCTTCAGGTGCAGGCTGCTTTCTTCCAGAGTCTGTGCGATCTGCCAGAAGGGAATAGAGAAAAGTGGCCGAACACCCCAAAGGGGCGGTCGGAACTCCGGGGTCCAGTAGCTGCCTTCAGGGTCACTACCCGAGTGTCGCCCATCAGTTGCAAACTACTTTCTCTCAGGGCCAACACGACATGCAAGAGAGGGAAAATCTCCCCAAAAGGGGAGGGGATCCCAAGAGGGAAAGCCCCAATTTGCCATCAGATCAGACAAAGGCCTGACCGCTTGCAAGTCCGCTTTTGGTTAGGGTGACTTTTGGGAATTCTGGGAAGCAGCTCTCAGGATTTGCATAGGGTATTTGCAAGTCCTTTGAAGGGTCTCCTTTCAGGAATGCCAGACTTGCTCGGTGGGTTTGTTGATTAGTAAACAGATGGCTTTGTGAAGCTCTGGCCTTCTTATCTCTGAGCCTTTGGAATTTCAGGTATTTGTCGCCCCTCAGGAAACTCTGGAAATAAACTTTTTTCTACCGAGGCCTTTTCCCTATCTGCCTATTTCTTTTCTACCTCCTCACTACCTATGTGACTTGGGCAAGCTACTCAAACTGCGACCCTCAGTTTCCCCACTGCTAGAGAGGATTGACTGTAATATTCACCTCATAGGGCTATGTGAAGATTACGTAGGATCATACATGGGTAGAAGGCTTGGCACTGTATAGAATCTGCTAAATGGGAACTCCAGTGGTAGGGGACAGAGGCCCGGTGCCCTCTTGACCATCTCTTTCCCACTTAGCTCCTCCCCTCCTTTGGTGTGTACTGGGAGCAGCTCTGGAAATGTTTGCATCAGAAAGCAGCCCAGAACCCCTCAGCTTCATCCAGCCCCAGGATGTTGTGTGCCTGGGCGTGAGCCCCCCACCTGCTGACTCAGGTGACCTTGAGAGGTAAGAGAGCCCCCCCCCCCCCCCCCCGTGCCCTTCCCAGGCCCCAGCCAGTAGCCCTTCTTGCCCTCGGTCTCCTCCCTGACTGCACCTTTTCTGCAGGCTCCCCTTTTCTTTTGAGCTCATTCTCACTGGAGGGAGGATCCAGCATTTTGGCACAGATGGAGCTGACAGTCTGGAGGCCTGGACCAGTGCCATGGGCAAGGTGAGGTAGCCCAAACCTCTCCCTGTCCCCTGCTGTCCCTGTCCTGCCTCATTTTGCATGGCCCTCCACTAACAGCTGAAGTTGACAAGGTACCTAGTCTGTACTGGGTCCCCTCCTAAGCACTATCCATTGACAATCTCATTTACTTTTTACAACAGTCCTCACAGGTAAAAGGATTATTATTATTTTACACATACGGAAGCTAAGTCTTAAAAGTTTTAAAGTCACTGGGTTAAGGTCACAGAGTTAGAAGGCAGCAGAGCACAGGACTAAAAATCAAGCCTCTGTCTCTAGATTTCTGGCCCCAGTCCTCAATGTGCCCCAGCCTCTGCCCACAGAGCAGCTGCCCCCATCTCCCACCATGTTCCCTTGCCCCCACCAGTTCTTCAGCAGGCCCAGAGGCAAAGCTACTTTCCCAGCTTCTCCATTTCTAAAAAGCCAATCTCTCCATCCTAGACCCCAAACCCAACATTTAAAGTTCAGGCCCCCAGAGTCGGAGTCAGACATCCTGAGACTTGAGTCCTACAACTCTCTGCCTCAGGAGCTTTTCCACGTCTGCAGAGTGGGTGTAAAAGACTCACCTCCTGGGGATGGGGAGTACGTGACATGTGAGGCCCACACATCGCAAGCCCTCCATACGTGGGTGTTGAAATAATAATGGTGGCGGTGATGATGATGATGATGATGACGACAATCTCTCCATCCTAAAACAGCTCTTCCTTAAGCTCTGCTCCGCCTTCAACTTTTCACCCTGGCACCCTTCTTCCCCTCCTGACAACTTCTCAGAAAGTCGTGTGCAGCCTGCAATTCCTCCTTTAACCCCCTGCTGCTGCCTTCCGCTGCACAAACTCTCCTAAGCTGCTACCTGAAGATCATCAGTGACTTCTCATGTTAAAAGTCCAAGAGCTGCATTCTGGCCTCTTCAGGTCATCTCCACAGCGGCTGATGCTTCTCTGCAGGAAGTGTTTAGCTTTAGCCACTGACCCTACTCTCCCGTCTTCATGTGATTCCTCCTCCCACTAACAGTACAGTGTCTTGGCTCTGTTGTGGCCCTCACAGCCAGGTGCATCTCATGATCTTTCCAAGAGTTTAGCAGTTTATGTGTTTGTTTGTGGTGCTGGGGATGAACCCAGGGCTTTACACATGCTGGGCAAGTGCTCTACCACTGACCCATGTCCCAGCCCAAGCTCATCCTTGAAGGCAGTGCTACTCAGAGTGTGGTCTGCAGAGTGTCACCCACTGGTCCCCACATGATTTGTTTCGTTCCATGACAGGATAAGCACGAAACTTCAGCGCAAGCATTTTAAATCTTTTATAGCAATTTGACAGAGTAATTTTATGTGTTGAATCTGATTATACAAGTTAAGGGCTTATATGTCTTTGTTTCTTTTCATCAGTTTTCTGGTAATTCATTTTTGTTGTTTTTAACAAAGGTATCAGATGGTGGTAGATTGAAACTTAAAAAAAAAAAAAAAGGAAAGAACAAAGGGCTGGGGATGTAGCTCAGTGGTAGAGCTCTTGCCTAGCATACAAGAGGCCCTGAGTTCCATTCAAGAAAAGAGAGAGAGCCGTTCAGAGAGGGGCGGGGACTATGGGCAGTTTGAGAAGCAATGCTTTGGGGTGGACCTCAAATACCCCTTCTTCCATGAAACCTCTCCCTAGCACCTCTGGGTGGCGGGATTTCCCAGAGTACCACAGCCTCCAGGTAGAACATTTTGGCTGCCCACTCTTTCTTACCTCCGCGCCCAGTTAAAGGCAAAAGGCTGACACACAGGTCTTCTCTCTGTGGGCTAGAGGGGACTGAGCTCATTTCCTTCCTGTCTTTACCCATCCTGTCTCCCCCTTGGGTCTCTCCTTTGCTCTCTCCCCATCACATCCCCTTCCTTCTCCTTCTGCTTTCTTTTCGTTCTTTCTCTGCTTTTCCCCATCTTCTCACTCTCCTTTCCACCACCCCGTCTTCCCCATGCCTCCCACTCCCTGTCCTCCCCGCCTCCTCTCTTCCCATTTTCCTCATACCTCCTCTCTCCCCATCCTCCCCGCCACCTCCTGCCTCCACAGTGGTTCTCGCCGCTAAGCTGTCACCAGCTGCTGGGTCCAGGGCTGCTGCGGCTGGGCCGCCTGTGGCTGCGGTCCCCCTCACATACAGCCCTGGCCCCTGGCCTCTGGCTGTCAGGGTTCGGCCTCCTTCGTGGTGACCACCTCTTCCTGTGTCCAGCACCGGGCCCTGGCCCCCCAGCCCCCGAGGACATGGTGCATTTACGGCGGCTACAGGAGATCAGTAAGCAGGGGTGGGGACAGGGCTGAAGGGTGGATGAGAGCGGATCATCTTTATTTGGGGGTCTCTATGGGAAACAGCAGGATGTAGTGGCTTTAGGCATAAGCTCTGAAGTCAGCCTGCCCAGACTTAGACCACACCTCCATCACTTCCTAGCTGTGTACTCTTAGACAAGTCTCTTAATCTCTCTGTGTCTTAGTTTCCTCATCTTTAAAGTGGGTGCAATAGTAAGGCATTTCTTAAAGGGCTACAGGGAGGTTAAAATAACGTAATGCCTGAGCCGGGCGTGGTGGCGCACGCTTGTAATCCCAGCATTCGGGAGGCTGAGACCAGAGGATCGCGGACAGCCTCAGCTACCTAGTGAGGCCCTCTGCAACTCAGTGAGACCCGGTTTCAATATAAAGAATAAAAAATAGGGCAGGGGGTGTGGCTCGGAGGTCGAATGCCCCTGGGTTCCACCCCCAGACCCCCCAAAAAAATGTAATACCTGTAAACCCTCATGACAAAGCCTGGCAGGAGGCAACTTGGAAGTACCCATCAAATGTTCTCATTCTTTTTTATTTTATTTTATTTTTATTTTATTTTATTTTTGGTGGTATTGGGGTTCCTGGGAACACTTCTACCTCCGGGCTACACTCCCAAATATATATATATATATATATATATATATATATATATATATATATACACACACACACACACACACACACACACACATACATACATACATACATATATATACATATATATATACACACACACATACACATATATATACATATATATACACACACACATACACATATATATACATATATATATACACACACATACACATATATATACTTTTTTTTTTTTTTTTTTGCGGGTCTGGGGATAGAACCCAGGGGCATTCGGCCTCCGAGCTACACCCCCCTGCCCTATTTTTTTTTATTATTCTTTATTTTGAAACCAGGTCTCACTGAGTTGCAGAGGGCCTCACTAAGTAGCTGAGGCTGTCCGCAAACTGCCATCCTCCAGTCTTAGCCTCCCGAATGCTGGGACTATAAGTATGCACCTGGCATATAGATAGATAGATAGATAGATAGATAGATAGATAGATAGATCCTTTAAATTTGGAAACAGGGTCTCCTAAACCAGTGAGGCTGGCTTTGAACCTGCGCAATCCTCCTGTCTCCACCTCCCAAGCTGGGGGGAGGGGGATTACAAGCGTGCGCCACCACGCCCAGCAAATGTTCTCATTCTTATTCAGACTCTCTTGCTGGTTGAGGACTGGAAGATGGGGCTGAGTACCCTTATTACTGTCTTTCCTTACAAAAGAGGATCAGGGTAGGATGATGTTTTAGGATTTTAGAGACAAGAGACCTGGCTTCAGGCTTGGCTTTCCCATCTTATAGCCAGGAGCGTGAAGCAACTCACTAACCTCTGAGCTGTAATGTAGCACCTATAACATGAAAATAAGAGTGCATAGCTGTTTATTTAGGATTTAATAGAGCATTGGTCCTAAAGTTTCTAGCCTGGTGCTTACATACCTTAAGCACTTAATAAACACACTCACTACAATGAAGATTATGATGATGCTGACGATGTCCAACCATTCTCCTCCTAGGTGTAGTCTCTGCAGCTGATACTCCAGACAAAAAAGAGCATTTGGTGCTGGTAGAGACTGGAAGGTAAATGTTGCTCCTGCCTTTGACCACCAGGCTTCCTTTTGGGAGCCCAGCACACTCTTCACCTGACCTTCTGGACCACTGCCTGCATCCTCAACATTGCTTTGATCCCTAGTTCAGGAAACATCTGGGTTGCGTGTTGCTGCCCTCTGCTGGTGGCTTCTGAGCCTCAGTCAGAGGACCTTTGGGAGCTGGTTCTGACGCAGGCCTCTGGGTCTCAGGACCCTCTATCTGCAGGGGGAGGGCCGGCTGGACTTTTCAGCATGGAATGCAGCCATTGGGGGTGCTGCTGGCGGGGGCGGCACAGCGCTGCAGGAGCAGCAGATGAGCCGGGGGGACATACCCATCATTGTGGACGCCTGCATCAGTTTTGTCACTCAGCATGGTAAGTGGACACTGGTTAATCCTGAGCCATTGAGGGTGAGGGGTGGACAGTGTGGACACAGTCGGGGTTGGGGGCTGACTCACCAGAGTTTTGCCTCCAGATACTGCAGGCTACAAGCCTCTTGGCAAGATGCTTTGTTTTTCGGAGCCGTAGTTCGCTCATCTGTGAAGTAGGGCTAACAGTCCTTTTGCAGACAGTTGTGCCAGTTTGATGATGCATGGTGGTCATGGGGTGCAGGGCCTGGCAGGCAGGGTGTGTTCAGGGCTGAAGTGAGTGTTATTGACTCACGATGGTGAGAGTAGCACTGGGAACGGGCTGAGGCTGTGAGCCACAGAGAACAGAAAGCGACAGCTACAAGGCCAGGGCCAAGCCCTGCAGGCAGCAGCATCACTGGAGGCCTGAGCGAAGTGTTCTGTGCATAAGGGTTTCCCAGCTGGACATGGTAATACATGCCTGTAATCCCAGTACTTGGAAGGCGAAGACAGCAAGATTGCAGGTTTGAGGCCAGCCTCAGCAATTTAGTGAGGTCCTGTTTCAAAAATAAAATCGGTTGGAGGTGTGGCTCAGAGGCAGAACTCCTTGAGTTCAGTCTCCAGTACCACCAAAAAAAAAAAAAAAAAAAAAAACAGCTTTTAGGCATGAAGGACATCTACACCAAATGGTCCTCAGAATTCTTTTTGCATTTTTAGCCTTTATTTTGTTCTCCAGCCCAAGTAAGGACCAAATAGAGTATATTTTTATTATAAACATCTTAGAAGGTTGGACTTTTGAGAAGAAAATCTTGCAGAAAAGTAAGGGGAATTTAAAGCCCTGGATCCAATCCCCAATACACCCCAAAAACCACCCCGCTGGGTTTGGTGGCGCACACTTGTAATCCCTGCACTTGGGAGGCTGAGACAGGAGGATCACACAGGTTTGAAGCCAGCCTCAGCTACTTAGTCTCTCAGCAACTTAGTGAGACCTTGTTTCCAAATAAAATACTTAAAAATATAGGCCTTGGAGCATAGCCTGGAGGTAGAAGCCTCTGGGTTCTACCCCCAGTACCATAAAAAAAAAAAAAAAAAACCCAAAGACACTTCTATAATCCTTCAGAGAGCTGTGCTTACCAGTCATGGATAATGAGTGGCGAATGACATTCTCCATACCTCGGCTGTAGCTTCACTCAGTGCCTCCCCCACTCCCTGGACTCCTGTCCTCTTCTCACGCTCCCTTGTGTTCAAAGGAGGCCTGAAGTCTGAGGCCCCATGAGGTGGGGGTGTGTGGTGCCCTCCCCTTCAAGGTCTCTGCACTACCACATTCATCCAACCGATGTTTGCTGACTTACTAACATGTGCCAGACAGAGATATGGCCGTGAACAGAGAAGGCCCTATGAAGCTCGCGGACTAGTGGGAGAGATGGGTAATGAGAAAACAAATATAATCAGTTCTTATTATATGTGGTTATGTTCTGTGAAGCTACTGCAAACACTTAATTAGTGAATACTGAGTCATTGCCCCAAAGGATATTCAAGTGTGGGTTCCTGTAAACTTCTGGTTACAACATTTTTTATCAACTGAATATTATGAAGGCTTGTTTTATGATTTCTGTTTAAAGATACCTTATTTAGTATATGTGGTTGATTCATTGACAATGAACTTGAGGCCAACAGCCACATAACTCAAACCTGAATTAAACTTATCAGTCTCATTCAGGTATGAGCACGTGAATGTTCTCTGTAAGGGAAAGTTTCCTCACTCTTTGAAATACTAGACAGCATTTCAGCATTATACTGGGGCATTTTAAACAGTGAAAATTACCTACAAGAAGTACAAAAACATAGCCAGACATGGTGGTGCACACCTGTAGTCCCTGTACTTGGGAGGCTGAGACGGAGGATCACAAGTTCGAGAACAGCCTCAGCAAGTAGTGAGGCTCTCATCAACCTAGTGAGATCCTGTTTCCAAATAAGAAATAAAATTGGGCTGGGGGTGTAGCTCAAAGGTAGAATGCCTCTGGATTCAACTGCCAGTATCACACAAAAAAGAAAGTGCAAAAATGTGAAAATTATGACTCTGAATATTGCTGTGAAAAGGGCATTTGTTGACAGTTTGAGACCTTAGCTAGGAACGCGTGCATGGATGGGGCTTAAGTTTTTCCTACTCTGTACACATTCACAATGACTGCAGAGCACCAGAAGAAGAGTCAGCTCCGTGCCTGCTAGCTCCGCATATGTGCATTCAACACACTGAAGATGGAAGATATTTGAAAAATAAAACTGCATCTCTAGTGAACATGTACAGACTTTTCTTGTCATTGTTCTGTCAACAGAAATATAATATTTACACAGATTTTACATGATATTAGTCATTATAAGTAATCTAGAGAGGATTTAAAGTATACAAGTTAATATGTGTAAGTTATGAGCAAATACTACCCTGATTTACATAAAAGACATGAACATTCATGAATTTTCTTATTTTGTGGGGTAAGGGAGATGGTGCTGAAACAAATGGTGCTGGATACCAAGGGATGACTTACTGATTTCAGGGTTACAAATAGATTTAGTGAGCAGGTGAGTGCTCAAGTACAGAATCTGTGGATAATGAACTATAATGTGATTTCAGCTGGGCATAATGGCATATGCCTATAATCCCAGTACATGAGAGGCTGAGACAGTAGGATCACAGGTTTGAAGCCAGCCTCAGCAACTTAGTGAGTCCCTCAGCAACTTATCAAGACTCTGTTTCAAAATTAAAAATAAAAAGGGCTAAGGGTGTAACTCAGAGGTAGAATACCCCTGAGTTCAATCCCCAGTACCAAGAAAATAAACATATATGTGATTTCGGAGAATGCTATTTAAAAATAAAAGCAGTGAGAGATGGAGCATGATGGAGGAAGCTGTGTGTCAAGGAAGAGGTGTGTGTGTGTGTGTGTGTGTGTGGCTGGGTATTGAACCGGGGGCATTCTACCTCTGAGCTATTTCCACAGGCCTATTTGATTTTTATATTTATTTATTTGTTTGTTTATTTATTTATTTTTACAGTACTGAGATGGAACCCAGGGGCACTGTACCTCTGAGCTATACTCCCAGCCCTATTTTTTTTTTTTAGGTTTTTTTTTTTTTTTTTTGGTACTGTGGGTGGAACCCAGGGGCTTTTCTACCTCCGGGCTATACTCCCAGACCTATTTTTTATATTTTATTTTGAAACAGGGTCTTACTAAGTTGCTGAGGGCCTCACTAAGTAGCTGAGGCTGACTTTGAACCTGTGCGATCCTCCTGTCTCAGCCTCCCAAGCACGGGGATTACAAGTGTGTGCCACCATGCCTGGCTTAATTTCTTTATTTTTGAAACAGGGTCTCACTGAGTTGCGAAGGGCCTCATTAAGTAGCTGAGGCTATCTGTGAACTTCGATCTTCCAGTCTCAGTCTCCTGAATGCTAGGATTACAAGCGTGCACCACCACGTCTGGCTCTTTTTATTTTTATTTTGAAACAGAGTCTAGCTAGGTTGATGAGAGTCTTTAATGCTGAAACTGTCCTTGAACCTGTGATCCTCCTTTTTTAGCCTCCCAAGTACTGGGATTGTAAGTGTGTGCCATTATGGCTGGCCAGCGAAGGACTTTCTGAAATGAAAGTTCCAGCAGAGGGCTGAATCAAGACCACAGAGGCAGCCACCTGGTGGTGCACACTTGTAATCCAGTGCTTGGGAGGCTGATACAGGAGGATCACAGGTTCAAGGATAGTTTCAACAAGTAGTGAAACTCCCAGCAACTTAGTGAAACCTTGTTCAAAACAAAAATATAAACAGGGCTGAGGCAATGGCTCAGAGGTAGAATATCCCTGGGTTCAATCCCTGTTACCGCAAAAATAATAAATAAATAAATAAATAAATAAATAACCACAGAGACACAGGTTTCCTCCTCCTTTACCCGCCTATCCCCAACAGCCACAGAATGTGTGTGTGTGTGTGTGTGTGTGTGTGTGTGTGTGTGTGTGTGTAGGGGTCATAGACTAGCTGCTGGGTGGTGCTATTACATCTTTGCACAGTGATGAACAGAGACTGCTGGCTGTTTTCAGGGCTCCGGCTAGAAGGTGTGTATCGGAAGGGGGGCGCTCGGGCCCGCAGCCTGAGGCTCCTGGCTGAGTTCCGGCGGGATGCCAGGTCAGTGAAGCTCCGGCCAGGGGAGCACTTTGTGGAAGATGTCACTGACACGCTCAAACGCTTCTTTCGAGAACTTGATGACCCTGTGACCTCTGCTCGGTTGCTGCCTCGCTGGAGGGAAGCTGCTGGTACTCCTGAGATCCCTAAGTAGCAAGGCCCAGACACCAGAATCCACAGGGTCTCTTGTGGGATTGGGCAGCCTCCCTCCCTGTGCTCCCCACCCTGGATCATTCAGAGACTTGTCTCAGGGGGAGGTGGAAGGGAAACAGATTCATCCTGGATCGGTTTGTCTAAAAATCCCTCTGTCCACTCTAGTGTTTGTTCTTCCTCCCTGCATCCTTTCCAAACCCTCCTCCATTCTATCCCCAGAACTGCCCCAGAAGAATCAGCGCCTGGAGAAATACAAAGAAGTGATCGGCTGCCTGCCCCGGGTCAATCGCCGCACCTTGGCCACCCTTATTGGGCATCTTTACCGGTTAGTACAGCCTGGCCTCCTGCTCCCTTCTTGACCCTTTATCACCACAATCCAGTTCCACAGTTTCATGGATTCATGAATTTCACAATGAATGAGTTGTTAAGTGAAGGTGTCGTAGCATAAAGATTCAGCACATGAATTTGGGGATGAGGCAGACCTAGGCTTTGTTTGGCTCCATTATTCTAGCAATGTGGCTTTGAATGAGTTATTTATTCTCTCTGAGCCTCAGTTTCCTTGTTTCTAAAAGGCAGATAATTTAATGAATGGCATACACCTCATATGTGTGGGTTAAATGAGATGGTCCATGTGAAGTTCTTATAGTAGCGTCTGTTATGGAGTAAGCCTCAAAAATAGTTAGCAATCAGCCAGGCATGGTAGCATACGCTTGTAATCCCAGCATTCGGGAGGCTGAGACAGGAGGATTGCAGTTCATAGCCTTAGTTACTTAGTGAGGCCCTGCAACTCAGTGAGACTGTGTTTCAAAATAAAGAATAAAAAATAGGACTGGAAGCCAGGCATGGTGGCACACATTTGTAATCCCAGTATTTGGGAGGCTGAGACAAGAGGATCGCTGTTTGCAGACAGCCTCAGCTACTTAGGCCCTTTGCAACTCAGTGAGACCCTGTTTCAAAATAAAGAATAAAAAATGGAGCTGGGGGTGTAGCTCAGAGATGGAATGCCCTTGAGTTTCACCCCTAGTACCTCAAAAAAAAAAAAAAAAAAGGTGTGGGATATAGCTTGGAGGTAGAATGCCCCTGGGTTCCATCCCTAGTACCACAACAAAAAAAAAGAAAAAAAAAAGAAAAAAAAAAAAGAAAAGAAAAGAAATAGTTAGCAATCAGTATTACTTTGTATTATTATTCATTGCCAGGCAAAAGGCTAGATATATACAAAGACAAATCAAATACAGGTCTACTTTTACCAGTCTTTTGGGGACAGAGGTCTTTGAGTGATTCTGGGGTGAATCCCTGGCTGTGTTGTAGTGGTTATACAGCATTGTAAATGTTGGTCAACTATAGATTTCTTCCTCCCCTTGCCTGTTTTTGTAAATAAAGTATAAAGCCACACCCATTTGTCCATATATATATATATATATATATATATATTTTTTTTTTTTTTTTGGTGGTACTGGGGTTCCTGGAAGCCCTTCTACCTCCGGGCTACACTCCCAGACCTATTTTTTTATATTTTTATTTGGAAACAGAGTCTCCTAAGCCAGCGCATGTGGCTGGCTTCAAACCTGCGCGATCCTCCTGTCTCCGCCTCCCAAGCGCGGGGATTACAAGCGTGCGCCACCACGCCCGGCTGTCCATATATTTTTTATGGCTCCTTTTTCTCTACAGCAACAAAGTTGAGAGACCATATGGCCTGAGAGCCTGAAAGACTACCTGCCCTTTACATAAAAGATTGCTGATGCCTGCTGTATTTATAATCACCCATGCCTTCACTGTCCCCTCATAGACTGAGCTCCTTGAGATCAGGAACACGTCTTACTCACTTCCATGTCCCGCTTAGCCTCAGGTCCGGCATATAGTAGGGGCTTAATAAGTGTTGCTAAATGAATGGATGCATTGGCGAGGGGGAGGGGAGCAAAAGCTGCATTCCTCATGACCCTGGTACCCCTCTGCAGGGTGCAGAAATGTGCAGCTCTAAACCAGATGTGCACTCGGAACCTGGCCCTGCTGTTTGCACCCAGCGTGTTCCAGACGGATGGGCGGGGGGAGCACGAGGTGCGGGTGCTGCAGGAGCTCATCGATGGCTACGTCCCTGTCTTTGATGTAAGGTTTCTCTGAACCCTGACCTACAACCTCTCTCCCCTACCTCTGCGGGACCTGGACTCTCTGGATCCTGCCCACCCCAGCAGTCCCTAGCCCAGCCCTCTGATGTCCCTCTACATCAGGAACCACCTCCCAGAGCCTCTTTCTCCCATAACCTCATCCCCAACCTCCCCACACCATGGTTCCTGTCCCTTCAGGCCTCCAGCCCTCTTATCCAGGTCTCCTTGGTCTTGGGGTCGGCCCTGCTTCCCTCCTTTTCCAGAAGCTCCCAAACCAACTTTTGGCTCTTTCACAGATTGATTCTGACCAGGTTGCTCAGATTGACTTGGAGGTCAGTCTTATCACCACCTGGAAGGATGTGCAGGTAACTCATCGTAATCTTAGACTCCTGAGTGGGGCAGGCGGGGCATCAGGATAGGAAGGTGCCTTTCTGCCCAGGTGAGGAAGTTTCCTCTTCAGCCTGTCCCTCTGAATCTGTTCTTTCTTTTCTTTTTTGGTACTGGGGATTGAACCCATGGGCATTCTACCTCTGAGCTACATCCCCAGCCCTATTTTTTCATCTTTATTTTGAAACAGGGTCTCACTAAGTTGCAGAGGGCCTCACTAAGTAGCTGAGTACTGCAAACCCACACACTATCTGCCAGTCTCAGCCTCCCAAGTACTGGGATTACAAGCATGCGTCACCACGCCCGGCTCGAACCTCAGTTCTTTGGCAGATAGGGGAAGCCCAAAGAGGAAAATCTGTGGACAGTGGGTTTGCTCACTCATTCTACCGTGATGATTTCTTCATTACAAAATGGTGACAGCAGCCCCCACTTCTAAGTGTAAGAGATCCAAGGAAGAGTTAGTAAAGTCAGACTAAGCAGCAGGGATAGTAAGTACAAAAGCAAACATCAGCTGAGGACTTCTTTTATTCCAAGTACCTCTGATCTCACTGTAGCATCATACAACTCCATGAAATAGGTAGTCTTGTGTGTGTGTGTGTGTGTGTGTGTGTGTGTGTGTGTGTGGTATTGGGGATGGAACCCAGGGGCATTCTATCTCAGCTACATTCCCAGCTCTATTTTTTTATATTATTATTATTATTATTATTATTATTATTATTATTATTATTGTGTGTGTGGTGGTACTGGGGATGGAACCCTTCTACCTCCGAGCTACACTCCCAGACCTATTTTATATTTTATTTGGAAACAGGGTCTCTTAAATCAGCAAGGCTGGTTTCGAACCTGCGTGATCCTCCTGTTTCTGCCTCCGAAGCACAGAAGCACGGGGATTACAAGCGTGCACCACCACGCGTGGCTTTTATTCTTTATTTTGAAACAGGGTCTTACTGAGTTGCAAAGGGCCTCACAAAGTAGCTGAGGCCGTCCACAAACGATGATCCTCCTGTCTCAGCCTTCTGAATACTGGGATTACAAGCGTACAAGTGTGCGCCACCACGCCTGACTGGTAGTCTTTTTTAAACAATAAAATAAAATAAATAAAGCTGGGTGTGATGGTGCACACTTGTAATCCCAGCATTTGGGAGGCTGAGACAGGAGGACTGCTCAGGTTTGAAAAAAGAATAGAAAATAAATAAAGAACGGAGGCCCACAGAGTCACTCTGGTGTTTTTGTTTGTTTGTTTGTTTGTTTTTCAGTTCTGGGGATGGAACCCAGGGGCATTGTACCTCCAAGCGACAACCTCAGTCCTAGTTTTTAGTCTTTTTACTTTTTTTTTTGGTGGTACTGGGGGTGGAACCCAGAGGCTTTCTACCTCTGGGCTATACTCCCAGACCTATTTTATATTTTATTTGGAAAAAGGGTCTAAGTTGCTGAGAGCCTCACTAAGTAGCTGAGGCTGGCTTCGAACCTACACGATCCTCCTGTCTCAGCCTCCCAAGCGCTGGGATTACAAGGGTGCGCCACCACGCCCGCTTTAGTCTTTTTACTTTTGAAACAGGGTCTCACTGAGTTGTGAAGGGCCTCGCTAAGTAGATGAGGCTGTGGGGGAACCGTGATCTTCGATCCTTAGGTCTCTACCTCCAGAATGCAGGGATTACAACCTTGCGCCACCACGCCCAGCCTAGAGAGTCACTTTTTCAAGGTCATACTGTAGTGAGTGGCAGAGTGGGAACCTAGGAGATGTGATTTCTCCCTACCACTGTGTGGCACTGCCACATGTGGCTAAAGATGGGGTTCCACAGCTCCTCAAATTCCCTCTTCTAAGAGCCTGGGTGATGATATAGGGTGGGAGGAGACCTTTGTAGGGGTGAGCATGAGGCACCTTGAGGAGTCCTCTGACTTCAGCGGTTTCCATCTTTTGTGCTCTCCTGACCATTGGCGTCTTCCTCTGTCCCCCTCAGCTGTCCCAGGCTGGAGACCTCATCATGGAGGTTTATATAGAGCAGCAGCACCCAGACAACTGTGTCACCCTGAAGGTCAGTCCTGAAGGACGGGAGGGAAGATGAGAAGAGGATGGGGGCAGGGGCAACAGTGTGACCTGCGTGGGTCTCTGGTTGGATCCCAGGTGTCCCCAACACTGACTGCTGAGGAGCTGACTAACCAGGTACTGGACATGCGAGGGACTGCAGCAGGGACGGACTTGTGGGTGACATTTGAGATTCTTGAGCATGGAGAGCTTGGTGAGTAGGAGTGTGTGTGTGTGTGTGTGTGTGTGTGCATGTGCGCGTGCGCGTGCTCATGGTCATGTGGTTAAAGTCATCAGTGACCTCTGTGGTACCAAATACAATAAGCCATGCTCATCCCTGTGTCCACATGAGAAGATGGTTATGACAGTTGGCCCACTTCCTCTTTCTCAGTACTCTTCTCTCTTGACTTTAGAGGACCCACAAGCTCTTGGCCTCCCTTCTACCCTTCTACACAGGAGGCTTCTCTTCCCCTTTTGGCCAGACTCCAAGTGCTGGTAGGACCCACAGCTCAATCCTAGGCACTTTCTTCTCCACTCACATCTGTCCTTAGGCAAATTCACCTATTCCTGTGGCTCTAAATGCTATTAATAAGTTGACATTCCACATTTTGGTGCTAAGGGCTAAACCCAGGGCCATTCTACCTCTGAGTTACACCTCAGCCCTTTTTGGTTTTTTGTTTTTGTTTTTGTAGTTCTGGGAATGAACCCAGGACCTTGCACATGCTAGGCATGTGCCATACTACTGTGCTACATCCCCAGCCCCCTTTTTGTTTTTAATTTTGATACAGGATCTTGCAGAGTTGCTGAGGGGCTCACTAAGTTGTGGAAGCTGGCCTCAAACCTGTGATCCTCCTGTCTTAACCTCCTGGAGTACTGTGATTACAGGAGTGTCCCACCAATTTTTATCTCTGGCCCAGATCTTTCCTGTTACTCTAGACCCATGTATCCAACTACCTACTTGACATTTCCATTTCTTAAAAATATCTCAGATTTAAGCCGGGCGTGGTGGCGCACGCCTGTAATCCCAGTACTTGGGAGGCTGAGACAGGAGGATCGCACAGGTTCGAAGCCAGCCTCAGCTACTTAGTGAGGCTCTCAGCAACTTAGTGAGACCCTGTTTCCAAATAAAATATAAAATAGGGCTGGGAGTGTAGCCCAGAGGTAGAAAGCCCCTGGGTTCCATCTCCAATACCAGATTTATTGTCTAAGGCCAAACTCAATTACTAGATACCTCCCTTAACAAAAAGCCCAGGCTACTTTGTGTTTTCCTCCCCTCAGCAAATAACAACACTATTCACTCAGGAATTAAGGCCAGAAAACTGGGAGTCCTCTGGGGCTCCCTAGAGGGAAGTCTTCACACCCACCCACAGTCCTGTTGATTCTATTTGAATCTATCACTTCTCTCCATCTCCTGTGCTACCACCACCCTACTAGAAGTCACCATTATTTTTTTTCTGCCTCCCAACATTAGCCACTAAAATAAATGGCCCCAGAAAGGGAGTAAGTGGACAGTATTATATGTTCTTACTTCCCTATGACCATCTTCTGTGTAGCAGCCAAATGAACACTTCAAGCATGACTCAGATGGTGCTATTCCCCTGCTTAAAATGCTCTGGCGGTTTCCCAGTGAACTGAAAATAAGATTCAAAGTCTTTATCGTGGCCTATAGACAGACCCTGCTTATTTCACAGACTTCTTCTCACATCACCCATTCTCTTATCCGCCCTGTGCTGTGGCCACATTGGCTACTTCGCTCCCCAGATACATCTCTCCTGACTCAAGGCCTTTGTTCTATGTTTCATCACATAAGGTCTTACCCGACCTCAGCCTGGCTCGTTCTTCCTGACTCTTTCGATCGCTGAGTCTCATCTTCAAATGCAACTTCTGAAAGACCTTGCCTGACTCTGCTACCTCAGTTGCTGTCCCGTTAACTCTATCTCAGCTTTTTGTTTATGTCAAAGCAATTCCTGGTCTGCAGCTATTTCGCTTGACTACCTGTGTATTGCTGGCTCCCTGGCTGGCTGTGGCTCTGTGGAGGCAGCCATGTGTAGCACACTCAGTACTGTACGCCAGGGCCAGCATGGTGCCTGGCACAGTCTTGGTGCTACTATACATGCTGTGGGTGGAGGAGAGAGTTGAATAAGAGAGTGAATGAGTGACTGGTGGGAGATGAGTTGGGGGCTTCGGGCTTTGGACGAGTATTCTGACTGATACCTGCCTCCACCTTGCTCCTTCAGAGCGGCCATTGCACCCCAAGGAAAAGGTCCTGGAGCAGGCCCTGCAATGGTGCCAGCTCCCTGAGCCCTGCTCAGCCTCCCTGCTCTTGAGAAAAGTCTCCCTGGCCCAGGCTGGCTGCCTCTTCACAGGTGAGCCTCCTTCCTCAGCCAGCATTTCCCAGGCTTCTTCCCCGGGGTCCTCCACCCAGCACTTCCACCTGTGCCCAGGTGTCCGGCGTGAGAGCCCCCGGGTGGGGCTGTTGCGGTGTCGTGAGGAGCCACCCCGCCTGCTGGGAAGCCGCTTCCAGGAGAGGTTCTTTCTGCTGCGTGGTCGCTGCCTGCTGCTGCTCAAAGAGAAGAAGGTGAGGCCCTGGCACTAGAGGGTGGGGTGCCCAGTGGGCATGTAGCAGGAGTCTTGTCTATGCCAGATCCTAATTCCACAGACCACGCTCTCACCAATCTCTTTGTTTCCCTGACCTTGACCAAATCTTTGACCCTGTGATCACATAGTCAAAGGCTCCTGGGACTACTTTTTTTTTTTTTTTTTTTTTTTTTTTTGCAGTACAGGAATAGAACCCTCTGAGCTACACCCCGAGCCCTATTTTTTATTCTTTATTTTAAAACAAGGTCTCACTAAGTTGCAGAGGGCCTCACTAAATAGGCTAGCCGCGAGCCTGCGATCCTCCTGTCTCAGCCTCCCAAGTACTGGATTACAAACGTGTGCCACCATACCTGGCTCTCCTAGGACCTCTTGACCTCACTCACGATGATCTTTTCTTGACTCTCAATCTTACTGACTCTGTTCATGTTCTTAGAGCTCTAAACCAGAACGGGAGTGGCCTCTGGAAGGTGCCAAGGTCTACCTGGGAATCCGTAAGAAGTTAAAGCCTCCCACACCGTGAGTTTCCTCCCCTAGTCCACACTTTTAGAACTTTCTGCCACCACCCCTCTGGTCTTTATGGCCGCCTCACCAATGTTCTCCTTTGCCTCCAGGTGGGGCTTCACGTTGATTCTGGAGAAGATGCACCTGTGAGTACCTCCTGGCCTGGCTTCCCCTCCAGCCCAGCCCTGCACCCTTCCTCTTTCCTCCTTGTTTCCTTCCTCCATCCCTCCATAGAACTGTGAATCCTTCTCTCCCTTAAATCCACTTTGATCACCAACAGCTACTTGTCCTGCACCGATGAGGATGAGATGTGGGATTGGACCACCAGCATCCTCAAAGCCCAGGTGAGGGAAGGGCAGGCCAAGGGCTGGGTACCTCTCAGTGCCTCCCAAGCTCACCAGTGACAACTGCTCTCCCTTGCCCTAGCATGATGACCAGCAGCCAGTGGTCTTACGGTGCCGTTCCTCCTCTGACCTTGCCCGTCAGAAGTTTGGCACCATGCCCTTGCTGCCCATCCGTGGGGATGACAGTGGAGCCACCCTCCTCTCTGCCAATCAGACCCTGGTGAGACTCCCTCCAGCCTGCCCCAGCCTCCTCTGCTCTGCCCTTGCCTTTGCCATGCTGCAGCAGGGAGTGGCATGCCTGCCAGCCTAGTGCCCCCTGGTGCTCACTGTGACCCTCTACCTTCTCTGTACCCCTACGCCCCCACTCCTATTGCCAGGCCTCACTGTGTCTCTGTGTCTCTCCCTCCTCATCCCCACCCCACCTGTGCCCAGCGGCGACTACACAACCGGAGGACCCTGTCCATGTTCTTTGTGAGTACCATGCCTGTTCCAGCTGTGTGCCTGCCAGCTCCGTGTTCCTCTGCACTACCCAGCCCCTGGTGTGCTCTCTGTGTCTGATCTGATGCAGGCCATCAGGGTGTGTGTGTGTGAATATGAATGAGGGATGGGTGGCTGGGGATATAGCTCAGTGGTAGAACATAGCATGTATGAAACCCTGAGTTTGATACTCAGCAACACACACACACACACACACACACACACACACTACAGAAAAAAAAAATGAGAGATGGTAGGATATGGGGAGAAAATGGCATGGAATCTGAGAAATAAAAGGAAAAGTGGGTAATTCATTTGGAGTCAGACAGGTCTAGGTTCCAGGCCACCACTACCCTTTCCTCACTGTGTGATCTGGGCAGCCAAGTGATCCTCTGCACCTCAGCTCACTCTTTAAACAGTGTAACCCAGTGTACAAGGTTGTTCTGAAATCACTCATGCCAAGCATTTTGCAGCATCTGCCCCATAGGGAAAGCTCTATAAATGTTAGCGATAAATAATCCAGTAATATAGCTGGGTGCAGTAGCGCATGCTTGTAATCTCAGGTACTCAGAGCTGAGGCAGGAGGATCATAAGTTAAAGGCCAGCCTGGGCAATTTAGTGAGACTCTGTCTCAAAATAAATTTTTAAAAAAGAGCCAGGGTAGGCTGGGCATAGTGGCATACACCTGTAATCCTAGTACTTGGGAAGCTGAGACAGGAGGTTCTCACGTATGGGGACAGCCTCAGCAAGTAATGAGAATCTCATCAATCTAGCAAGACCCTGTTTAAAAATAAAAATTAAAAAATAGGACTGGGGTGTAGCTCGGCAGTAGAATGCCCCGGATTCAATCCTAGTACCACAAAGCAAATAAATAAACAGATAGATAGATGGATAGATAGATAAATAAAATGAAAAAGGGCGAGTGAGGTAGCTCAGTGGTAGAGAACTTACCTAGTATTCTCAAGCCCCTGGGTTCAAACCCCAGAACTGTCCATACACACAAATCTAACAACTCTAACTCTGTGCCCATCCTGCCCGCTCCCATGCAGCCGATGAAGTCATCCCAAGGATCTGTGGAGGAGCAAGAAGAGCTGGAGGAGCCTGTGTACGAGGAGCCAGTATACGAGGAGGTAGGGAACTTCCCTGAACTCACCAAGGACACCTCGGCCTCCTTCGCCACACAGGAGTGGACAGCCAAGCCAGAGACCCCTCTCACCAGCCCGAGGTTCTTTGACCAACCTCTTATCTCCACGGCAAGCATCCTTGGCCAGGAGGAGAGGCCACCTGAGCCCCCGCCCGGCCCCCCTCCAAAGAGCAGCCCCCAGGCACGGGGGTCCCTGGAGGAGCAGCTGCTCCAGGAGCTCAACAGCCTCATCTTGAGGAAGGGAGAGGCCACTGCCTGTCCAGGAAGCCTTTCCCAGTCATCGAGCCCCCAGCCCCCCAGTCCCTCTGGCCTTGCAACACAGACACCGGGCCTCCACATCCAACCTCCCTGCACTTCCAGCCCAAGCTCCAGCCAGCCCCTCACTTGATCCTGGGACCCGCAGCTGAGGGGTTAGATACCCAGAGGAGGCTCCAGGCCCTCACATGGAAGGCACTGCTGGGAGCTCCCTCTGCTCTGGCTGGAAAGACTCCAAGCATCCAGTTTGCTGCTGTAGAAGGAGCACTGGACTGAGGGCCCTGGAGGCTGTGTGTCTCAGGGCAGGTCACGGCCCCTCTCTGGGCTTCTGCCTGTTATCCATACCACAAAGTGAGCAGAAGAAAGAGCCCAGTGAACGTCAAATTATTTCTCTGAGCTATAAGCTCCATGTATTTCCTTCAACAGAGGCAGCTCTCGCTTTGTATATTTGATATGTAGGGGTCGACGAGAGATTTGGGTTAAAAGAATGGTTTTACTGCATTAAAGAAAGAAAACACAGGTTTGGAAGCCAGAGGCCTGGATGATGTCCAGGTCTCGTCTATCCTATATTCTGGGATTCTGCTGAAGTCCTGGAGTGGCGAAATTGATTGGGGTTGGGAGCTGGGGCAGACGAGCCAAAAAAGGATGGTTCACTATTAATAAATCTTGGAAGCAGAAGGCTACTCGTTTTTTTTTTTTTTTTCTCATTCATTCAATAAATATGTATTGAGCACTAAGTTGGTGCCAGGTCCAGGGCTATAGTATGAACAAAACAAATGGGGTCTCTGCTCTCTTGGTGCCTCCACTGTAGAGGGAAACAGAAAATAGAAAATACACACATAAGCAAATACACGGATAAGTGTATTTAACACTTTGAACCAACTAAACCAAGCGATGAGCAGCAGTGGAGGCAGCTGCCCTGGGGAGGGGGAGGAAGGGGAGCTGAAAGCGGGGTAAGAGGCCCACGGGTGGAGTGCTGGAGGGGCGCTCTGGAGAGCGGGGCTGCAGCGGGCCTGAAAGCTGTGCAGTGGGGCAAGGCTGGCCTGCTGTGGGAACAGCAAGGAGCTGGAGGGCAGCAGCACTGCGAAGGGCAGGGCTTGGAGCAGAGGGCAGACTGAGGGCAAAGACCCACAGGGGCCAAACTGTCATGGCCTCATAGGCCATGGATTCCGTTTGGATTTTATTTTGAAGCAATTGTATTTTAACCAAAAAAAAAAAAAAAAAAGGATGAATTATTTTTCCTTTGTGTGTGTGTGTGTGTGTGTGTGTGTGTGTGTGTGTGGTACTGGGGGTGGAACCTAGAGGCTTTCTACCTCCAGGCAATACTCCCAGACCTATTTTATACTTTATTTGGAAACAGGGTCTCACTAAGTTGCTGAGAGCCTCACTAAGTAGCTGAGGCTGGCTTCAAACCTGCTCGATCCTCCTATCTCAGCCTCCCAAACACGGGGATTACAAGCGTGCGCCACCACGCCCGGCTGTATTCATTTACTTTTTGAAACAGAGTCTCACTGAGTTGCCAAGGGCCTCGCTAAGTAGATGAGGCAGTCCTCCAACTGCAATCCTCCTGTTTCTGCCTCTAGAATGCTGGGATTATAAGCGTGTGCCACGATGCCCGGCTTAGAATAATAGTTTTTTTTGTTTTTTGTTTTTTTGTGGTACTAGGAGTGGAACCCAGGGGCTTCCTACCTCCCGACTATCCTCCCAGACCTATTTTATATTTTATTTGGAAACAGGGTCTCACTAAGTTGCTGAGAGCCTCACTAAGTAGCTGAGGCTGGCTTCAAACCTGTGCGATCCTCCTGTCTCAGCCTCCCAAGCGTGGGGATTACAAGTGTGCACCACCACGCCCAGCTTATTTTTCCTGTTTTTAAAAATTATTTTTTAGCTGGTACTGGGGGTGGAACCCAGGGGCGTTCTACCTCTGAGCTATACTCCCAGACCTAATGTGTTTGTTATTTTGGAACGGGGTCTTGCTAAGTTTCCACACACAGACCTTGAACCTGCCATCTCCTCAGTCTCCCAGGTACTGGAATTATAGCACGGGCCACTGCACCTGGCTCCCTTTTTAAAACATTAAAAACAAAAATGTATGTGTATGCTGGGGGGTGTACTGGGCAGCATTCTAGCTCTGAGCTGCACCTCCAACCCATTTATTTATTTATTTATTTATTTATTTATTTATTTATTGCAGTTCTGGATGGAACCCAGGGGCATTCTACCTCCGAGCTACTCCTCAGCCTTATTTTTTATTCTTTATTTTGAAACAAGATCTCACTGAGCTGCAAAGGGCCTCACTAAGTAGCTGAGGCTGTCCGCGAACTGTGATCCTCCTGTCTCAGCCTCCCGAATGCTGGGATTACAAACGTGCGCCACCATGCCCGGCCCTTTTTTATGTTGAAACAGGATCTTGCTAATTTTTTTTTTTTAAACATGCAATGCTATTTATTCACTAATTTAAAATCTTACATTTTTCTAAATTTTGTTAGTATACTGGAAGTTTGATTAGTTGAAATGAAGACATTCTTTCTTCTTTTCCATCATGACATATGCATCAAACTCTTCTTTGTAGATAAAATCACCATTCTGTTGACCTGGGAGAACTTGTCTTGTACTCCATCGCCTTCTGCTTGGTAGGGGTCAGCTTCTCCTGGAGCCCACCGTGGCTGGTTGCGCAGCCCTCCTTCCCCTGCGACCTGCTTCCCCTGCAAGCCTCAGGGATGCTCCCGAATGCGCCACTCTTCTTGCCCTTCTTTCCCACATGCCAGACTGAGGTCTGAGGAAGGGCAAATTTCTTGGACTTCCATTTTATCACCTTGCCGATTTCTTGATAAACACTGCCCTTGTGAAGAATTAGTCTGCTCTTTTCACCAATTTCTTGAGAAAGGCACTCGACTTCACACACGCCATCACTGTCTCCGAAATCTTCAGGAAAATCATTGGCTCTAACATTTCTATTCAACGTGCAGGCTGCCTTTGCTTCCCGCTCCCTGCCGTTCAGGGTGTTTCGAATCTTTGGGCTGCTCTTCGAGTTATCGCCAGCCCCCTCAACGTCATCTCCCCTGGCCGTTTCTCCATCCAACTTCCTGCTCTTGACTATCTTTTCTGAGCCATTTGTACTTGCCTGAGACTTCACAGGTGAAGGGGTGCCTGGCCATGACTTGGCTCTTCTCAAGGCCGCAAGCCCAGGAGCTGCTAGGTGCTCCTTCTCGGTGGTGCCCCCGTCCCATCGGGCTGCTTCACTTGAATAGATAAGTTGTGATTCTGTGGAGGGTATAAGGCACCTTTCCTCCTGTGGCCACTCGGATACTTTGTGCACTTCAGTATTCTCTTCCCAGTGCCCCTTGTAGCACGCATGTCTATTAGGCTCAAAATCAGCTTCATAATCCCAATCACATAGGTCATCTCCCTCAGACACATAGGTACCGCCGAAAGAAAATTCCATGATGGCCTTTCTTATCTCATGTTCATCCCAATCGTGCTCCGTATCAGCTTCCTGCTCATAGGGCTCCACGTCCTCAGCCTCCTCAGCTACTTCAGGGCCAGAAAGCCCATGTCCTATTACAGGCTGCTTGTCAGTCATCCGCACACAGAGCTGGATGTCTCTACTGGCTTCACGGGGCCAGGTGAGTGAGGGACAGTGGCTCTCTGGAGAGCCTGGCTTTCTCTTCTCACGGACATCCTGGGCACTGAAGCGCAGGCTGTCTCCAGCTGCCTTACTAGATGTGAGATGCCTCTTCTTACCCTCTTTACTTTCCGTATTTTTCTGGCCTTTCTCCACATGAACACCTCTGGTTTTCCATGACGGCAGGGCTTGGGAAAGACTCCTGTATCCATTCTTTTCTTTGCTCATGCTCATCTCCCTGCTGACATTCACAATCTCTCCATACATTCCAACTGCGGCACAGGGCTCCGGCCGCTGCCAGCCTCTTTGCTTTGTATATCTGTTTTTGCCTTCGGCACGGTTATAATGCACATTACTAGAGTCACAGTAATACTGGGAATTCCCATTGTGATGGGCCACGTCCTCGGGCTTGCCTCCACCACCGGCCAGGTCATTTAAACAAATGCTTCCTTTAAATGTCTTCCGGAACTCTGCTGTAGAGGAGCCACCGCCCCTTTCACTCTCTTTTTCTCAGAGGCAGTACTGTTTCTGAAAGGGGTGCATCTATCTAGAGTGGTTTTAGGTCTGGTACCATGGAGCCGCCGCTTTGGAGCCGTAGAATACCATCTCCTGCCCGCGTCGTCATTCTCTTTGCAATGCGCAGATGTGGTACTGGTGACGCTGCTCATGTCATCGTTGACGGCTTGTGCGTAGATGTCTTCTTCTGTACTCAGGCTTTCATCCTGCTCAGGGCCACTCTGAGAGCTTTTTGTTGGCTTTTCTCTGAAGGTGTAGGGTTGGATATGTCCTGTGTAGGATGCCATTGGGACTGAAGACCATTGGCTAAACATGGGAGGCAAGGGAGACGGTGACACTTGAAAGGCGGGATACCCAATGAATGCCGATGGATATGGAAAGCATGGACTTCCGCTTCTGAAAGCTGTTACAGGAAAGCAAACAGCATTGTAGAAAGGATTCTGGATCCAAGGCCCTGGAAATGACTGGGCCATGACAGGCACATAAAAGGCCCGAGCGTCGCCATCTCCAAAATCTGGGTTCATTTCCGGAGGGAAGTTCATTTCACAGGCTGACACAGGTTTCTGTGCAGGACAATTGCTCAGTTCTGTCGCCTGCAGAACTCCGCGTCTACAGAGGACTCCGCGCCTTCCGAAGATGGCCGGAGAACTTTTTTTTTTTTTGGTGGTGGTACTGGGGATGGAATCCACGGGCCTTCTACCTCCGGGCTACACTCCCAGACCTATTATATATTTTATTTTGGAAACAGGGTCTCTTAAACCAGCCGAGGCTGGCTTTGAACCAGCAAGATCCTCCGGTCTCAGCCTCCCAAGCGTGGGGATTACAAGCGTGCACCACCACGCCCGCCTGTCAGGATCTTGCTAAATTGTTAAGGGGCTTGCTAAATTGCCATTGTCCTCAACACTGCAGTCCTCATGTCTCAGCCTCCCAAGTACTGGGGTTATAGATGTGGACTACCATGTCTGGCTCCCTTTAAAAAAAGAAAAGAAAAGATCAAATACAAGCTGCTGTGTGAATGGTGGGTTGTCTAAGGAAGCCTGAAAGCAAAGAAACCAGATATCAGACTAGAAAACTGATAATGGGCTGGGCATGGTGACACACGCTTGTAATCTGAGTAGGGAGGCTAATACAGAATTGCAGGTTCGCAGCTAGCCTCAGCTACTTAGCCCACACAACTTAGTGAAATCCTCTTTCAAAATAAATAAAAATTAGGGCTGGGGATATATCTCAGAGGTAGAATGTCCCTGGATTTCATCACTGATACCACAAAAAAATAATAATTAAAAAAAACTGATAATGGGGGCTTACAGTAGGGTGGGCAGCCTTGGAAATTGAGGGAAGTGTTTGGAAATCAGAAGTGTTTTTTATTATTTATTTATTTTTGGTACTAGAGATTGATCCAAGGGCATTCTACCTCTGAGCTACACCCCCATTCCCCCTTTTTAAAATTTTGAAACAGGGTCTTGCCAAGTTTCCACGCACTGACCTTGAATCTGTAATTCTCTTGCCTCAGCCTCCCAAGTACTATGATTACAGGTATGCACCAGAGTATCCAGCTCCCTTTAAAATAGGAGAGGGGTTGGTTATTGGTGATTAACCCAGGGACATACTACCTCTGGGCTACGCTCCCAGACCTGTTTTATATTTTATTTGGAAACAGGGTCTCACTAAGTTGCTGAGAGCCTCACTAAGTAGCTGAGGCTGGCTTTGAACCTGCACGATCCTCCTGTCTTAGCCTCCCAAGTACTGGGATTACAAGCATGCACCACCACACCCAGCCCCAGCCTTTTTAAAAATTTATTTATTTATTTATTTATTTATTTATTATTTTGGTGGTACTGGGGTTCCTGGAAACTCTTCTACCTCTGGGCTACACTCCTATACCTATTTTATACTTTATATTTGGAAACAGGGTCTCTTAAAGCCAGCGTGGCTGACTTCGAAACTGTGCGATCCTCTTGTCTGCCTCCCAAGCATGGGGATTACAAGCGTGCGCCACCACGCCTGGCTCTGGCTTAATTTTTATTTTGAAACAGGCTCTTACTAAGTCACTGAGGATCTTGCTAAGTTGTGGAGGGTCTTGTTAAATTGCTGAGGTTGGCCTCAAACCTGCAATCTTTTAGTTTCAGCTTCCTAAGTACTGGGATTACAGACATGGACCACTATGCCCTGCCTACATCTGGCTTCTTAAAAAAATAAAAAAGCCGGGCGTGGTGGCACACGCCTGTAATCCCCACGCTTGGAAGGCAGAAACAGGAGGATCGCATAGGTTCAAAGCCAGCCGCGCTGGTTTAAGAGACCCTGTTTCCGAATGAAAAAAAAAAAGTAAGCCGGGCGTGGTGGCGCACACTTGTAATCCCCGCGCTTGGGAGGCAGAGACAGGAGGATCGCGCAGGTTCGAAGCCAGCCCCGCTGGCGTAAGAGACCCTGTTTCAAAAATATAAAATAGGTCTGGGAGTGTAGCCCGGAGGAAGAAGGGCTTCCAGGAACCCCAGTACCACCAAAAAAAAAAAAAAAAAAAAGAAAAAAAAGTAAAATAGGTCTGGGGGTGTAGCCCAGAGGTAGAAGGGCTTCCAGGAACCCCAGTACCACCAAAAAAAAAAAAAAAAAAAAATCACCAGGCATGGTGGCCCATGCTTGCTATCCCACTACTTGGGTGGCTCATATAGGAGGATCACATGTTTGTGCTTAGCCTTAGCAATTTGCAACTTTGTGAGAATCTGTTTCAGACAAAAAAAAAAAAAAATTAAAACTAGGGTTTAGGTTGTAGTTCAGAGGTAGACTAGCCCTAGGTTTCATCCCCAGTAAAACACACACACACACACACATCACTGACTGCTGTGTGAACAGTATGTTGTCTGGAAGCAAGATCAGTTATTAGACTATAAAACTGATAGGGAGAGCTTGGCGTAGGGTGGCAGTCATGGAAATGGAGGGAAGTAGATCAATAGAAGTGTTTTATATTTCCAGTTTCCATTCACTTTATTTATTTATTTATTTATTTATTTATTTATTTATTTATTGGGTCTGGGGATGGAACCCAGGGGCATTCGACCTCTGAACTACACCCCCTGCCCTATGTTTTATTCTTTATTTTGAAACAGGGTCTCACTAAGTTGTGCAGGGCCTCACTAAGTAGCTGAGGCTGTCGGTGAACCGCGATCCTCCGGTCTTTGCCTCCAGAATACTGGGATTACAAGCGTGCGCCACCACGCCTGGCTTCCATTCACTTTATATTTGTGGTATAAAAACCCTATGTTGTAGCCACAGCTGAAGCCTGAGTCCTCTGTATAGAGACTCTGGTGTGGGTTTTTACAAGATGGTCAGTGAACTCCTGATAGGGAGATTTGGTAAACACAGTCTTTTCCCAGAGGTTAGGGGTGGAAGTTGTAGATCTTTGAGATGGCACCAAAGGTGGCCTTGGCAAAGTTGCCCAAAGTGGCAGTGCAGCCCCTGGCAGAGATGTAGCAGTCATCAATCCCAGCCACCAGCAGCAGCTCTTGGGCACAGGAGCTGACATGATGCCAGTGCCTCTTGGGGCAAGGATGAGGCGCACCAGCACAGAACCACAGCATCCTGTCACCTTGCAAGAGTGAGTGTGGGGCTTGCTGATCTTGTTCCCCCAGTAGCCTCTTTGCATGGGTACGATGGAGAGCTTGGCCAAGATGATGGCCCCTCAGATAGCAGTGGCTACCTCCTTAGAACACTTAATACCCAGGCCAATGTGCCCATTTGGTCCCCAATACTGACAGATGCCTTGAACCTGGTCCACTGGCCAACACAGGTGTGCTTCTGCACAGGCATGATCTTCAAAACCTCATCCTTGAGCGATGCACCCAGGAAAAAGTCAATGATCTCAGACTTCTTGATGGGCAGGGAGAAGAGAAGATCTCCTCCAGGGACTTGATCTTCACGTTCTTAGCCAGGCGACCCAGCTTGGTGACGGGAATCCACTCCTTGTCCTCGGCCTTGCCCCTGATAGCCTCATGACTTCGGCTGGGACCCTGACCTTGGAGGCTGCTGTTGAAGCCTCAGTGGAAGCTGCCATGGTCTCCCATGACTGGGCCCTTGGGACCTCTGGGCCCTCCCGCTGCACAGGCATCATCTGCCATTTGGTGTTTTCTAGGAGAAGCAGCAGAAGTGTTTTTATTTATTATTTATTTAATTTTGATATGTGGATTGAACCCGGGGATATTCTACCTCTGAGCTACACCTCCAGCCCTTTTTATTTTTTATTTTGAAATAGGGTCTCCCTAAGTTGCTAAAGGTCTCTCTAAATTGTTGAGGCTGGTCTTGAACCTGCAATCCTTCTGTCTCAGCCTCCCATGTACTGGAATTACAGGAGTGAACCACTGGGCCTGGCTTTCTTTTCTTTTTGCTTTCTTTCTTTCTTCCTTTTCTTTCTTTTTTAATAGAACCTATAGGACTTGCTGGTGGATGGAATATGGAGATCGGCAAAAGGATACACTGACTCAGATTTTTACTTTCCTAAATGGAAGGAGTGTGGTGCCATCTAGTATAATTATCTGGGGGAGAATCAGGGCAATTTTTATTCTTTGTTTTGAAACAGGGTCTCACTGAGTTGCAAAGGGCCTCATTAAGTAGCTGAGGCTGTCTGAGAACCGCGATCCTCCTGTCTCAGCCTCCCAAATGCTGGGATTACAAGCATGCACCACCACACCCAGCTGATCAGGGCAGTTTTTAAAACTTGTGGTGACTATTAGATATGAGTAGAGGTGTCAGCGATAGTCAAATATGTGAATCTGGCATTTTGAGCCAAGCCAGGGGACCTGGGTGTGGTCTAAGGGGTTTAAGTGAGGAGGATGAGGAAAGGGAGTTCGTAAAAGGGCTGGTAGATCTTGGGGCACACACCCTGAAGGGAAGACCCTAAAGGTGACAGGGGGTTCTTTCTGGGCCATAAGCCCCCCCCACCCTGTACACCTCCCAAGCTCATGCCCCTTGCTGGTACAGGTTAGTGTCCAGTGGAGCCCAGGATGTACCTGTCTTTTCCCCTGGGCCTGGTTCCTTCTTGGCTCCAGGTATCCTTCTAACTCTGCTCACACCAGCTTTTCCAGTTCAGCAGGAATTGGGAAAAGGTCTGGCACCAGCCCTGCTTCCCTTCGTCAGATGCATCTTTGCTCAGGTGTCCAGTGACTCAGTTTCCCTGTCACCCCTTGCCATTCCTCACCCTTAGTGCGGGGACTGGTGATATGCATATGTAAATGCATGGCCAGAAATAATTACAGGCTGAATCAGTGGCCGCACTAGATATAGAACTGAGGCGTCTTGACTCAGAAACCCGGGGTTCTTTCTCTCTACAGCCCAGCGGACGCTGCGTCCGCGCCGCGGCCCGGACCCTTCCGGAGTATCCGCAGCCATAACAGAGGACCAGTTCCTCTGCGGCTCCCACGCGCTTCCGCGCCACCCGAGAGACGTGGGCGGGGAGTGGGCGGGGCCTCGTAGTGGGCGGGGCGTCCTCGAGTTCCGGAGTCGAGTAGCTGGCCGCCCTGGTGGAGCAGAGATGCAGCCGCCGCCCCGAAAAGTGAGATTGGCCTGGGAATGGTGACTCCTGGTGGGCTGGGGGAGCGGAGGGAACCCGAGGGTACCCGACTGGCTATCGGGGGAGATGGGGAGTGGGAAGAGGTCAGAACCTAACCGCGAAGTAACCGAAGAAACAGCTCAGCCCCTTCCCGGCCCCGCCCCCTCACCTCTTCCTGCGCTGTATATTTTAGGTCCCCGAGCCTTGGTCTTCATCTTCCCCTTAATCCCACAGGTGAAGCCCGCCCAGGAGGTGAAGCTTCGTTTCCTGGAACAGCTGAGCATCCTTCAGAGCCGGCAGCAGAGGGAGGCGGATCTTCTGGAGGACATCAGGTAAAACCCCTTATGCCTCATATACCTCCATCGTCGCCTCTTCGTCCGCCTCTTCTTCCTCAACATACATCTGCCTGATGGGGTGGGGCAGGGGCGACGAGCTCTCCAACTACCCATCCAGGGCCCTCACCCTAGGCCTGCCTCTCCAGATCCTGGAAATACCCATCAACACACTGGGACCCTCCCTCAAACCCTTCGGCTGCACGCCAACTCTCCCCACCCCACATCCAAGCTTAGGGCAGAATCTCCTCCCTCTTCCAGACCTGTTGGAAGGCTGGTGGACAGCATATCCAAGCCGCCATCAGTTTTCACCTCTGAGCCCACAGATGATCCTCCAGGGGTGGGGAGGATCCTGCTGGGGCTTGAGCGGTGAGGTGAGGCTGCCCTGTGTTGCAGCTGCCTGAGGTGACCTCAAGGACTCTGGCTCTTCAGTCCCATTTTCTCTGGGTGCAGCCACACTCTAGGCTGGCTCCTGTCTTTCTTCTGCTCAGGCTGAGGGGAGGATTGAGGATGGGAAAACAGGGCCAAACAGTAACCCCCAGCCCCACTCCCAATCTCCACAGATCCTACAGCAAACAGAGGGCAGCCATTGAACGGGAGTATGGGCAGGTATGGGTTTCTTTTCTGGACCTTTTCTCTTGTTCTAGCTTCCTTTACACCACCAGCAATGTCCTTCCTGTATTATGGTCACGAACAAATGCCTAGAGTCAGGCAGATGTGTATCAGATTCCTGCTGTGCTCCTTATTAGCCATGTGACCTTGAACAAATTACTTAACGTTTCTCCACCTCAGTTTTTTTCTCTGTAAAATGGGAATAATAAAAATACATTACCCTCATGTTGGGTTGTTGTTAGAATTAAATAAGATAACAAATGTAAGACATTGAGCAAAGCAAATGGCATATATTATGCATCCCAGATTAGTATTTCTCCTGGTTGCTGTGGGTCTTCAAAAGGGAACCTTCAAAGGGCCTGTGATGGCTTTCTCACCAGGCACTGCAGAAACTGGCTGGGCCATTCCTGAAGAGGGAAGGGCAGCGGAGCGGGGAGATGGACAGCAGGTGGGTCTCACAGTGGGGAGGGCCTCAGGGGCCAAAAAGTGATGAGGTGCTTAGCCCCAGATACCTGTGGGGTGAAGACTTGGGGGAAGGGCACTTCAGCTGCAGGTAGAGCTGACACAGCAGCAGAAGAGGAGCTGACCCAGCAAGGACACTGGGGGTGGGGGCGGAGGGCATGAGCTAGCCTGTGGATGAGCTAATGGGCTAATCGATTGATGGGCTCCCAGACAAGGGGGGAGGGAAAGCACTCCATCTCCCACAGCGCGTACACGGGGTCTCATGAAGCTGTGGAGTGCTTCCCTCTTCAACACAGACCTTCTCTGGGGAGGGGCAGGTCAGTGTTTGGTGCCTGGCGCTGCCTGCTGGATGCCACCATGGCTGGGGGCCAAACCCGGCTCCAAGCGTCTGACCGATACCGTGACCTAGCAGGGGGCACAGGGCGCAGTGCCAAGGAGCAGGTGCTTAGGAAGGTATGGCTCAGTGGATGGGGTGAAGGAAGAGCCGGCTTGGGACTGGAGATGGTCTGGGTCAGGACTTTGTGTGTCCATGCCACCAGGGGACAGAGAGCCTCCAGAGGGCGCAGGCGGAGGTGCTGCAGTCTGTCCGGGAGCTGAGCCGAAGTCGGAAGCTGTATGGGCAGCGGGAGCGTGTGTGGGCCTTGGCACAGGAGAAGGCAGCTGATGTCCAGGCCAGGTGGGCTCATGGGTGCTTAGGAGGCCCAAGGTCGGGGTCTGGGAAGGTGCGATGTGGAGCCAAGGCATCAAAGCTGGGCCTGGCTCAGATTCTTCTCCCTCACCTACACAGGCTCAATCGAAGTGACCATGGGATCTTCCACTCTCGGAATAGTCTCCAGAAACTGAGTGCCAAGGTGAGGGGCAGGGGAGCCTAATGGTTTGGAATCCAGGGGCATAAGTACAAGAGAATGGGTTGAATCCAGGCTCTTCTACTTCCTAGGTGGGTGACTGTGGTTAATATACTTCATTTCTGAGCCTCATTTTATTTGTACAATAGAAAAAATACCTCTCTCTTTCATTCCTAATGTGTGTTTATTAAGGACTTCTGTGTGGTAGGCACAGAAGGCACTGGGGAGACAGTGGAGAACAAGGCCAGTGGAGTTCCTGCCCTCACATCCTGGTTGAGGGAGACAGAGAGTATGTACAACACATCAGATAAGATGGAAATAAGGCAAGGTGCGAGGATGAAGGGTAACAAATGGGTATAATTTAGAGAGAAGGCTTCTGAACAACTGGCCTGTGTCAAGAAGCCAGCCATGAAAGATCTAGGGAAGAACATTCCAGGGAGAGGGAATGGTGAGTGAAAACTCCAAGGTGAGAATAACTCTGTAGACTTAATGAACTGACAGAAGGCCAGTGTGTCTGCAGCCCTGTAAGAGTGCTTGAACAGGGGTGAGAGAGGCTGCAGGGGCCAGCTCATGTTGGACCCAGTAGACCACTGGGAAGAATAGTTCGGATTTTATTTTGGACATAGGTGGAGGAATTTGAGCAAGAGTTATGTGTGGACTTTGTTGTCTCATGCCAGGTACATCGTAAGTGTTCAGAAATGTGAGAACATTCTGGAACTGGATTCTGGGTTGGCCTTGGGTCTACCACTCTCTTTTGATTTCTGTTTCCCCCTCCTAGCTGTCTGCCCAGTCAGCCCAGTACTCCCAGCAGCTGAGAGCCGCCCGCAATGAATACCTGCTCAACTTGGTGGCCACCAATGCCCACCTTGACCACTATTACCAGGAGGAACTTCCAGTCCTAATCAAGGCCAGTCCTAACCCAGAAGACCCTCTGCTTTCCACTCCCTGTGATGCTGGCTGGTGCTAGGGCCCTAGCCTGCTTAGAATGAGTAGAAGAAATATACTTGGTTTCTGGGTCTGCTTTTAGCTAGTTGCATGTAATCATACAGGACACTTAACCCCTCTCAACCCCTTCTTCATCAGTGCTAACCCAAGTTCTGCCTACCTTATTACATTAATGAGGTTCAAAAAAGAGAATGGATGTAAACGTGTCTTAAGCTGTTAAGTGGGGCTGTGGGTGTAGCTTAATGGTAGAGCCTTTGCCTGGCATATACAAGGTCCTGGGTCCTGTTCCCAATGCTGGAAAAATAAAATAAAAAATAAATACACTGTTAAGTAGTGGTGTGCATAAATGAGGGCCTGTGATCAGAAGTAGTAATGTCTATTCCTTCCATACCTCGTACCCACCCCCCATTCAAACCTGGACAGAGAGCTTGCTTTGCAGGAGAGGCCTGGGGGCAAGGTGGTATCAGTGTCTTGGGGTTCTCTTCAGGCCCTGGTCAGCGAGGTGTCAGAACACTTGAGGGATCCCTTGACTTTACTGAGTCGCACTGAGCTGGAAGCTGCGGAGATGGTCCTGGAACATGCCCACCATGGGGGACAGGCAACCTCCCAGGTGAGGGCTGGGGGCTGTGAGAACTCCCCTAGAGATCCTTTTACCCTCTCTCCAACACAGCCCTCCCCACTGCATGTCTGCCCCTACTGGGATTGAAGCCAGGGTCATTCTACCTCTGAGCTATACTTCTAGCCCTATTTTTTTATTTTTATTTTGAAACAGGGTCTCACTAGGTTGATGAGCCTTACTACTTGCTAAGGCTGTCCTTGAACCTGGGATCCTCCTGCCTCAGCCTCCCAAGTACTGGGGTTACAAGCGTGCGCCACCACACCTGGCATGTCTGCCTCTTCTCACTGTATCCTCTTTTTTCTAAGAGGTGCTGGGGACAGGGTTGGAGAGGGGGCCACTCAGTGAGTAACCATGCCTCTTCCCACCCCCAGGTAAACTGGGAGCAGGATGTGAAGCTGTTTCTTCAGGAGCCTGGAGTCTTTTCCCCCACTCCACCTCAGCAGTTTCAGCCAGCAGGGGCTGATCAGGTGAGCTCTCCCAGCTGGCTGGGACAGGCCAGATATAAATTGAAACTGTGGTTTAGGCCTCACGTCCATTATTCTAATCCTTGCTCTAACTCAGTGACAGTTAAATCTTGGAGAGGGGGTTTTAGAATTCCAGTTTGCCTCCCTCCACCAGGACACACAAACACACTACGGTCCACCATGTGGTCACTTCACTGCAGTGTCTCTGCCTTTCACCCCTGTCCCTCAACTCAGGTCTCATTCCCAGGACCGTCTGTGTCCACACAAAGGCAGACCTGTGCCCACAGACATGGGCATTGCTCCCATCTCTTTGCCCCTGGAAGCCAAGACAGAGAGGTGAAAGGAGAGAACTGGAAAGAAGGATGGCCTCAGGTTTTCCTCACAGTACCCCCTCTCCCCTTCAGGTGTGTGCCCTGGACGGGGCAGCAGGAGGCATGGCTGGGGAGAGTGGCCTGGAGAAAGAGGTTCAGCACTGGAGCAGCCGAGCTGCCCGAGACTACAAAATCCAGCACCATGGGCATCGGGTGAGGTGGGGGTGCAGGTGTGTGGGTGGGTAAGAAATGCTAAGAGATGGGGATCCCGGAGGCATTGGGGGTGTCATGGAGCTGTAGACAGGAGGGTGGGAAAGGTACTTTGACATAACAGTAGGACACGTTAGTTAAGAGCACTGCTCTTGGAGCTAGACTAACCTGGGTTGTAATTCATTTCTGTTGTCTGAGTTCTGTAACCCTGAATAAGAGAGTGACTTCACTTCTCTGGATTTCAGTTCCCTCATCACTAAAGTGGCGCCAATAATAGCACCCACCTCATAAGGAAGATTAAATGACATAATGCTAGTGATGCAACTAGCAAAGTACCAGACCCAGAGCAAGTTTTGGTCCACAGTATCTCCACCCACCTCTGCCTTTCCCACCAGGTGCTGCAGCGACTGGAGCAGAGGCGGCAACAGGCCGCAGAGCGTGAGGCTCCAGGCATAGAACAGCGACTCCAGGAGGTGAGGGAGAGCATCCGGCGGGCACAGGTGAGTCACAGCCCTGGGCTTAGAGCCATTGAGTCCTGGATTCTCAGGCAGGCCTATCTCCACTCCTCTTTCTGATGGCAGGAGGGAGGGGGAGGCAGGGAGGCAGAGGGTGGACACAATTGGCCAGGCTCCAGTAACTTCCTTCCATCCCATGCCAGGTGAGCCAGGTGAAGGGGGCTGCCCGGCTGGCCCTGCTGCAAGGGGCTGGCCTGGATGTGCAGTGCTGGTTAAAGCCAGCCATGACCCAGGCCCAGGATGAGCTGGAGCAAGAGCGACGGCTCAGTGAGGCTCGGCTGTCCCAGAGGGACCTCTCTCCCATGGTGAGCTCCTTCTTCCTGCAGCCGTATACACCCAGGAGGGTAAAACTCCCCAGTGGAAGGCAGGCCCTTTAAAATGGGGTCATAGGAGTACGTAATTTTGAGGTCATTGCGAGGCTTAAACAAGAGCATTCATATAAGTCTTTGCATGATTCCTTCTTACTGGGATAGAACCCAGGGGCATTCTACCTCTGAGCTACACCCCCAGGCTTATTTTTTATTATTTATTTTGAAACAGGGTCTCACTGAGTTGCAAAGAGCTTCACTTAGTAGTAGCTGAGGCTATCTGCAAACCATGATCCTCCTGCCTCAGCCTCCCAAATGCTGGGATTACAAGAGTGCACCACCACGCCTGGTTCAGTCTTTGCATGATTTCTGACATAGAAAGCCCTCAAACTTTTATTATGAGTATAAAATGATGGTTAAGAACTCATGTTCTGGGGGCAGTCTATAAGTGGTTTGAGTGCCAGGTACTTCAGTTCCTAATTGTGTAGTCCTGGAAAATGACTTAACCTTTCTGAGCCTTAGTTTCTTCAAAAATAAAATGAGATTAGTGGTTAAATTAAAAAAAAACACTGAGTTATTATGAAGAGTAAATGAAGCTACATATATATATATGTATATATATATATATATGATATTTAGCATTATGCAGAACATATTAAGCACTCAGTTGCTGTAACTCTGCTATTCCTTAGTATTATCCTGCTCTGTGGTGATTGTGGTTTTGAGACCTGGTGGTTGTTTCAGGGTACCACCTTGGAGGAAGATTCTGGGTGTCCTTTAGGAATAGGATGGGGGTTGGTGGGCTGCATAATCATGTCTGTCCTCTGCTCCTCTCCAGGCTGAGGATGCTGAGCTTTCTGACTTTGATGAATGTGAGGAGACAGGGGAGCTCTTTGAGGAGCCTGTTCCCCCAGCCCTGGCCAACAGGACCTTCCCCTGCCCTGCACATGTGGTGTTTGGCTATCAGGTGTGAATTGGGGGTGGGGGACTTCAGATGGGCAACAGTAGGAGACAACCAAATCCTGACTCCTTCCTTGGGGCTTAGGCAGGGTGTGAGGATGAGCTGACCATCACAGAGGGTGAGTGGCTGGAGGTCATAGAAGAGGGAGATGCTGATGAATGGGTCAAGGTGGGTATGAGACTCTGGGTTCTGACCTTGGGTTGGGGACTGTGGGAGGACTTCTCTGTGGCCCCCCCAGGACCCATCCAGGCAAAGCTACAAGCCTGAGTGGAGGAGAGCCAGGGCCATTGACCGCTGAGGTAAGTCTGGTATCTGTTCACATTGCTGGCTGAGCAGGCTCGGAACCAGCATGGTGAGGTAGGCTTTGTTCCTGAGCGGTATCTCAACTTCCCGGATCTCTCCCTTCCTGAGAGTGGCCATGAGAGTGACAATCCTTCGGGGGCAGAGCCCACAGGTAAGAAAAGAGAATTCTGGTTCTGGGTACCCTGAGTAGAGAGATTGGTTACGGTCTTGGGGTGTCAGGGTCCTAGAGGACTGCCCCCACCCCCATCTCTTGCTCTCTCCTGGCCTCTGCAGCATTCCTGGCCCGCGCCCTGTACAGCTACATTGGACAGAGTGAGGAAGAGCTGAGCTTCCCTGAGGGGGCGCTCATTCGCCTGTTGCCTCGGGCCCAAGATGGAGTGGATGATGGCTTCTGGAGGGGAGAGTTTGGGGGTCGTGTTGGGGTCTTTCCCTCCCTGCTGGTGGAGGAGCTGCTTGGCCCTCCAGGACCATCTGAATTCTCTGACTCTGAACAGGTGAGGCCTCATTCTCCCTGGGTCCCCAGGTGCCTCTGGGTTATCGCTCACCCCAGCAAGGCTGCATATTCATCTTAATGCCCCACCTGCCCCACCCCAGCTTTACCTCCTGTGCTGGCTTGAGCTGTCTCCTCTCCTTTGGCTGGGCAGAGTAAAGGGAAACCAAGGAATCTTCCTAGGAGTTTGGAGAATGTTAGTGCCAGACAGACCTGAATTTAGATTTCTATTATATGACCTTGGGCAGTGACTTAACCTCTCTGAGCTTCTTTCTTCATGTATAAAAAGCAGAAAATTCCTGCTTTACCAGGCTCACTATCGTTACTAGAGATAACAAAGGTAAAGTTCTTAGCCCCATGGCTCACAGGAGTGTTTTAATTGTGATGCCAATTGCCACGATATAGCAGGAAGAGTGTAGGCGTGGGAGTGAGGAGACTCAGGTTCTAGCCACCACTCTGCCATGGCTGACAGTGATCTTGGGCAGACTGCTCAACCTGAATCTCACTTCTAACATAGGAGCCATAAAAATGCCTAACTTATGGGGTGGTGGTGAGGACTGAATGAATTAGTGTACGTGCAATGCTAACAGAATACCTGAGACACAAAGTGTTAGATACATACTGGCTGTTGAAGTATCAGTTATCACCCCGCCTGAATACAAGCACTTAGCTATTTCCTGAATTGGGAAGTGATGGGACAGGAAGTGAAGATGGGATGAAGAAAGAACTGGTGAAACCTTCACACATGCCAGAAATAACTCAGTGCCCACCCTGCCTCCAGACGCTGCCGTCGCCTTCTCCTCCCAGCTTCTCCCCTCCCGCACCCATCTCTGTCTTGGATGGATCTCTTGCACCTGCCCTTCCTGGAGGTGAGCAGTGGGAAATGAGGGCCCTGGGAGGAAAGGATGGCAAGGAGGAGTCTTGGACTCAGGTCATACTCCACTCCTACATGCCCTCAGTATACCTCTCAGGAAGTCCACTCTAGTCTGATGGGGCACATTGGAGCTGGGCTGGCCAGGCTCAAACCCTGCTGTCACTTCCCAGCATGTGACTTGAAGTGAATGTTAAATGTGCCAGTGCTTGGTTTATGTCCTTTCTAAAGTGAAGAGAAAGGTACTACGTTATTACATTGTGAGAGTTAAAAAAGAGGTCTATAGAGTTTATGGTATTGTGCACAGCTTGTAATAAGTATGTAAATAGCAGCTATTTTTTCAACATTATTTTAAAAATAAGCCATCTTTTCTCACTGTATTTTATCAAAATGTACTCTTTGAGCCAGGTGTGGTGGTGCATGCTAGTAATCCCAGCATTTGGGAGGCTGAGACAGGAGGATCGTGGTGGATTGCGGTTCGCAGACAGCCTCAGCTACTTAGACCCTCCCCAACTTAGTGAGACTCTGTTTCAAAAAATAAGGAATACAGCCGGGAGTGGTGGCGCACGCTTGTAATCCCAGCATTCAGGAGGCTGAGACCCAAGGATCGCGGTTTGCGGACAGCCTCAGCTACTTAGCGAGGCCTTCTGCAAGTCAGTGAGACCTGGTTTCAAAATAAAGAATAAAAAATAGGGCAGGGGGTGTAGCTCGGAGGTCGAATGTCCCTGGGTTCTATCCCTAGTACCGCAAAAAAAAAAAAAAAGAGTACTTTTTGCTCTTAAAGTACTTGTTCTTGAACCCTGCAAATACCTAGCTCTGTCATTTTCTGTCTTGACTTTTTTTTGGTCCTCTTTGTGGTACTCAGGATCAAACCCAGGGCTTTGTACATGCTAGGTGAGCACTCTATCATTGAGCTACACCTCCAGCACCTCCTTTCCTTCTTTCCTCTTGAAATGTCTACCTTTTATTAAACTTTCTGGTCCCATCCCCGACCGACCCCCTCCTAGATTCACCACCTTTTCTAACACCTCTAGTTCACCTTGCATGACTAAGCACTCTGACACCTGTTGTGTTTGTTGACATTTCACTATTGAGTTTCTGAAAGCTCCTGGGAGTTGGGGGCCTTTATACTACTTCCCTTTCTTTTCTTTCTCTTTTTTTTTTTTTTTTGTGGTATTGGGAATTGAACCCAGGAGAATTCTCCAAGCTGTACCCCAGCCCTATTTTATTTTTATTTTGAAACAGGGTCTTGCTAGGTTGATGAGAGTCTCACTGAGACTGTCCTTGAACCTGCGATCTTCTTGTCTCAGCTTCCCAAGTATGTCATTTCCCATTCTTTGGTACGTTGGCCATAGCTGATTATTTTGCAGTTGCCCAGTAACTAATTGTTGAGGGTGGGTAGGTAGATTGATGGATTTTACAGCTCAGGTTGGTGAATATCTGCTAACCCAGCAAATACTTATGGAGTATCACAGTCCTATGTGCTGGAGATGGAGCACTGAACAAAACAAAGCCTGAAGACTGACTATGGTTCTTGTTTCCAGACAATGCCTTGGACTGCCCCGGACCCCTGGACGTGACAGCACCTCGACTCAGGCCGGTAAGGGCCCCTGCCTGGGAGAAGATTGTATGTAGAGGGGTCATTCCAACTGATCCTGTTTTGTCTGCTGGTCTGAGAGAATGGACAGGAATTCCCCCGAGAAAGGACTCTGGAGCACTAACTGTGTGTCCCCTACAGATGCGTCCACCACCTCCACCGCCAGCTAAAGCCCCGGATCCTGGCCACCCAGATACCCTCACATGAAGCCAGGGGGATCAGAACACCCAAGTGATGCTGCTGCCCCTGTCTCCAGGCTATCAGAGACTCCCTCTCAGTGATCCAGAACAACAGTCAAAAGCTGAAATTCCTCCCATGTCCACTCTCACCTCCAGGGTTAGAAACCTTCCCCTCTTGTTTCTGGGGCTAGAACTCATTCCTTTTCCCAGTTGTCCTCCTGCCATCTTTAGGGCTAGAACTACCCCTTTGTCTTCTGCCATTACTCCATCTCTAGGGTGATGAAATAACCTTAGATATCTGGGGCTGGTGCCCATCCCCCAATGTCTTGACTGGCTCTGGCCCATATGTCTCCACCCTAGTTCTGTGGCCCACCCTCTCTGGATGCCAGGGTCATTGGGGTTGGGGCCAGGAGAGGAGCAGCCATGGGAGTCAGAAGGAGCTGGAGCCAATATGTGAAGCAGCTGTAATGGTCTGAGAGGATTTATTGATGGTGAATAAAGGGCACGCAGGCCAAGCCAGGGCCTAGACCTCTTGTGCCAAGGGATAGGGAATCTAAGGTGCTATTGCTTTTGGAGCCTACCAAGGGCAGGGGCCTGGTCCCAGACTCCACGCTCTAGCATGTGGAGTGAGGTGCTGGGGAAGGCAGGCCAGGCAGCCTACTGGCAGGAAGGGGAAGGGAAAAGCCTGGGTCCAGGAGTGGGAAGGACTTTCTCCCAAGGTCCCCCAGCCTGAGACTGTGCAAATCCAGTTGAAAGTAGAGCTGGCCCCTGGCTGGGGGGAGGGCAGAGCTGTCCAGTGGAGGGGAAGGCTTTCATTGCTGCCCACCCCTTGGCCCTGTCCGCTTGTAGTCCATCAGCACAATGAAGAATGAGGCTTGGAGGAGAGGAAGAGGAACAGTGTTGCTTCCTGTTCAAGCTATCCCAGATCTTCTCCAGGGGCTGCAGCACCTTCGCTCTCCCCTGGCGCACACACCCACTCCCATCACAACTCAAGGAATTTATAGCACAGGCTAAGCCTGTAGTTCACTCTGGGGTTTCAGGGAGCTGATGGGCTTATGTAGTTTAGATAGGGGTGGGAGGACAAGATTAGCTGATTTGGGGCTCAGTCAGACTCACCTCACATACCCCCTGCTCCCCGTGGTGGAGACACCTGGGAGGAAGGGGAGACATCAATACCAGGAACAGGAGGCGGGTCATGTCAGGGCTTTGCAGAGTGGGGGGCAGTAACACTGAGCCCGCCACAGCCCGCTGCAGCCTGGCCATGTCTTCATACCTGGTGATCTGAGGTGTCCGGTTTGCTTGCCTGTCCATTTGCCTCATGACTGGGCAGCCTCGGGCTTGGGGCCCTCCCTCTGGCCCCCAGTGTTGGCTCTGTAGAGGCTCCAGGGTTCCCTTCAAGTTCACGAGGGACTAAGCTGCTGTCCCCAAGTCTTCCATTCTGCACTGGGGGACTGGCTAGGGCCCGTGCCTCTTCAGGGGGCAGCCTCTCAATGGCAGACGTCCCTTCCCTGGGCTGCCCTCCCCCAGAACCCTGACCACCCCCCGGGTCTTGTCCCCCACCAGAGCCCCAGCTCCTGTCTGTGGGGGAAGCATCACGGTGCTCATGCAGCCCATAGCGCTTCTCAATGTGTGTCACCCGGAACCTGGAAGGGGGAGAACACTGGAGCTTAGGACCATAACGAGGCTGCCGGGCCTCCCCTCTGGCTAGAGACATCCTGGATTTGATGGCTGCCCCCTCTGGCTAGAGACATCCTGGACTTGATGGCTGCTCCCCTCTGGCTTAGGGCACAGGAGGCCATCTCAGATTGTGGGGCACACTGTGCAGCCTGACCCCTGTCGAAATTCCCAGACCAGGAGGAAGAAGCCAGGGCCCATCTGTGGGTCAGATACTTGATCACAAGGGCCCCCACCTCAGTCCCTCTTTCCCTGGGGCACGGTATCCTCACCTGCCAACAGAGAATACAGTGGTCTCTCCAGGCCGGGGGCGGCTTTTGCCTTCCTTGGAGCGTCCCTGACGAACAAGTGGGGGCCTCTTGTTGCGGCTGCAATGGATGCAAGGGGCTGCAGAGCCCAGATGCACTGTGTGGTGATGGGAGGGGGCTCCATCCTGCAGGCTGGAGGTGGCATCCACGCTGGACAGTAGGGAGGAGGGGAGCAGAAGTGATCTTTCCATTTCTCTTCCTGTTCTGTTTCCTCCTGTGCTTCCAGCAGGCTCTTTAAATTCCCAGAAGCCCCACCTTCCTCAGGCCCCAACATTACTTTATCTAATAAACTTAATATTAAGATATGAGTGGCCATGTATTTTTCCTTCCAGCCCTGTTTGCTAATGCTTAACCCAAAAGAGTGGCACCAGAGGTGGATGTAGGTAGGCTTGATGACATCTAGATGGGAGACATGATTTGAAGGATTTGGGATTGCTGCAAAACTTTCTTCCTCTAGGTGAGCTAGCTTACCCTCCCCAACCCCAGACATGCAGCAATACTGGGAGGGACTGTGCTGGAGGAGAGGGTACTCTCCAAGGCAAGCTAAGTCCTGCTGGCCCTTGTTTCCAGCTCACCTGGAGAGCTGCACTGTCCCTTCTCCTTCACTGTCCCCCAGCATCTCCTTTAAGGCCTCAGCATTGGCTGAGGGGAGAAGGAAAAGAGGGAGTCAGTGGAGGGGGAGGTCAGGGCAAGAGAAAGGGTGGGAGGAAGCAATGGGTCAGTCTACACCCACCTTCATTTTGGATGATGCAGCGAACAATTCTTTCTACTGTGTCCTCATTCACGTCATCGTCCTCAGCTGAAGGATGAAAGAGGTTGGCAAAGAAATGGGAAATGAGTCAGCTTTGGAGGAATATGACCTGATGGCTCAAGACTTCTCCCTTTACTTATATGCCATTATGCTGAACTTCAGCATTTCAGGCACCAGAAAAGATGGGATGTCAATGGAAGCCCAAAGCTACCATCAGTGAGCGCTGCCTGCCCATTCTGTCTTCTCTAGCCTTGCTTTCAGGGTGGTGTCACCCTACTTGCTGACTAAAGGATTCATCACTAGGCTTCCTGCAGGCTTGGTCAGAATTTGGCCTGGGTCTGTTGGCCAGGGTGGCAGAAAAAGATGCGGGGAGAGGGGTAAGGGAGAAAGGTGACCGAGCCAGGTTGCAGACTCCTCACTCACGGGGCTGGAGCTGGGCGTCATCAGGCTCCGAGCCCCTGGACGTGCGGCAGCGGTAGCCTTTCTTCTTGAGCACGTGGCAGATCATGAAGCCCACGAGGCCCATGAGGAAGAAGACCAGCACGAGCAGGAAGAGCATGTACAGCCCATGTTGGGGCGGCTCCAGGTCAGGCTGTGGTTCCGACATGAGGCCCTGGGGGGCGAGCGCGGGCCAGGGCGCCTCCTGGGTTTAGGGGGCTGCAGCTGGGGATGGGGGAGAGTTTTACGAATGTGGTCCCCAAGCACTCCTCAGAGGACCAGCCCCACTCCCTACCCATGGGAGCTGTCCGGGCTGGGGGTGCTGGTCCGCAACACCTCCCGAGGCTGGTGTCAGCCGGTGGCTGCGCAAGCCCTTTTGCCACCACCCAGGACCCGCTTTTCCGATTCCCCGACGTTCCCTTTTCAGCTCAGCCCGTGCTTCCGTCCCTCCCAAGGACACTGCAGCGCAAGATGGGACAAAATTCTCAGGCGGCGGGCGCAGATAGCACGCCTGAGTCAGCGTCCGCACCTCCTCCGCGCTGGCCTGAGCAGGCCTTATGGCAGCCCCCTCCCCTCCCAAGACGGCCCAATCCCTCCCCCCTTCTCAGTCCCTCCCACTCTGACCACCTGGCCCACCCAGTACCGGTGGTTTTGTTCTGGCTTTGGTTCCGGCTCCGGCTGCGGTTCCGGCTGCAGGGGCGTCCTAGTCCGGCTCAAGGCCCCCGACGCCCTCCCGGCGCTCATCCCTTGATTCCTCCCCCTCCCCCTACGCCACCTCACCGGCTCCGGGCTGTGGCTGCGGATACCGGTGCCGCGGCAGACGAAGGGGGGGAGGGAAGGATGGTGGGGGATGCGGACTGGTTGGGAGCCGCTGCAGAATCCCGACACTCCGGCCCTAGAAAAGGGAGGAGATGGGGAGGGCCTCCGCAGCCGCCCTGGGTTCCCAAAAGCCTTCTCCCGTCGCCGGCTCGGGACCGAGGGGCGGAGCGCAGGTGTGCGGGGCGCCGAGCGCGCGTGACTGCGCCCCCCCCCCCGGGGGAACGTGCCGCGCCAAGTCTGGGTCCGCGTGGGGGACCGGAGGCCAGGCGGGGGTGCTTCTCCACTGGTCTATCCCGCACGCCTGGCGCAGCCCTTGTCCTTAGATACCCCGGAAGACTGGACAGCCAGGGCTCTTCCTAGCGGGCTGGGGAAAGCTGGCTTTCCGAGAGGGGCAGTGTGGCCGGATCTTCGGAGCTTCATACACAGGTGACCAAGGCCTGCTCCCCGTTTGGGGCAAGTGGCTGGACGGGATGGCTCAGCTTCCAGAGGATTTGACCCCCGCTCGTAGTGAAATGGGCCTCGCATCCTAGGACCGGTGCCACCAGTCCCCCGCCCAAGCCTGTAGCTCGGCTGAGCCTGGAAAGACCGAGAGAGGCGAGGGGCGGGCCTCCGCAGGGGCGTGGCCTGGGCGTGGCCTCGGAGGCGGGGCCTACGGCTCCCAGTTCCGCAGAGGCAGCTGCGTGCTTGCGTAGCACGCACGGCCGGGGGCGGGGCGGGCGGCGGAGGCGCGGGGCCTGGTCCCGCCGGCGCTATGGCCAAGACCGTGGCCTATTTCTACGACCCCGACGTGGGCAACTTCCACTACGGTGAGAGAACTGGGTTATGCGTGAGGGATTGGGACGGAGAGGTTTCGAGGCAAGGGCTGCAGCTCCAGGGGTGGGAACTGATCAACTCTCTTCTCCCCACCCCCAGGAGCTGGGCACCCTATGAAGCCGCATCGCCTGGCATTGACACATAGCCTGGTTCTACACTATGGTCTCTACAAGAAGATGATCGTGAGTCCGGCCGCTTCTGCCGGGGTTTGGGATTGGGCGCGAGCTGTGTGGCCTTACGGATAGGTGGGCTGGACTTAATAAGTGCAAGCCGCCCCTAGAGTAGGGGGAGCTAGGTAAAAGATCCCGGGAGCACTTCCTGCATGCAGTGTTGGGGGTGGGCATTCTTTTACCCAATGGCAGTTACATTTTCACCTCAGGTCTGCCACTTTTTTTTTTGGGGGGGGGGCACTGGATGTTTGAACGCTGGGGCATTCTATTCTAACTTATACCCCTAGCCCTATTTTATTTTTTAGTTTAAGACAAGGTCTTAGTTGCAGAGAGCCTAAGTTGCTGAGGTGGGCCTTGAACCTGCAATCCTCCTCTCTCAGCCTTCCAAGTATTGGGATTACAAACATGTGCCGCCATGCCCAACTATTTCCCTACCTTTTGACCTTAGGCACACCAGCCTGGCCTAGGGTTAGTGTTGGGGAATCAAACTCATTAACCATTCCTACTAAGTAAACTCCACTGAACTATACTCATCCCCCTACATTTTAGGGTATAAACAATGATGTGGCCTCAGGCATGGGAGACCGGGATCTAGTGTATCTGGATGTGAAGTTTACTCTCAGTTCTTTCTTTCTTTTTTTTTTTTTTTTTTCCGGTAATGGGGATGGAACCCAGGGGCTTTCTACCTCCGGACTATACTCCCAAACCTATTTTATATTTTATTTGGAAACAGGGTCTCACTAAGTTGTTGAGAGCCTCACTAAGTAGCTGAGGCTAGCTTCGAACTTGAGCATCCCTCCTGTCTCAGCCCCCCAAGTGCAGGGATTACAAGCATGCTCCATCACGCCCAGCTCTAGTCTTTTTATTTTTGAAACAGGGTCTCACTGAGTTGTGAAGGGCCTCACTAAGTAGCTGAGGCTGTCTGAGAACCACAGTCTTCTGGTTTCCGCCTCCTGAATGCTGGGATTACAGGGTGCACCGCCACGCCCAGTTTATTTTCAGTTCTTACTCCCTTTCTTCTGCCACCTTTCATTACCTGCAAGAAGCTAAAAATCCAGGAACAACTCTGCAGCCTTATGCTTAAATGTGTATGTGTGTGTGGAGAGCAGGAGATGCCCTAGGTATTCCTTTTCCAACCTCTAGTACCTCTACATGATTCTGGGAGCCATGATTCTATCCAGCCGTCCATCTGTGATATGTACACTTGCAGTCTGTCCCCATCTTGGAATTTATAGCTCTGAAATGAGATAATGACAGACCCAAATCTTATGCACTTTGAGGGGAATTAGTCAACAATATGAATGTGTGCTCCCTGCTCATGCTGAGGGACAGACTAGTGGATTGGTCAAAGAAAAGCCTGAGGGCGTGATGGCACAGGCCTGTAATCCCAGTATGCAGTGAGATACTGGGATATTGGGATATTGAGACAGAAGGATCACAAGTTTGAGGCCAGCCTTAGCAATTTAGTAAGACTCTGTTTCAAAATAAAAAAAAAAAAAAATGAAGAGAGTTGAGGGTGTAGCTTGTAGGCAGAATGCCCCTGTGTACAACCTCAGTGCTCCCCTTCCCCCCCAAAAAAAGAAAAAAAAAACACTGAGATCTTAAAGAGCCCAGAGGAGAGAGGGCAGAATCAGTTCAGGGGAGGAGATGAGTATGGAGAGAGCCAAAAATCGGGATCTGGGGAAGAAGGCAGGCAAATCAGGGTTCAAGGTTGAGAAGAAAGAAGGGGCTGGGCTGGAGGTGGTCATTAGGGGTCTTGATAATTTCACCTGGCTAATAGGAGCTTCTCTTCTTCACTGACCTTTGTCTCACAGAATACCAAGGACTGGGAATGTGTGTGATTTTGGACAGTCTCCAGGGCTGGGTTCAGTGTGGATGGTCTCAGCCTCATGAGTGGGGCTGACCCTACCTAGGTTCATCTTTTGTCTCCACCCCAAGGTCTTCAAGCCATACCAGGCCTCCCAGCATGACATGTGCCGCTTCCACTCTGAGGATTACATTGACTTCCTGCAGAGAGTCAGCCCCACCAATATGCAAGGCTTCACCAAGAGCCTCAACGCCTTCAATGTGGGAGATGACTGGTGAGCACGGAGAGATGGACTGGGACTTTTTATGTCTCCTACTTTGATGCCAGGCCCTTCAGTGAGGCCTTGTGACAGTAGTGAGAAGATACAAGCGAGAGTAGGGGATGTCTCGGGGTCTACTTGTCATTGTTCAGTCAGTAGTTATTGGTCATTTGCTCTAGGCCAGACCATGTACTGGTGAACAGCAAGATTTTAAGATTTACCTGTGCTGAGTCCTGTGAAGGAAAGTTACAGGACCGAAAGAGAGTGAATACCAGATAGAATTGTCTAGCTTCTGGATGGCTGTCAGTGGAAGCTTCCTAGAGGAAGTAATGAAGATTGAGCTGAGATCTGAAAAAAGATTAGGAATTAGGTGAAAGGTGGTTGGAGGGTGAGGGAAAGGATGTTTTGGGCAGTAGGGATTCAATGTGCTAAGAGTCTGTGGTAGGATAGTGTATGACTCATTTGAGAAACAGAAAAAGGCCGAATGCAGAATATGAAGAGGGGAGTAATCTGCTTAGTGGGGATAGACAGCACGCTTGTAATCCCAGCATTTGGGAGGCTGAGACCGGAGGATCGGAGGATCGTGGTTCATGGACAGCCTTAGCTATTTAGTGAGGCCCTCTGCAACTCAGTGAGACCCTGTTTCAAAATAAAGAATAAAAAATAGGGCAGGGGGTATAGCCCAGAGGTCGAATGCCCCTAGGTTCCATCCCCAGACCCGCAAAAAAAAAAAATAAATAAATAAATAAAAATAAAAATAAAGAAATTTTAAAAAAGTAAACAGCTGCCAGATACAGTTGCACACGCCTTTAATCTCAGTACTTGGGAGGTGAGACTGGAGGATGGAAGGTTCAAGAACAGTTTCTGTAATGTAGCAAGACTCAGCAACCTAGTGAAACTCCATTTGAAAACAAAAAATAAAAAGGGTTGGGGATATAGTTCAGAGGTAGAATGCCACTGGGTTCAATCTCCAGGGAAAAAGAAAAAAAAAGAGTAAATAATTCTGTTATGAATTGGGTTTTATTGCTCCTAGAGAAAAGTTAAAGTATCTTAAAAGCAAGGGAGTGATTTGACATGGCCAGGTTTACATTGAGCTTTTATCACATATAGAAGACTGAGGGTTAGGTGCATTGAGAAAGGGAGTGAATGACAAGGATAAGTTATGATCCTTTCTTATACTCTAGTATACATCCATGAGAAATAATAGCAGCTATCTTTTACTGTTTTTTTTTCTTATTTTGGGGGCACTGGGAATTGAACCCATGGACATTTTACCACTGATCCCCAGCCTTTTTTATTTTATTTATTTTATTTATTTTTAATTTTATTTATTTTATTTTATTTTTTTTTTTTTTTGGTGGTACTGGGGTTCCTGGAAGCTCTTCTACCTCTGGGCTACACTCCCAGACCTATTTTATATATTTTTGAAACAGGGTCTCTTACACCAGTGCGGCTGGCTACGAACCTGCGCAATCCTCCTGTCTCTGCCTCCCAAGTGCGGGGATTACAAGCGTGCGCCACCACGCCCGGTTTATTTATTTTTAATTTTAATTTTTTTGCGGTACTGGGGATGGAACCCAGGGGCGTTCTACCTCTGAGCTATACCTCCTACCATATTTTTTATTCTTTATTTTGAAACCAGGTCTCACTGAGCTGCAAAGGGCCTTAATAAGTAGCTGAGGCTGTCCGCGGACCGCGATCCTCAGGTCTCAGCTTCCCGAATGCCGGGATTACAAGTGTGCACCATCACGCCTGGCTTCTTTTTTTTTTTTTTAATTTTTGAACAGGGTCTTACTGAGTTGCGAAGGGCCTCGCGAAGTAGCTTAGGCTGTCTGTGAGCTGCGATTGTCATGATCCTCCAGTCTCTGCCTCCCTAACGCTAGGATTACAAGCATGAGCCACCATGCCTGGCTTACACTTTTTATTAGGGAAAATTTCAAATATATTTGTAATTAGAAAACACTGAACTATATGTCCAGTCATGCAGTGTCAATGCTTACAAGTAAATGGCCTTTACTTACAAGTAAACCTCCCTGTGGTAGGTTTTTTGTTTTGTTTTGTTTTTGCTGTACTGAGGATGGAACCCAGGGGCATTCTACCTCCAAGCTATACCCCTAGCCCTATTTTTAATTCTTTATTTTGAAACAGAGTCTCACTGAGTTTCAAAGGGCCTTAGTAAGTAGCTGAGGCTGGCCGTGAACCGCGATCCGACTGTCTCAGCCTCCTGAATGTTGGGATTACAAGTGTGTGCCACCACTCCTGGCTTGTGTTAGATTATTTTAAAGCACATCTTTGGGGTCATATGATTTTATCCATAAATGTTTTATTATGCATTTCTAAGTGAAACTTTTTTTGTGTGGTACTGAAGATGGAACTCAGGGGCATTCTACCTCTGAGTCACACCCCCAGCCCTATTTTTAACTCTTTATTTTGAAACAGGGTCTAAGTTGCAGAGGGCATAATTAGCTAAAGCTGGCTGTGAAACTGTGATCCTCTTGTCTTGGCCTCCCAAGTACTGAGATTACAAGCGTGTACCACCACGTGTGGCTTCTAAATGAAACTCGTTTTTTTTTTTTTTTTTTTTTTTGTGGTACTGGGGGTGAAACCCAGGGGTTTTTCTACCTCTGGGCTATGCTTCCAGTCCTATTTTACATTTTATTTGGAAAGAGTGTCTCACTAAGTTGTTGAGAGCCTAAGTAGCTGAAGCTGGCTTTGAACCTGTGCGATCCTCCTGTCTCAGCCTCCCAAGCACTGGGATTACAAGCGTGTACCACCACACCCAGCTTAAATTGCTCTTTTAAAAAAAGTTACCATCATACCTAAAAATGAACTGTAATTCCTTAATGTCATCAAATACATGGTCAGTATTCAAGTATTCCCAGGCATTTCATATATATTTGTATACATTGCACGTTTTATATACATATTACATAGCTTATAAATATGTTACTTTTATATATATATGTATGTATGTGTATATATGTGTGTGTGTATATATATATATATATACATACACACACACACACACACACACACACAAACCTATGTATATATGACATACCTTATTTAAAGCAGGATCTAAACAAGTTCCACACATTGCATTTGGTGGATGTCTCTTTTTGTGTGTATAATGCTGAGGATTGACCTCAGGAACATTCTATCTCTGAGGTACACACCTAGCCTGTTTTTTGTGGTGCTAGGGATTCTACTCAGGGATATTCTACCTCTGAGCTACACTTCAGCCTTATTTTGCTTTTTATTTGGAAACAAGGCCTCGCCAAATTGATGTGAGCCTCACTGAGTTGCCATGGCTAGCTTTGAACCTGCAATCCTTTTATTGTAGTCTCCCAAGTACTGAGATTACATGAGTGTGCTACCATACCTGGCCTTTTTTTTTTTTTTTTTTTTAAGATCTTTCTAAGTTGTAGACAGTCTCTCTAACTTGCTGAGACTGGCTTTGAACCTGTGATCCTACTGTCTCAGTCTCAAGTACTAGGATTACGGGCATGGGCCACCATACCTGACTGGTTGATGTCTCTCGAGACTTTTAATCTATGCCTTTTTTTCTCTCCCCTTTGAATTTATTTCTTGAAGAAACCAAGTTGTTTATGCTATAGTTTTCTACAATAGCTACCATTTATTGAGTAAATACTCTGCTAGGTATTAAGCCGAGAGCTCCTAGTACATCTACTTTTCACACCAATCCTGAGATGTAATAGTCCTTTTCTTGACGTTATACATATGTGTACAGAGGTTTTATTTTATTTTATTTTATTTTTTGCGGGTCTGGGGATGGAACCCAGGGGCATTCGACCTCTGAGCTATACCCCTGTCCTATTTTTTATTCTTTATTTTGAAACCAGGTCTTACTGAGTTACAGAGGGCCTCACGCTGAGGCTGTCTGCGAACCGCCATCCTCTGGTCTCAGCCTCCGGAATGCTGGGATTACAAGCGTGCGCCGCCACGCCCAGCATTTTAGGGGAAATTTAGGTAACTCATTTAAGTAATTTAGCCCAAATCTCATAGTTGGTTAGTGGAGGTAGCAGGATTTAGATCTAGAGCCCAGGTTGTGTTTTGTTTTGTCTTGTGGAACTGGGGATTTAAACCCAGCCACTTGGGCATGCCAAGTATGTACTCTACTACTGATTCATATCCCCATCCTAGGTTTTTATTTTATTTTAATTTTTTTGGTGTGGTATGGGGGATTGAACCCAGGGGCATTCCACCTCTGAGTTACACTTTCAGTCCTATTTTACTTTTTAGTTTGAAACAGAGTCTCACTAAGTTTCAGAGGACCTCACTCAGTTGCTGAGGCTGGCCGTGAATCTGTGATCCTCCTACATACTGGGATTATAAGTATACGCTGCCACGCTTGGTTCTCATTTTAATTTTTATTTTGAAAAGCTTTTGCTAGGTGCTGAGGCTGGCCTTAAACCTGTAGTCTTCGTGTTTCAACTTCCCAAATAATGGGATTAGCAGCAAATGCCACCACATGAAGCTGATCATAGGTTTTTAACCTACTTCATAATCTGTTTGCCTGAAAGATCCTACTGAGAGAGGCAGCCAGTATTCTCATGAGACCAACTTTTTAGGGTGGCATTGAACACTTTCTCATCCTTATCCCCACACTTAAGCTGCTCGGGATGCCTTCCTGAAATGCCCTCAACTCTCCATACACCTTCTTCAAGGCCTTTCTCAGCCTTTACACCACCTCCATAAAGCTGCTCCTGATCACTCCAGCTCACACAACTCTGTCCTAACACACTACTTACTGCTCTTTAGGTGGTGTCACATGCTATCTTGGGTAGTTTTTTGTTTTTTTTGTAATTGTTCCTGCTATTATTTCTGATTTCACTCTTTAGGTGTGGGAATGCAGACTCAGCACTTAGGCTCCAGCTAGAACCCTGTAAATACTCTTTGCACAGTGAGGGGCTCCACCATCTCTGGGCCATTTGACTATATCAGTAGTCCTGTCAAATTTAAGCTGTAGTTATGCTTCCTTGTGTTTCAGAGAAGAATCAGGGATTTTCCTTCCTTTTTTTCGTTTAGTTAATCTCTGATTGTTTTTAAAGTAATCTGTTTTTAAGGTAATCTAATATAAATAGCCAAATTGTACTACAAGGTTTTTAATGGAAAAGAAGTGATTCCAGACCTGTTCCTCCCATGCATAAATCTCTCTTTCCTGTGGCAGCCACTTTCAGCTCCTTTTTTTGTTTTTTCCTTCTGGTGCTTATCTTTGGATTTAAAAATAATAAAATTAATTTACAATCACTAATTTGTAATACTTAGATAATATCTACTATGTGCTAGGTACTATTTTATTATTTATTTATTTATTTATTTATTTATTTATTTATCTAATTTTATTTTTGTGGTGCTGGGGATGGAGCCCAGGGGCTTTTCTACCTCTGGGCTATACTCCCAGACCTATTTTATACTTTATTTGGAAACAGGGTCTCACTAAGTTGCTGAGAGTCTCACTAAGTAGCTGATGCTGGCTTTGAACCTGTGCCATCCTCCTGTCTCAGCCTCCCAAGCGCTGGGATTACAAGCGTGCGCCATCACGCCTGGCTTATTTTAAATGCTTTGTAGTCATTTGCTCATATACTCTCATCAACACTGTGAAGGTTAAAAAGCACACCCAGCCTCACCATCCATCATTAGCAGGTGTTCGAACCTGCATAATCTGGCTTCTGAATGTAGGTTTATAATCCTACTACCTTACTGTATTGCCTCTTACCCACATTTTCTCTTTTATCACTTTTAGATACTGTCTGTTGAGCTGTTGATATGAGATATGAGCATTTAGCTCTTGTACCATTCTTCTTTTTTTTTTTTTGGTGGTACTGGGATGGAACCCAGAGGGTTTCTATCTCCAGGCTATACTCCCAGACCTATTTTATACTTTATTTGGAAACAGGGTCTCACTAAATTGCTGAGAGCCTCATTAAGTAGCTGAGGCTGGCTTCGAACCTATGGGATCCTCCTGTCTCAGCCTCCCAAGCGCGGGGATTACAAGCTTGCACCACCACGCCCGGCTCCTTGTACCATTATTCTGATGTGCCTTCTCCTTCCAGGTTCACAGTGTAGTTATATCACAGTTTTCTAATCAGCCAGTATTCTATGTTTACATAATTATAATTTAAAAATTAACTTACTATGGAGCCAAATAGTAATTCTATCATTTGATCTATTTTTTTTATAACTTTTTTTTCTGGAACTGATATTACAGTGTTTTATATTTGCTTAGTTTTCTAGGTTCCAGACACTAATTCTTTCCAAACCCTTTGAAAAACTATAAAACTCCCTACTATTTTTTTTTTAACATGGTTAAATATGTCAGCTACATTCTTTTTTTTTTTTTTTTTAGTACTGGGGATTCCTCCAACCTACACCCTCCAGCCCTATTTTTATTTATTTATTTTTATTTTTATTTGACACAGGGTCTTGCTTAGTTGCTGAGAACGTCACTAAATTGCTGAGGCTGACTTCAAACTTTGATCCTTCTATCTTAGCCTCCCAAGTACAGGGATTATAAGCATGCACCACTGTTTTCTTAGAGACCTGAAACTAGGGATTTTGTGTGTGTATGTGTTTTTGTGTGTGTTTGCGTGCTAGAGATAAAAAAACTAAGGCCTTGTATATGCTAAATATATTCTCTACCACTGAGCTTAAAAAGTCCAAAATAAGGACTTTTATAAACATATATATATATATATATATATATATATATATATATATATATATTTTTTTTTTTTTTTTTTTTTTTTGGTGGTACTGGGGTTCTTGGAAACCCTTCTACTTCTGGGATACACTCCCAGACCTATTTTTATACTTTTTTAAATTTGGAAACAGGGTCTCTTAAGCCAGCACGGCTGGCTTTAAACCTGTGTGATACTCCTATCTCCACCTCCCAAGTGCCGGGATTATAAGTGTGCACCATCACGCCTGGCTCTAAACATTTTCTTTTAAAGTCAGGTTTATGAAGGTATAATATATATGCAATAAAATTAACCCTCTTATGTATCATATTTCTGAGAGTTTTTTGTTTTTTTGTGGAATTGGAGATGAAAACCAGGAGCATCTACCTCCAAGCTACACCCCCTAGCCCTATTTCTTATTCTTTATTTATTTATTTATTTTGGTGGTACTGGGGTTCCTGGAAACCCTTCTACTTCTGGGATACACTCCCAGACCTATTTTTATACTTTTTATTTGGAAACAGGATCTCTTAAGCCAGCATGGCTGGCTTGGAACCTGTGCGATCCTCCTGTCTCTGCCTCCCAAGCACGGGGATTACAAGTGTGCGCCACCACGCCTGGCTATTCTTTATTTTGAAACAGGATTTCACTAAGGGCCTAAGTAACTGAGGCTGGCCGCGAATCTGTGGTTCTCCTGTCTCAGCCTCCCAAGTACTGAGATTATAAGCGTGAGCCATCATGCCTGGCTTTTCTGAATTTTGTTAGAATGTAATAAGGTACAGAATATTTCCCTTACCCCGCAAAAGTCCCTTATACCTTTGTGTAGTCAATCCTTTTTCTCCACCTTAGCTCCAGGCAGCTATTGATCTGATTTCTCTCTTTATATTTTGCCATTTCGAGATGTTTTATAAATGGAGTCACACAGTATATAACTTTTTTTGGTCTGGTTTCAAGCCTCTTCTTTTTATGAAGAATGAAGATGATGATCAGTATGGTTGACATGTGGCTCATAATGACATACAGTGGGCTAAAGCCTTCCTATTTGTTTCACTATTATTGTTTCACATATATAGGGATACAATTCCTTAAAGTGTGTGATTATAAAGACTACTACTAAGTATTATGTTAAAGTTTAGTACATGCAGAAAACTGTATGAAAAACAGAGCTTGTCCTTTGCCTTGACTAATTTTATTTTTCCTTGTATAATCAAGAACTTAGGAGCTATTTGCTTCTCTCTCAGCTAGGGTACAAACTGACAGTTAAATGTTTCTTTCTCATTTTATACATTGCATAGATCGTGGTATGTGGTAAGGTCCAAAACATTTGTTGAATATATTTGATAGGGCAGGTATTTAGGAAGGGGAGAGAGAGCTATTGGAAATGGAGACTGGAGGAGTTTGGGGTGGGGAGGGAGATGTAGGAAGGGACTGGGCAGAGTTAAGAGGGTTTCAACCCACTTCTCTTCCCTGCAGCCCAGTGTTTCCCGGGCTCTTTGAATTCTGCTCCCGTTACACAGGTGCATCTCTGCAAGGAGCAACCCAGCTGAACAACAAGGTGACATTCCTGAGTCCCATTCCCCTTTCTCTTTGGTGTCTGGACTCAGGGCCTCAACCCTGACCCTGGGCTCCCAGCTTCAGGGGTGAGTGGGAGGAGAACTGTGATTTGGGTGTTTGTCTTTCAGATCTGTGATATTGCCATTAACTGGGCTGGTGGTCTGCACCATGCCAAGAAGTTTGAGGTGAGTGTGGGTGTCCTGGGGGAGACAGTAGCCGCCCCAGGGTAAAATGATCAGGATGACAGTGGGGGGACAGGGGTGGAAGAATTGTGCCTCTTCATAAGACCCCTGTCTTGCCTTAGGCCTCTGGCTTTTGCTATGTCAACGACATTGTAATCGGCATCCTGGAACTGCTCAAGTAAGTAGCCCAAGGGCAGATGCCGGAGGAGGGCCCTCAGCATTGGCCCTAACCTTGACCTTTCTCCTTCCCCACTAGCTTCTTCCATGTTCTTTTTTTTTTTTTTTTTTTTTGTGGGTCTGGGGATGGAACCCAGGGGCTTTTGACCCCCGAGCTATACCCCCTGCCCTATTTTTTATTCTTTATTTTGAAACCGGGTCTCACTGAGTTGCAGAGGGCCTCACTAAGTAGCTGAGGCTGTCCGCGAACTGCGATCCTCCAGGTCTCAGCCTCCCGAATGCTGGGATTACAAGCGTGCGCCACCACGCCCGGCTTTCCTTCCATGTTCTTCATGCTTTCCTCAGGCTGCTGCTTTCTCTGCTCTGCTGCAGATGCCCTGCTGCCTGCTCACATCTCAGCCGCCTCTCACATCCCTCTCCTGTCCCTGCCTCCAGCCTCCAGGCTGGGTCCTCAGGGTTACACTTAAGAAACTGGTGGTTTTAGGTGTCAGATGACTGGGCAGATTTTAAATAATTTCACACCCATGTTTAGGAGGCTCAGTTTAGAGGTTCACTCCACCTCAGACCCTGGCTTTGCACTCACCCCAGGTACCACCCACGAGTGCTCTACATTGATATCGACATCCACCATGGTGATGGGGTTCAGGAAGCCTTCTACCTCACTGACCGGGTCATGACGGTGTCTTTCCACAAATATGGAAATTATTTCTTCCCAGGCACAGGTATGGGAATGAGGATTGCTCTTCTCTTTTTACCACTCAGCTCTTTACTGTGACTGACCCCTTAGTCTTTTGTCTCAACTCAAATGTCCCTCTTCAGAGAAGCCTTCCCAGCCATTCCAGTTAAAGTGATCGCCAACTTCCCATCACTCTCTTATCTTGCACTGTCTGTTGCCCTCAGAGCTCTCCCTGGTATTTATATTTATTTATTTTTTTTGTTTTGTTTACTCTCTGCCTCTTATCATGCCTACCCCCAAGAGTGTAAGCATGGTTGGATGTCATTAGTTCTATTCATTGTTCTATCCCCTGTGCTTAGTGTACAGCTTGGCTCATGGTAGCTGCAAGAGACTTACTGGCTCTAGGGAGTGTATGGCAGAGGTGCACAGTGGAACAACTGAGATGTGGGTGCTTCCTATGCGTGGCTCCCACCACCCACTTTCCTATAGGTGACATGTATGAAGTTGGAGCAGAGAGCGGCCGCTACTACTGTCTCAATGTGCCCTTACGGGATGGCATTGATGACCAGAGTAAGTACTGACATCTCCCCACTCACTTTGCCCCTTCTTTCTCTCTCTGAATTAACCTCTTCTGCCTGGTATTGTCTGTTGTTGGGCCAGGTGTCCTTAAGGATGAATGGCCTTCAGAGGGACCATGAATCCCTGGAGATTATGTGCAACATGTCATGTGTATGTGCTTTTTTCTGGGAAAAGGGTCATTCATTAGCTTTTATCAGTCACTCATAGCAGTCTGGGACCCCCACCATAAGTTCAGAACCATTAGTTGGTTCTTCGCGTTGCCCCTTTCCTGGGCTACATGCTCTCTCAACCCCTTTTCCTTTTGTTCCCTGTCTCCCCATCCCCTTGGGGTGCCAGGTGCCCATCTTTGGCCCTCTCCCAGGTTACAAGCACCTCTTCCAGCCGGTTATCAACCAAGTGGTGGACTTCTACCAACCCACGTGCATTGTGCTCCAGGTAATACCATTAGTACATCTCAGGAGGGCTAGCCTGGGCTTAGGGGAAGAGGAGGTCCCCCATGTTGGTGGGAGAAGAGAAGTGAAGGACATCTGTGTTGTTTTGATCAGTTATATCACTGCAGCTGCCGGTGTTTTGCTTTTTACAGTGTGGAGCTGACTCTCTGGGCTGTGATCGATTGGGCTGCTTCAACCTCAGCATTCGAGGACACGGGTGAGATTTGCCCACCTTCTTCCCCAGATTTTCAGATGGCCTTAGATCTCTGTAAATGGAGCGGGGGTAGATGATAAATGGGCCTCATTTCTTTTTGGGAATTGGAAATAACTACAAATTGTACATGAACTAGAAATGTCATTTTGAACAGTGTTCTCTAGATGGACATTGATTCACAGTAGGTTTTTTATTAAGCAATTGTTAATGTTCCAAGCATCGTACTAGGTGATGGTGATGTAATGGGGAACTGCCCAAGAAGGTTACAGTTAGCACAGGAAACAGATAAAAAGTAAGCAAGAGAAATAAGTTGACTATTATAAATACCAGAAAGGAAAAAATGCAAAGCTGAGCCACAGGGTAAGAGTTAGGAATCTGCTTTAGATAGCATGATTTGGAAAGGGTTTTCTGAGGAGACAAAATGGGAGCTGAGACCTAGTGGCTAAGAAGGTGTGAGCCCTGACAGGCAGACAGAGAGAATCCTGTCCTGGGCAGTGAGAAGGGCCCACAAAAAACCGAGTCCAGGAAGTGCTAATGTAGCGAGGGAGAAACAAAGCCAATGAGGCCAGAATATAGGCTGTGAGCTAGAGGTAGTTTGAAGAAAGGTCCTAGAAACTGATGGTAGTATGAAGCCAGGCACTCTGGAGCACACCTGTAATCCCAGTCCTGGGAGACTGAGACAAGAGGATCTCAGGTTCAAGGCCAGCCTATGGTAACTTAGTGAGACCTTGTTAAAAAAAAAAAAAAGGGCTGAAGATATAGCTTGGTGGTAGAGCACCCCTGGATTCCGTCCCCAGTACCATAATAAAAAGGAATTGGTCATGGGAAGTTGGGTGGAGCCTTTATCCTGGTAAGAAGTCTGAATTATATTCCAAAGATGATAGGAAACTGTTGAAGGGTTTTTAAGCAGGGAAATAGCACGATCTAATGTATTTTAAAGCAAATATTCAGACTACTGAATGGAGAAAGCTTTGGGGTGGAAGTATTTTTTATTTTGAAACAGTCTTACTAAGTTGCTATGGGTCTCTTTAAGTTGCTGAAGCTGGCCTTGAACCTGTGATCCTCCTGACTCAGTCTCCCAAGTACTCAGATTGCAGGCATGTGCTACCATGCCTGGCCAAGAGTATGCTTTATTTTAAATTTTTAGAGAAACAAAATTATTATTATTATTTTTTTTCGGTACTGGGGATGGAACCCAGGGGCATGTGTACCTCCAAGCTACACCTTCAGCCCTATTTTATTCCTTATTTTGAAACAGAGTCTCACTGAGTTGTAAAGGGCCGCGCTAAGTAGCTGAGGCAGTCTGTGAACCACGGTCCTCCTGTCTCCACCTCTCGAACACTGGGATTGTAAGTGTGCACCACCATGCCCAGTGAAAAACAAAATATTAAAGTATACAGATCTTCAGGATATAGCTCAATAAATTCCACTATCCAGATCAAATATAGAACATATTACCTGTGCCCCTTCCAAGTAGCACCTAGAGGTATAAACCTTGGCTTCATCCATTCTTTTGGTTCCTTTTAACAGGGAGTGTGTCGAGTATGTCAAGAGCTTTAATATCCCTCTACTGGTGCTGGGTGGTGGTGGCTATACTGTCCGCAATGTTGCCCGTTGCTGGTGAGTACCTTCCCTGACTTTTCTCCTCATGAGTTGTGCAGGGTGCGCTAGGAGCTCCCTGAGATATGGCCAGGTGGGCCCTTCAGCCCACTTAGTCAGCTTGCCCCCTCTGCTGGTTGGTTTCAGGACATATGAGACATCGCTGCTGGTAGAAGAGGCCATTAGTGAGGAGCTTCCCTATAGTGGTAAGGACTACTCCACAACACCCCCATAACAGGAGGAGCATTCTCACCAGTCCCCAGAATGACCTGGGTTTAAAGGCAGATGTTACATTTTATACTCTTAGAGATCTGTAGACAAAACCCCTGGACTCAGAGCAGAGAAAAGATTGGGTACCTATTATTGTGAGGGTCTGGATGGGAAAGGAAGGGGTTGGAAAGTCTTGGGACCCACATGTCTCAGTCTGAGTCATACTTTCTGGCTAATCCCCTCTCCTAATCCCTTCTCCTTTCTAAGAATACTTCGAGTACTTTGCTCCAGACTTCACGCTCCATCCAGATGTCAGCACCCGCATCGAGAATCAGAACTCACGCCAGGTCAGCAGCCCAAGAGAAGCTGAGGATAAGGATGGGGAAACTCAGGAAAGGTCCATGATGTGGGGAGGAGAAGAAATCAAAGGAATTCTAAGCTGTCACTGTCATTGTTATCAGCTAGGAACCAGACCAGGATAAAGTAGAAGTGGTCAGGGTTGGTGGGGTGGGACAATTATCAATTGGGAGATGAGAACTAGAAATGCTATAGAGTTGAAAACCAGGGCATTAGGAGTGGAAGGCAGCTAGAAGGGTGGATGCCCTGAGAATCGCTATGAGCTGCTCACTCTCTGTTCCTTGTTTTCAACCAGTATCTGGACCAGATCCGCCAAACAATCTTTGAAAACCTGAAGATGTTGAACCATGCACCTAGTGTCCAGATTCATGATGTGCCTGCAGATCTCCTGACTTATGACAGGACTGACGAGGCTGATGCAGAGGAGAGGGGTCCTGAGGAGAACTACAGCAGGTCCGGGGCAGGGACTCTAGAGCAGGAGTTCAGCAGGCTCGGGGGGAGGCTTATGAGGGAAAAAGTAAATTGGAAGGCACTAGCTTATTCCTTTCTGGCTTATATCCTTTAGGATGCTACAATTTCTCCTGCTCTTTTTCTTTTTCTTTTTCTTTTCTTTTTTTTTTTTTTTGAAGTACTAGAGACTGAACCCATGGGCATTCTATCTCTAAGCTGTACCCCAGCCCTGTTTTATTTATTTTGAAATAAGTTGTGGAGTGCCTCATTTAAGTAGCTGAGGCTGGTTGCAAACCTGCGATTCTTCTTGTCTCGGCCTCTCAAGTACTAGGATTACAAGTGTGCACCACCATGCTGGGTATTTTTTGGTGTGTGTGTGTGTGTGTGTGTGTGTGTGTGTGTGTGTGTGTGTGTGTTACTGGAGGTAGAACCCAGGGGCTTTCTACCTCTGGGCTGTACTCCCAGACCTATTTTATACTTTATTTGGAAACAGGGTCTCACTAAGTTGCTGAGAGCCTCACTAAGTAGCTGAGACTGCTGTGAACCTGTGCGATCCTCCTGTCTCAGCCTCCCAAGCTCTGGGATTACAAGCGTGCGCCACCACGCCCAGCTTTTTTGGTTTTTTCAATGACAAAGTAAAGTGTAAGAGTTTTTTTTTGTAAGAGTTTGTTTTTATTGTAAAGTTTGTTTCTCTTTATTGTAAGAGTTACAAACAGCATCAAAATAGATTAGATTTACTTTCATAAAGTCCCAGACTCATTCCCTAAGGTAACCACTATAAATAGTCTTAATTTATTTCTTTTTTGATGTTGTTGTACTAGGGATTGAACCTAGTGGCATGCTACCTCCAAGCTTTCCCCCAGTCCTATTTTATTTTTTATTTTGAAACAGTGCCTCACTTAATAAGTTGCTGAGGCTGTTAGCAACCTGCAGTCCTCTTGCTTTAGCCTCCCAAGTTCTGGGGTTATAAGTGTGTGCCACCACACCTGGATGATATTTTTCTGTTTAAAAATAGACCTTTTCCTGGGTTCCACCCCCAGTACTGAAAAGAAAGAAAGAGAGAGAGAAAGAAAGAAAGAAAGAAAGAACAAAAGAAAGAAAGAAAGAAAGAAAGAAAGAGACCTTTTCCTATAAATTACAATTATATGTTTACAGACATATATACACATACTCATTTGCAGTTTGTTGGGTGGTTTTTTATTTTTGTTAATATAAGGAGTATTTTGTATATGTTGCTCTACAGCTTACTGTGTGTGTGTGTGTGTGTGTGTGTGTGTGTGTGTGTGTGTGTGTTTTGCTGGAGGTTGAACCCAGGGGCATTCTACCTCTGAACTACATTCCCAACCCTATTTTTAATTTTTAATTTGGAAACAAATCTCACTAAGTTGCTGACAGTCTCACTAAGTAGCTTAGGCTGACTTTGAACCAGCAATTCTCCTGTCTGAGCCTCCTGAGTGCTAAGATTATAGGTGTACACCACCATGCCCAGGATTATATCTTTTTTAAAAAAAAAAAAAATAAAGTCTTTGCATCTTTCCAACTTAGTATATAGAGATCTGCTTCAGCATTTTATCCCTATATAATATTCCATTGTGTAGGTATAGTATAATTTAACTAGTTACCATTGATGGACATCTACATTATTTCCTTTTTTTCTTTTTTGCTATTATAGTAATAAAGTAGCAGTGAGTCCTATTATGTATTCATATTTGCATATTTGTTTGAGTGAGTTAGGTTTCTAGAATTGTTGCTGGTAAGTCAAAAGCTGTATGTAGTAAATTTTCTTATATTTCCTGCCAAGTTGTCTTCCAAAAAATCTGTAGCAATTTACATTCATGCCAGCATTTTATTCTTTCAGTCTAGGTATTGAACTGGACAGGTCACTCCCACATATTGTGCTCTAAGGCTCTTTCATATCTTTGTTCTGTTGATTTCTTCAGGTTTTAGAATCATTTTTTTAACCCTTTGTCTTCTTGTGATACATACTAAATGTTTATAGATGGAAGGAATTAGTAGGTAAGAAGAGTAGGATAGAATTTTTTTTAACCTTAAAACGAAATTTTTGCCAGGTGTGATGGTGTACATTTATAATCACGGTACTTGGGAGGCTGAGACAGGATTATAGAATTGCAGGTTGGTGATCAGCCTCAGTACCTTAGTAAGGCTCTCTGCAACTTAGTGAGACCGTGTTTCAAAAAAAAAAAAAAAAAAATAGAGCTGAAGGTGTAGCTCAGAGGTAGGATGCTCCTGGATTTAATCCCCAGTACTACCAAAAAAAAAAAAAAAAAAAAAAAATTATTTTTCCCTGAAAAATGAAGGGAAGAGAGTTGGATGTAGTGGCACATGCCATAATTCCAATACTTGGGAGACTGAGATAGGATTGTAGGTTTGAGTCCAGCCTCAGGAACTTAGTAAGACCCTGTTTCAAAATTTGAAATTTGGGCTGGGGATATAGCTCAGAAGTAGAAAGCCCTGGGTTCAATCCCAGTACCACCAGAAAAAAAAAGGAAGGGAAACAACAAAACCCAGACTTATGGACGCATTCAGTGAACAACAGATTTCCATACACTGAGGGAAACCGTAGCTGGACACTTGCAGGAAGGACATCCAGTCCTACTCCATGTGACTCTGGCAGTCAAAGCTGCTGGAGTCTGATGACTTAGTACCTTTCAGAATCTGCTTCTCGCCGGGCGTGGTGTCGCACGCTTGTAATCCCGGCACTTGGGAGGCGGAGACAGGAGGATCACATGAGTTCGAAGCCAGCCATGCTGGCTGAAGAGACGCTGTTTCCACATAAAAATATAAAATAGGTCTGGGAGCGTAGCCTGGAGGTAGAAGGGCTTCCAGGAACCCCAGTACCACCAAAAAAAAAAAAAAAGAATCTGCTTCTCCATCTTAAGAGTTTAGTCATCAAGCTTCTCCTCAGGATCGAGACTGTATTGCTCTGACCCTGGGACTTTTCCCCCTTCCTCCACAAATACCTTCTTATTCCCTGACTTACGGTGTGTGTGTGTGGGGTATCTTAATATCTGACTTTGGGGCCTCCATTTTAAATCATCTCCTCAGTATCTGCAGGTCTCTAAAGCTTGACTTCTGAAATTGATTTTCACTGTCTCATTTGATTTGGCAAAAACCTGTTTTTAAGTTTCTTCTCGTGTCAAAGTTTGGCTTTTTCGTCTATGGCTTCAGGCTGACATATGGGCCTAATGTTCATATTATACCACACCCTTTCAACAGCCAAGCAGAAGCCTTGGGCCTCTTCCTGTTTCGAAGCTCTACCTCACTGTCAGACCACCCACTGAGTTCCTGGTTTTTTGTTTTTTGTTTTTTTTTTGGATGCCAGCAGCACCAGCTTGCATTTGACTTGCAGAATAGTAATAATAAGAGTTGCCACGTTCGTGGGTTTGCCAAGCACCAGACTCAATACTAAGTACTTTTTGTTACAACAACATATCATGTCATCATTCTGTTGCCATCAGACAAAGCTGAGTTGGCTATTATCCTTAAATTATCAGAAGAGGAATCTAAGCCTCAGAGAAATTAAGTAACCTTCTTAGGATCCTAAAACTGGTTACTGAGATTCAGACCTGACTATCTGACCTCATATCTTTGACCTTGTCCACATGGAGGTAACTTGACCCAAGGCTTCCCCAATAGGGCCTTATTTGAATTGGTTCCTCAGCTCTTTCTTTCTTTCTTTCTTTCTTTCTTTCTTTCTTTCTTTCTTTCTTTCTTTCTTTTTAGTGGTACTGGGGATGGAACCCAGGGGCATTCTACCTCTGAGCAGTACCCTCAGTCCTATTTTTTAATCTTTTTATTTTTTGAGACAGGGTCTCACTGAGTTGTGAAGAGCCTCACTAAGTAGCTGAGGCTGTCCGTGAACCGCGATCTTGAATACTGGGATTACAAGCCTGTGCTACCATGCCTGCCCTCAGCTTTTCTTTTGATGACTTTCTTAATTCTCTCTGTCAGAGAATAGTTTTTCAAAAAGAAAGAAACCAGTATTGAGTACTTCCTGGGCCCTGTATTGCTTTCATACTCTTCCACTCTCACTACAGGATTTAATATCATGTCAATCCTCTACTTAAAATTCATCTTTCCCTCACCTTTAGAAGAAAACTCAAGTGTCTGAACATGATTTTATTTTATTTTATTTTATTAATTTATTTATTTTTTGGTGGTACTGGGGTTCCTGGAAGCCCTTCTACCTCCGAGCTACACTCCCAGACCTATTTTTACATTTCTATTTTGAAACAGGGTCTCCTAAGCCAGTGCGCGCAGCTGGCTTTGAACCTGCATGATCCTCCTGTCTCTGCCTCCCAAGTGCGGGGATTACAAGCATGCGCCACCACGCCCGGCTGAACATGATTTTAAAAGGCCCTATGTGCTAATTTTCACCTGCGTCCTGATCTTACCTGCAGTTACTCTCTTCCATGCACGTGACTCCCAGTCATCCTGGCTTCCATGTCTTACTAAAAACCTCAGGTTCATTCTGCCTTATGAGGCTCGCCAGCTAACTTCAGGTCTTTCGTTCGAAGAATAACTTTGCCTCATCATCCTATCTGAAATGTACCCTTTTCCTTCCCTCACTCTGTCACATCACAGTATTTCATTTTATTCATAGCACTCCCCACCATATGATATTATATTTACTTACCTGTTATCTTCAGTCTCATTTATTAGGTAAGCTTTTGCAGGTAGATGAAAGCCTTGTCTGGCTAATTGCTAAGGTTCGTGTCTGCCTGGCACAGAGTAGTCTCTATAAATGTTGATTGAATACATACGTGAGCCGGGCGTGGTGGCGCACGCTTGTAATCCCAGCATTCGGGAGGCTGAGACCTGGAGGATCGTGGTTCGCGGGCAGCCTCAGCGACTTAGTGAGGCCCTCTGCAACTCAGTGAGACCCGGTTTCAAAATAAAGAATAAAAAATAGGGCAGGGGGTGGAGCTCGGAGGTCAAATGCCCCTGGGTTCCATCCCCAGACCCGCAAAAAAATAAAAATAAAAAATAAAAACACACATGGACAAATGTGTAGCATCAGTTTCTAGCAACAGGAGAGGAATAGTTCCCTGACAAAGAGAGCCTGAGGATTGGCTCCAGAGAGGGTGCTGGGAGACTGGAACTTGGAGAGTAGACTCCTGATCTCTCTCCCTTTGCTTTCCAGGCCAGAGGCACCCAATGAATTCTATGATGGAGACCATGACAACGACAAGGAAAGCGACGTGGAAATTTAGGAGCAGATTGGGATGCCATGTCCCAAGGAATTCCTTTTCACCTCTTGTTTGGATGAGAGGGAAAGGTGTGCTCCTCTAGTCCTGGACTGGTCACCCCCAGGGTCTTTACTAACTCTGGGGAAGGGTTTGGAGACCACATGTGGTTCTAGAACCATCTATCCCCTTTTCATTTCGCTCCCACAGCCTGACAATGGTACCTATTAGGGGTGAGATGGGGACAAGGATAGCTCTCTGAGACATTGTGGGTGGTGGGCCTTAGAGACCAGCCCCCAACACTGCTGGCCCTTTATTATTTCCTTGCTTCTCTTCAACCAGAGACTTGGGGATGGGGGGTAGACAGGACTGAGGTTGTCTGTGATATCCTCTTCTGAGTTCCACTACAGGCCATGCTTCCAGGGCAGGTAAAGAGTGAGGGTTTTAGGGGGCTCTGGCTCTCTTAACACCTTACCCCCAGACAATGGGAAGTACGGTTTCAAGGAGGGGAGGATGTGAAAGTGTCCTGTTCTAACTTTTGGCTTTATGTCCATTTTACCACTGTTTTTATCCAATAAAACCAAGTTGGTATTTTTTGTACCTTTCTGGAAATATTAATTCTTGCTAGCTACCTATGTATGAAGGGTTAGGGAAACAGGGGTGATGATGCATATAATAAAAAACATAGTTAACATTCATTCAGCACTTTATGTTAGGCCCTATGTATGTATCCTACATGGATAATGTTACTCACATATAGGGAATTCATAGAGCATTCTGCACGAGGTTAAACTAACCTAGATAGATTACTAGCCTGAGAGGGTATAGAAGATGACATGAGTGACCATGGGTGTTTGGCATGCTGGTGCCTTTTGATGAAGATAAACTGCGATAAAACACGGTGGGTGCTTCACATGGTGCCAAACATTAAGAGGTTGCTCATGAACTGCCTTTGTGAAAAAAAAAAATGCTAGCTATTATAATCACTGCAAACATGGACCCTTCTCTGGCATTTATAATCAGTAAAGTCTATGGTAAATGTAGTAGATGTTGACAGTGGTATAAGAGGAGTGATAGATGGATTATTCCTTCCATTCTTTCACTCATCTTCTCAACACTCTAGCTAAAAAAGTTGGTAGCTTTTGAACTGTTCTGGACAAACCGTGTCTGAAGTATAGGCTGGACAACTCCATGGAACTTTTTTTTTTTGGTGGTGCTGGGGACTGAACCCAGGGGCATTCTACCTCTGAGCTACAAGCCTAGCCCTATTTTTTACCTTCTTTCTTTCTTTCTTTCTTTCTTTCTTTCTTTCTTTCTTTCTTTCTTTCTTTCTTTCTTTGTACTGGGGGTGGAACCTAGCGGCTTTTCAACCTCCAGGCTATACTCCCAGACCTATTTTATATTTTATTTATAAACAGGGTCTCACTAAGTTGCTGAGAGATGCTGAGGCTGGCTTTGAACCTGTGCGATCCTCCTGTCTCTGCCTCCCAAGTACTGGGATTAAAAGCATGCACCATGCCGGGCGTGGTGGCGCACGCTAGTAATCCCCGCACTTGGGAGGCAGAGACAGGAGGATCGCGCAGGTTCAAAGCCAGCCGCGCGCGCTGGCTTAGGAGACCCTGTTTCCAAATAAAAATGTAAAAATAGGTCTGGGAGTGCAGCCCGGAGGTAGAATGGCTTCCAGGAACCCCAGTACCACAAAAAAAAAAAAAAAAAAAAAAAAAAAAAGCATGCACCACCATGCTCGGCCTACCTCTATTTTGAAACGGGCTCACTAAGTAGCCGAGGCTGGCCGCGAACCTGCAATTCTCCTGTCTCAGCTTCCCAAGTTACTGGGATTACAAATGTGTGCCACCACGCCTGGCTCATGGAACTTTTTTCCAGGCAACTGGAAGGTCTGGAGCATACGGGAGGTGAAGGCTAGATTTATGAGCCCCCAATAGCAGAGTTCCTGGAATTATCCAACCTTATCTAAACCAAGTACTTCTGGGGGCACCAGTAAGTCATTGACTGCCTTCCTAGATAGAACATACTAAAATCTTTTTTTTCTTTTTTTCATGGTATTAGGGATTGAACCTAGGGGCATTCTACCTCAGAGCTACATCACCGCCTTATTTTGTTATTTTACTTTTTTTGTGGTACTGAGAATTGAGCCCAGGGGCATTCTACCTCCAAGCTGTATCCCAGCCCTTTTTAAGTTTTTATTTTGAAATGGCCTTGCTAGGTTGATGAGAGTCTCACTACTAGCGGAGGCTGTCCTGGAACCTGCAAGCCTCCTGTTCCAGCCTCCCAAATACTGGGATTAGAGGCATTCAGCACCATGCCCCACCCACTTGAAATATTTTGCCAACTATGGTCAAGGTTAGTCTATACTTTTAGGGCCCACTGGGTGCCATGCATTTTCACACAGAAGACATGTATAGCTCGGAGAATGGATGAAATTACTGAAGGAGAAAATCATGCTAAGCAAAAAAACAGTCTTGGAGAACCTAATTCTTCCAGCATGTTAGGTTAAACTGGGCTTTGGTGCTAAGACTGACCAGGGTTTATGTTTTGTGTCAATTATATACCCACTTCAACTCCAAAAGTCCAGATTTCTTATCCGTAAAATGATGAGACCATAGACCTATCACATAGAATTGTGAAGATTCAGTGAGAAAAGCCGTGGACAGTGTTTTGCACAGTGTCTGGCATAGAAGTGTGCCCACTAAGTGGTAACTTACTACTGCTCAGGCTGTTGGCAATAGCTTGTGCACATTAGAGACCCAAGTAGAAAGCAGTTGACCTGGGATTCAGAACTGGTGAATCTAACTCCACAGCTAGTTTAATTAGGAGTCTAGCACTTGAACTGGTTCAAGCTATAGCTTTCAATAAAAAAGCTCAGTTTCTTTGACCTAGCTTTATTTTTTTGTAGCTGTCCATTAAAATTTTTTTCATATGCTCACTCCATGTGTACTGCACACATAAGGATTGCGTTATCTCAGACAGCACCAAATTTCCTGCCAAGATAACAGTCTCTCATGCGATTTTGGGTGCCAATAATATTCTGGTCTGAGAAGTGAGGTCTAGGCTTTTACAGAGCTACGTGGGCGCTGCGTGGGAGCGAGGGGCCTGAGCTGTTCCAACCGCCAGGGGGCGGTGCGCCCGCTGCCGGCGCGGAAGTCTGCAGCGCCCACTAGCCACCCCCCCACGTGGGCCCGAATGGTTAGGCCCGCCGGGCAGGTAGCGCGCTTCCCTCACCCCTCCCTCCCCTTCCCCCATTGGTAGGGGCTGCGGGTCCGGGCGGAAGTGGGGCAGGGGGGCGGGAGCGAGGCGTCACCGTTGTATATTCATGAGGCGCGCGCAGCGCGGCATGCTAATGAGGCGGGGCGCGGCGGCCGGCTGAGGAGCTGCTGGGCGGCGGCGAAGGCTAGCGTGGGGCGGCCAGGCGGGAGCGGCGTAGGCGCGGGGTCACTGGCCAGCGAGAACCCGGCATGGAGCCGTCCGCCGGGGCCCCGGGGCCCGGCCGCGGGTCCCGCGACAAAAAGAAGGGCCGGAGCCCGGATGAGCTGCCTGCGACGGGCGGCGACGGCGGCAAATCCAAGAAATTTGTGAGTGTCCCTCCCGCCCCGCGCCCTCAGCCCAGCCCGGTAGCCGCCCTCCGGACTCCAGCCCCTGGCCGCGGGGCCGGGCGCCGCGCGTCCCCTCCGGGGAGCCGCCCCCGCGCCTCTCCGCCGGCCTCCGGGGTCCGCAGCCCCGCGCGGACCGGGGCGCCCCGGAGTCCCACCTGGCGCCCTCCCGGGCCGCCGCCCTGCCCCGCCGGCGCTCAGCCCCGCTTCCTTTCTTCTGCCTTTAGTGCCCAAACACGCCTTCTCTTTTGGTCCCCTGCGCTCTTCTGGGTCCATTTTCCCTTCTCACCCTTATCTCCCTTTTTGGTGTTACCTTATTTCCTTCTCCTTAAGGTCACTTCCTTCCCCATGATTGATCCCTTTCACCTGCTAACTTTCCTCCCGCCCCGTCCCTCACCGGGCCCTCAGCCCGGTGTCACCCGATAATCCTTCCCCTCAGGAATGTTACCTGACTTGGGCCCTACCTCCCTCCTCCCTTGGACGTTTGTCCTTGCGATTACAAGAATGAGTTCCTGCCTAGGTCCTGTGGTCATTGGGGCATGACGGTAATTGGCTTCCCAGTATTTCTCGGTCCGGAGAACCTGTCTCTTTGCCCTGTTGCGTATCACTTTTCAGGGTGTTATAACTTCTCTCATCATTATGCCCTTCTTGACCCAGGATAGTGATAACCCTCCCCCCAGTCCCTTATGGCGAGAAAATTAGACTTCAAGTTCAAGAAGTTTGTGAGTAATTGAATTGCTCACAGAAATATACATTTTCTGTGATCACCATCTCCTCAGCGCCTCTTCTGTGCCCCAAAGTCTACTGACATCACATTCCTACCTGTCGAAGAGTGTAGCTTTCCTCAGGTCGCAATTACTTCCAGTCTGAGTCTGAGGGACTCAGACTATCATAGGTTCTATCATAGGTTATTACCTTTTGCCCAGCCTAAATCTTACTTCTTTCTTCAGGGAGCTATATGTTAGCTTTTCACTATAAAAGCTTTGAAAGATTATTGAACAGTGTCCAAGAGAGGGAAAGCATCTTGATATTATTCATTAGTTAACTGGTTATTTACTCGCTCTTCTCTTTGAGGTACTTATACCCCAACCCTAGTATCTCTTTCTCCTAACCATATGATTTGTAACTCTTACCTCTTGCTTTCTCTTAGCCCCACCCCCCAGTATGCTGCTGGTTAGCTCTACAAGTTTGGGAAGAAAACTGATAAAAGTGGTGGGAACAGAAAGAAATGTTGTGTGATCTAGAGGACCTAGAATGCTGAATGTATTAAACAGAATTAAAGTAGTGACTCATCGCTTACCACCTATTTCTAGCAAGACCAGGTGTCCCTGGACTGTCCTTTACAGTGACACAGGCCGTCAGTAACTGTTTTTATCTGGTGATAACCTTTCCTTCCAGAAATATAGGGTTAATAGTAGTGATACCCCCTTCCCCTTTGATGACTAAAGCAACATTTCCCTACATTTCTTTAAGATAAGCATTGACCCTCTATCTAGGGAACTTTTTTTTCCCCCAAAACCTAAGTTCTGGCCTATATATCTTTTATTTTGGGATCTTTTTGTTTTGGTTTTGTTTCCATGGGTACTGTTTGACCTTCACTCAAATTCTAGCTACTACTGCTGATTTGTAGTGACCTCTATGACTTACTTATAGTCAAGTCTTCAGTATAATTTTGTGTGTGATTTTTATTTTAATACTATGTTTAGCAAGTTTATGAAGTCTAGCAAGTGTGTGGTGCTGTAAAGTGAGAAACCCTAGAAAACTTTTCACCTGTTTTTTTGGCATGCACATGGAGTCTCCTATATGCTGAGTGGATTTGGCTCAGAGTTGTTATTTGCTTTGGAGAGGGTGGAGCTGAACCAAGTTCTCTTTTTCTTTCTGAGGTATTGGTCTTAACCCTTATCCTACTGAATTTTAGAAACTGAGTATTGCAGGTAGTGAGGGGAACTGCATTAGTAGCCAGGGAATTGAAAGATTTCCAGGAAAGTAGTGCAGTTTAACCCCTCAATTGCCAAATGTAATCTATCTGAAGGCATCAGAATGTCTTCTTCATTGCTCTTTTTATGAGAACTCTGGAAATGAGATATGAGGAGGAGCATTGTAACTCTTCTTTGTGTCTATGTATGTATACGTGGGTGGGTAGAGTGGGCAAGATTTCTGGCGTGCTTTTGTTATGCAGGGCTTAGTTTTCCTGAACAACCGGCTAAAACCAACTTAAAGCCTTTTCGCCTACTTCGCCTTTTCTAAAGTGTGTGTCCTCTGGAACTCCATTAAGAATGTTCTTTACAAAACTGCACTGATTTGAATTAAGTGTGCTTGACGATTGTTTGCATTTGAGGAGTGGCAATGCTTTTAGCTGTTGCTACATACTTTTCCAGGTTTACGGAGTACAGATCAGCTCACAAATTATCTGAAGTTAGAGATGTTGATGTGAGTGGCTGAAGCCAGGTTGCCTGATATTCCTCTTGGTACTGCATAGTCTGTCTTCTCCTGGACCTTGAGCATATATATCCCTTCTTTAGCATTATTCCAGTTCCTTTCAGAATCTCTTCAGATGAAAGAAAATAAAAATTCTAAGTGAACAGAGTGTTTTTGGCTTTTCAGCAGTGATGACTGTGAATGTCAAATAGACTGATTTTGAAATATATGTAAATAGAGTGAATACAATCAAGAAGTTAGGCAGCTGCAGAGTATTCCTGTATTTAATAGATTCTGCCTCCTCATACAATTGAGAATATTGCTTCCTCAGTTAGCTAGGAGCACAACTTTGTAAAACATAAATTTTAGTGTGGGAATTAAAATAGAAAATTTTGAAAATCTTTCATTTTGGGTGTCTGTGTTGAATTATGTTATGGTTTTACACTCTTCTAAAAGCAAAGTGATAGTGAAAGTATAAATGTTAGTTATAGACCCCTGACCCAATTGAGAACAGCTAAAGGATGCTGGCAGAATTTAAGGAGATAATAGAAAATACAGAGAATATGAAAGCAGTGGAATTCTTTATGCAGGTTTCTGCTTGTCTTTTCTTTTCTTTTCGGTACTGAGAATGGAATCCAAGGGCATTTTACTTCTGAGTTAGAGCTACACCCCCAGCCCTATTTTTTTTTTTTCCGGGGTCTGGGTATAGAACCCAGGGGCATTTGACCTCCAAGCTATACCCCCTGACCTATTTTTTATTCTTTATTGTGAAACAAGGTCTCACTGAGTTGAAAAGGACCTCACTAAGTAGTAGCTGAGGCTGTCTGTGAACTGCAGTCCTGTCTCAGCTTCCCAAATGCTGGGATTACAAACCTGCACAACCACGCCCAGCTCCTAACCCTTTTATTTTTGAAATAGGATTTCACTGAGTTGTGAAGTGCCTTGCTAAATAGCTGAGGCTGTCTGTGAACCATGATCCTCTAGTCTGCCTCCCGAATGCTGTGTTGCCTTTTCTTAATATGTTAACTTTTACTCAAAAGGTGTCAGAAAACTGAGAAATATAAAAAGAACCTTAGAACTGAGAAATATAAAAAGAACTTTGAACAAGTTATTTTTTTTGAAAGATGATAAGCACAGCAATTATTTTTTTTAGGACCCTCAGTGTATTTTACAAATGGACTGCCAAGTTATCTTCAGGAGGTGTTATATCTTCAGGGAATGTAATAGAAGTTTAAAATATAGTTATGATTTGAACATGTGTGATTTAGAACATGTTAAATCATGTTTATTACAAGAAATATAAGAGAAACAAAAGAAAACAAAGTATATGTGCAGGTGATTAGTTTCTTCCATTTTATATGCCAGCTGAAGTCATTGATGATTATAAAAACCATTCCCACTTTGAAAGTACATATTATTTTTTACTTTTATGTTGAACCTTCTATTTTCAGTCACTTTTGTTTGAAAGCAGTAGGAAAAAATACATGTCTTGCTACCAGCAAAGCATCATTGAGTGTTTACTTCTAGTTAGATTTAGTTGAACTAAAGCTATACTCCCCTTTTTCCAACTGCCTATTATCTCTGTCTTTACTCCTTCTCTATTTCTTCTGTGAGCTTGTTTGAGCACAGGCAGGCTTTTGGGGAGTCAGGGGTGGTCAGAGCTGTTGACACAAAAATTTCATAAAAACCTTGAAGCTAAAATTGGAAAATAAAAATATTTTAATCACTGAACATATTTAGCTATATTGTCTCCTTTTATTAACATAAGTTTTTAGAATCAAGTAATCTCTTTTTGTATGTGTGTAGTGGGAATGGAACCCAGGGGCCTTCTACCTCTGAGCCCTATTTTATTCTTTTATTTTGAAACAAGGTTTCATAAGTTGTGGAGAGCCTCACTAAGTTGCCAAGGCTGGCCCCAACCTTTGATCCTCCTGTCTCAGCCTCCCAAGTACTGGGATTGCAAGCATACATTACCACATCTAACTCAAACCATTTATTTATTTTTTTCTTTTCTTTCCTTTTTTCTTTCTTTTTTCTTTCTTTCTTTCTTTTTTTTTTGGTGTGGGGGGAAGCAACTCAGGGGCATCTTACCTCCAAACTACATCCCCAACCCTATTTTTTATTTTTTATTTTTTATTTTTATTTTTGTGGTACTAGGAATGGAACCCAGGGGACTTCTACCTCTGAACTACACCCCCGGCCCAATTTTTTATTCTTTCATTTGAAACAGGGTCTCATGGAGTTGTAAAGGGCCTCACTAAATAGCTGAGGCTGTCCATGAATTGTGATCCCCCTGTCTCAGCCTCTTGAATGCTGGCATTACAAACATGTGCCACCACACCCAGCTTACTTTTTTATTTTTTAAACAGGATCTTGCTAAGTTGTGGAGGGCATAATTAGTTAAGGCTGGCTGTGAACTGTGACCTTCCTCTCTCAGCCTCCCAAGTACAAGCACTACACGTGTGCCACGCCTGGCTTCAAGAAACCTTTTTCCTTTTTTTTGGGGGGGGGTACTGAGGATGGAACCCAGGGACATTGTACCTCCAAGCTACACCCCCAGCCCTATTTCTTTAATCTTTTTCTTTTTTGAAACAGGGTCTTACTGAGTTCGAAGGGCTTTGCTAAGTAGTTGAGGCTGTCCGCCATCTTCTGGTCTCCACCTCCCAAATGCTGAGATGATAAGCAAGCGCCACCACACCTGACTTTAAGAAACCATTTTTAAGAAAAGACATATTTATATCAACATTTTAATGAATTTTAGCACTGATTACAGGTTAACTAGGGGAATCATTGTTCCTTTAACTTAGAGATTCTTATTTCCATTCGTTATTGAAGCTTGCTATGAATGGTAACCTTAAAATTTTAGAGCTGAAAGGGACTTTAAGTATCATCAAGCCAGACATGGTGATGCACGTCTGCAATCCCAGTATTTGGGAGGTTGAGACAGCAGATTTGAGGCCATCCTCAACAATTTAGCAAGACACTTAGCAACTTAGTGAGACCTTATTTTAAAATAAACAAAAAGGGCCAGTTGTGATGGCACACATCTGTAATTCCAGTAGTTGGGAGGTTGAGATAGGAGACTGTTAGGTTCAATGCCAGTCTCAGCAATTTAGTTAACCCCTCAGCAACCTAGAGAGGTCTCATTTCAAAAAATAAAATAGGGCTGGGGGCATGGCTCGTGGGTAGAATTCTCCAGCACAATCCCCAGTGCTTCCCCTCAAATTAAATTAAAAAACAGAAAGGGCTGGGGGAGGGTTGCTAAGATGTAGAATGCCCCTAAATTCAGTCCCCAGTACTAAAAAAAGTAATCAAATCTAAACACCTACTCAATGCAACAGTCTTAGATTGCAGTTTTAGATTGAAAACATCAATGTAGAAATTGGGGTGGAACAAATGGAGGAGGAGAAACAAAAGGTTTGTATTCTGAGACTGAGAGGGAAATGATTGAAGGAACCGATTCTCAATTGCTTGGCTCTAACAAGGAGTGTCGTGTTGCCTTTTAAATATTGCTTAAGTATTTTTTCTTCAAGAAGAGGGATAGAGCTGGGCATGAAGGACTGCAGATTCAAATAAATAAAGTATATTCTAGGGCACAGGCAGGGGGAGAGCATCTCTGCCTGTGCCCTAGAATATACTTTATTTATACATGAATCTGACTTATTTTAAGTAAAGAAGTTTTCTTAACCGGATCCCCATGTGCTATACCTAATTTCTTTTTTTTGGTGGTACTGGGGTTCCTGGAAACCCTTCTACCTCCGGGCTACACTCCCAGACCTAATATATATATATATATATATATATATATATATATATATATATATATATTTTTTTAATTAATTAATTAATTAATTAATTTTGAAACAGGGTCTCTTAAGCCAGTGTGGCTGGCTTCGAACCTGCGCAATCCTCCTGTCTCTGCCTCCCAAGCGCAAGGATTACAAGCATGCGCCACCACGCCCAGCTCCTAATTTCTTGTTTCAAGTTTTTAGCTCATGGGATGGTTCCAAGACATATCTTAGTAAAGTCCATAGTGCAAACGTTTTTACGGGAACATTCTCTGGTCCATGGCTAGAATAATAATTCTTTAATTGCTGATCTGCTTTATGCCATGTTTGCAAATCTTTTGGGAGCCATGGACAACAGGTTTGAACAAAATGAAAGAACTTTAAAAGTTGTGCTGTGGAGACTTTAGGTCCCTTCTTTTCTAACATATGCTTACTGTTTCTACAAAGAGTCTTCTTTCTTTAGACTCCATGTGGCCAAAGAACTTTAAAAGTTTTAATGTGGATACTTTAGCTCCCTTCTTTTCTAACATATGCTTTACTTTCTCTACAGAGTCCTCTTTCTTTAGACTAAGTGTGGCCCATAGCTTCTCAAAAGTTCTGTACTTTCCACCCTCTTACCCAATCTACTTTATTGGGGGGGGGGGCTATAGCACCCTCAGTGGAGTCCTACCTACACCGAAACTGGGGGGCGGGGGGGGATTACCTTCAAGTCCCTGTGCCGGGCGTCACCTGCCGGGGTCCAGTCTTGGCCAGTCCAGCGGTCTTGAAGGAGATGTAGGGTTGGCAAAATTGAAGAATGAGAGACATCATGCTTAGTAGCAGGGGGAAGGCATCTCTGCCTGTGTCCTAGAATATACTTTATGCATGATTTTGACAAATTATAGCAAGCCACATCATACGTATTTTGTTTTTCATTTAGTTTTTCAAAACCACATTACACATTGTTTTTCATTAGCCTGAATTTCACATAGCAGGCACACCTCGAAGCCACCTGTTTTTCCTGTTTTTTGATTTTTATTAATTGTAATGAATTGACCCACAAAACCTATAACATCAAAAACTCCACATCACACATAATAAACTTTAACTGAACTTATCCTATCCTTTATCTTAGCTACTAAATATTAGACTTACTGTATCTACTTCTAAAATTAACTGCTAATTTTATCTGCTCTTTTTGGCCTCTAGGTATTCTATTAACTTATTTTGACCCAACCACCAAACCCCCACTAAACTTATTCTGTTTTTCTAGTATACAATATTTACACCTAATTTTCTATAATACCTATTAAGTTGTTTATCAAGAGAACTCTTGTGCTTTAGTGAGCAGGCACCAAGTAGGTCCCTGCCTGCCCAACCCTCTGTAGGAATGGCAGAGTCCTGACATCAAGCCATTTTCGAGTAATAGTAACTCTGTGCTTTCCAATCATAATATACTCCTGTACAGGAAAGTGAAGGATGGTTGGAGGTGGAAAAATATTTTGATTAGTGCTAGCCCCCTAAGGAGGATAATACAGTGCAAAGAGCTCTTTTCTGTGTAGCTTTCTGAAAGTTATCATACACACACACACACACACACACACACACACACACACACCCGCTATTTCCAGCACAAATACCATCAATTTTCAGGTTATTATAAAACAGCAATCCTCATTCTAAGAAATTTGCAAATTTTGTTAATATTATCATTATTATAACTAAAATCAAGAAGGTTAATGGCTTCAGTTTTGCCAGTCTTCCAGCCCTGCAGAATTCACTTCCCAGCTGCAACCCTGTCATACAGCAGGGATGGCGCCGTCCTCCGCCATAGCTTGGAGGTAGAATGCCCCTGGGTTCCATTCTCAGTGCCGCCAAAAGAAAGAAAGAAAGAAAGAATCAAGGTGTTTATATTCTCTGAAAGTTATAAGATTTAGTTCTTCAATTTGGCTCTTTGCCACTTTTTTTTTTTTTTTTTTTTTTTGGTAGTACTGGGAAGGAACCCAGAGGCATTCTACCTCCAAGCTATACCCCTAGCCCTATTTTTTTTTTTTATTATTCTTTATTTTGAAACAGGGTCTCACTGAGTTGCAAAAGGCCTTATTAAGTAGCTGAGGCTCTCCACGGACTGCAATCTTCCTGTCTCAGGATCCCCAATGCTGGGATTACAAGTATGCACTACCATGCCTGGCTTCTTTTCTACTACTGATATGTGATTTATATTTTGTGTGTTCACTTTGGGATATAAATTTTCACCTATAGGAAAGACAGACCTTTTTTTTTTTTAATACTGGGGTCTTGAACCTAGGGGCATTCTACCTCTGAACTACACCACTAGCCCAATTTTATTTTTATTTTGAAACAGACTTTCTCTAGATTGATGAGAGTCTCCCTACTTGCTGAGGCTGTCCTTGAACCTGAAATCCTCCTGTCTCAGCCTCCCAAGTACTTGGGATAACAGATAAACACCACCATGCCTAGCTCAAAATAGAACCAACTTTCTTTCTTTCTTTCTTTCTTTCTTTCTTTCTTTCTTTCTTTTTCTTTCTCTTTCTTTCGTAGTACTGGAAATTGAACCCAGGGCCATTCTACCTTGAGCTATACCCCCAGCCTGACTTTTTTTTCTTTATTTTGAAACAGGGTCTCACTAAATTGCAAAGGACCGCACTGAGTAGCTGAGGCTGTCCTCAAATCTGTGATCCTCCTGTCTTAGCCTCCCAAGAACTGGGATTAAAAGTGTGTGCTACAATGCCTGGCAAGACAGAACATTTCTGATACTCAGGATCAAGGACCTTTTTTAAAATTTTCCTATTAGGTAGTTATAACAACATTTTATTTTCTGTACTCAGTGTACTACAGGTTATATAATGTCAGTCTTCCTGTCTATATTAAAGAATGTTCAGTGTTTTTAGTACATAAGTTTATTCACTCCAGGCTGGTAGATAAAGAGTAATAATAATAAACAGTAGCAGTAATAATGGCAGCTGTTAATTGCATGCTTATTATATCCCTAGCATTGTGTGAAAGAGCTTTATATTCAATATCGTATTAATCTCTACATTGACCTTATAAAAAGATACTATTTCCATTTTATAGGTGATTAAACTACTAATCAGTAAAATCAGGCAACTTGTTTGAGAACTCAGAACTGGTAAGTGGCAGAGCTAGGATTCAAACCTAAGTCTAGATGATTTAAAATCCTATGTATTGTAAGGCATGGTGATGAATCCCTGTAGTCCCAGATACTCAGGAGGCGGAGGCAGGAAGATTGCAAATTCAAACCCAGCCTGAGCAATTTAACAAGACTCTTGCTCGAAATAAAAACAAGCAAGTAAATAAATAAATAACAAGGCCTGGAGAGATAGCTTAATGGTAGAGTTCATTCCTCACTACCCAAAACAAAACAGAAACCCATATACTTATTCATCACCTTGTGTCTGCTTTTCAAATACCTGTAATAGAAGAATATTCATTACTAGGAATTTCTTTTAAAGCCTTTGTCATTTGTAATCTACTAAAACTGAATTCTCCTAGAGTTCACTTGTTATAAAGATGTGCTGGATTTAGATGTACAAAGCACACTGGCTAAATGCCTAAATGGCTTTTTGCATTTAGTAATAATTTAGACTTTGAAACTATTGGGAGAATCTTAAATCTTTCTATCTTAGGTATGAAAAGGTAGCTGTTACAGTACATGAAAAACCTCTTAACTCTGGCTTGTGAATTATTAGGCACAGTTTTTTCAAAAAATATTTTTATTGGTGCATTGTAGTCAAACATCACAATAGAAACATGACTTGTGAAGGGTATACAAGCACACATCATTCAATTAGCCCCTATCCCCTCCCCGTCGCATTCCCTCCCCCTCCTTCGATCCCATGCTTGAGATGGTGATTAATATTGATTCATTTGTTTACGTATATCATGTGTTTTGAATAAATTCCATCTTCCCCCATCCCATCCCCTCTGATTGGTTACCTTAATTGCTCTTCCATGGGGCCTTTTCTTCAACTAGATCTCCTCCCATTACCCATTTCTTCCTAGTTTTTGCATATTAGGGAAAGTATCTGATTTTCTATTTTCTGTATGTTTCTCTATGAATACCGCATTGCAAGTTTCGATCCTGCTCCTGAAGGCCCCGGCGCCGGCCTGGCGCCCCTGCAGACTCTGACCCCGGCCTCGCTGGCTCAAGCACCGGCCTTGCCTCATGGCAGGCCCTGATCCTGGTTAGGCACAGTTTTTAAAAAATATAACCTTATCTCTTTTGTAAGTAGAACACCTTTAACAACATCTGTCAGGAATTTTGCTTGTTTAAATTGCTGACAACAGCAAGTACTGACCAACGAGGAGATGGAAGCTGTTGCTAAGACCATCTCTATAGTTAGCCTTTTCATCGTTTATATTTGGCATTTAGTATTCTTAAAGAGCTCTCTTTGTGGCCCTAAAACTTAATTGTAAGAATTGCAAATGGTAAGTAACACCAGGGTCTCTTTGAGTCTGGGAACTGATAAAATGTGTTCTTAGACCTAGCAGTTACTTGCCTGAAGTTAATAATTAATGTATTGGTACAGAGACCTAAGTATCTGGAACTAGGATTTTCTGTATTACTCATGCTGAAGAGTAGAAAATAGAGTTTCTCTTCTTTCCCTGAATTTATATGGATCTACCCTGGATCCAAAGGCTGATCAAAAAGTCATGTGGTTACTACATCAGGTTCAGTCCTTGCTTTCTGTTTGTGTGTGTGTGTGTGTGTGTGTGTGTGTGTGTGTGTGTGTGTGTCTGGTGATTGAACCCAGTGGTGCTCTACCACTGAGCTAGACCTTTAGACTTTGTGTGTGTGTGTGTGGTTCTGGGGTTCCTGGAAGCCCTTCTACCTCCAGGCTACACTCCCAGACCTATTTTATACTTTTTTTTTTTTTTGGAAACAGGGTCTCTTAAGCCAGCATGGCTGGCTTTGAACCTGCACGATCCTCCTGTCTCCGCCCCAAGCACAGGGATTACAAGCATGTGCCACCATGCCCGGCGTCCTTTTTACTTTTTGAGACAGGGTCTCATTAAATTGCCCAGGCTGGCCTCTAATTTGTAATTCTCCTGTCTCAGCCTTCTAAGTACCAGGATTACAGGCATGCACCACCACACTCAGCTTCAGTCCTTGCTTTCTAACAGACTGTAATCACAGCCCTATCTGTACTAGAATAGGATTGAAAAAGCTCTAAGGGAGCTGGGTGTAGTGGCATGCATTTGTATACCCAGCAACTCAGGAGGCCAGGCAGGAAGGGAGAATTGCTTGAACTTCATGGTGAGTTTAAGAACAGCCAGGGCAACAAAGCAAAATTCTGTCACAAAAATAAACAAAATAATAAAATTTTAAAAGAAGCTATAAGACTGTGGGCATGGAGACTTTAAATACTAAAGAAATTCAAAGAAGTGAGGGAATTGTGTAAAAAGATTTTTGGACTGATAGAAGAACTGTTTTATTTATTTATTTGGTACTGGGGATTGAACCCAAGGGTGTACCTCCAAGCTACACCTCTAACATAGTTTTATTTTTATTTTGAAACAGGGTCTTGCTAAGTTGTTGAGGCTGTCCTTGAACCTGCAATCCTACTGTCTTACAGTAGGATTACTGTCTTAGGAGTAGAATCCCTGTTTAAGAATGGTGGAGGTAAAGCCGGGTGTGGTGGCCCACGCTTGTAATCCCAGCATTTGGGAGGCTGAAACAGGAGGATTGCAGTTCATGGATAGCCTCAGCTACTTAGTGAGGCCCTTTGCAACTCAGTGAGACCCTGTTTCCAAATAAAGAATAAAAAATAGGGCTGGGTGCAACTTGGAGGTAGAATGCCCCTGGGTTCCATCCCCAGTACTGCACAAGAAAGAAAGAAAGAAAGAAAGGAAAGAAAGAAAGAAAGAAAGAAAGAAAGAAAGAAAGAAAGAAAGAAAAGGAAGGAAGGAAAGAAAGAGGAAGGAAATGAATGGTAGAGGTGAGAAGAATCCTAAAATTACTCACTCCTTCCCTTCCTCTCCCTTTTTTCCTTCCTTTTTTCCTTCCTTCTTTTTCTTGTGTGTGGTGAGGGGCAGGTATTAACCACTCAAGAGATGCTCTACCAATGAACTATATCCCCAGCTCTCTTCTATATTTTACTTTGAGCCAGGGTCTCACTAAATTCCTAGTCTGGTTTCAAATTTGTGATCTTTCTGCCTCAGCTTCCTGAGTGGCTGGGATTACAGGCATACATCATCATGTTGTCAGGAATTCTAAAATTATTTAATGCCCCTCCCCTCTATAAATTAAGAAATGTTAGCCTAGACAGTGATCTACCCAAATTTACAACGAAGACTTTGTACCTCTCACTCTCTCTGCAATATTCTTTCATATATTGCAGCTTAGTTGTGACCTTATTGCTAATTAACCATATGAACTCTGGCCAAGTGACTTGACTTGTCTTGGTTTTTTCTTCTTGTAAAATTAGAGGGTTATTGTGAATTACTTCTAAGGTTTGTACAAATGCCTCAAATTCTGTACCAGTGTTAAATAGCTTCATGGAGATTGGGGATATGGACAGGCCCTGGAAGGATTGGTAGCAAAGAGGGAGGAGTGTTATGAATCTCAGGTTATGAATATGTGCTGGTAGTGAAGAGGAATTGGCTGATTACAGCAGTCATGAAGATGAGTGGTAGATAAGCAATTTAAGAAAGGTAAAACTATGAAATTTTTTTTTATCCCTGACAAGAGTTTTTAGGTTCCACGTCTATAAAAAATCTAGAAGCTGGGCATGGTGGCACACATCTGTAATCCCAGTACTTGAGTTGCTGAGGCAGAAGGTGACAAGTTCGAGGCCAGCCTCTGCAATTTAGCCAAACCCTGTCTCAAGAAGAAAAAGGAAAAAAATTTTTTTTTAAAAAGCTGGGGATGTAGCTTAGTGGTAGAATACTCTGGGTGCAATATCCAGTACCACACATGAAAATGAATACATAAATACCTGTAGAAAACAGTACCAAAAATTAGCCCCTTGTAACATGTGACAAATGTTGGTGTCATTTGGACCATGTCATATATGGTGATGGCAGTAAATGAATTAGGATTAGCCAGATGTACTGGTACCTGTAATCCCACTACTTGGGAGGCTGAGACAGAAAGATTACAGACTCAAGGCCAGCCTTAGCTACTTACTGAGATCCTATTTTAAAATAAAGAGGGGTGGAGGTATAGTTCAGATGTAGAATGCTTCTGAGTTCTATCCCTAGTACTACAATAAATAAATCAAGATGATTTAAGAGCATGTATAGATTAGTATTAAGTCAGTGTTTCAATAAATCATCTCTGCACACAGGGTGGAGGTTAGTTAAGTTTAATTTCCATTCTTTATCAATTTTAATACATCCATCTTCTCAGATTTTCAGAAATCTAGATTTTAAAAATGTGACTTGCAGCTGAGTGTGGTGGCTCACACCTATAATCCCAGTACTTGGGAGGCTGAAACAGGAAGATGGAAGGTTTGCAGCCAGCTTCAGCAGTTTAGGGAGGCCATCAGCAATTTGATAAAGACCTGTCTCAAAATATAAAATAAAATAGGGTAGCAGTTGTAGCTCAGAGGTGAATGCCCCTGGGTTCCATCCCAAGTGCCACCCCCATTCCCCACACACAAAGGGACTCTCTTAAACTAAATCTCAAAGGTCTAAAATAAAATTGTGGTCTCTGGTGGGCATTGCCATTGTGAGAACAATATAAGCCTGTCTTTAGGCTTTAATTTTTACTTTTATTTATTTCTATTTATGTATTTATTTGCAGTACTGAGTATTGAACCCAAAAGCTTTATATATATATATATATATATATATATATATATATATATATTTTTTTTTTTTTTTTTTTTTTTTTTTTTGGTGGTACTAGGGTTCCTGGAAACCATTCTACCTCCGGGCTACACACCCAGACCCATTTTTTTATACTTTTATTTGGAAACAGGGTTTCTTAAGCCAGCACAGCTGGCTTTGAACCTGCACGATCCTCTCCTGTCTCTGCCTCCCAAGCATGGGGATTACAAGCATGTACCACCACGCCCAGCTCCCAAAAGCATTTTACCTCCAAATTACACCCCAGCCTTGCCCTGCCTTGCTTGCTTCTTTCTTTCTTTCTTTCTTTCTTTCTTTCTTTCTTTCTTTCTTTCTTTCTTTCTGTGTGTGGTACTGGTTATGAAACCCAGGGAGTTTCTACCTCCGGGCTACACTCCCAGACCTATTTTTTATATTTTTATTTGGAAACAGGGTCTCTTAAGCCAGCACAGCTGGCTTCGAACCTGCGCTATCCTCCTGTCTCTGCCTCCCAAGTGCGGGAATTACAAGCGTTTGCCACCACACCCAGCTCCGACCTATTTTTATATTTTATTTGGAAAGAGGGTCTCAGTAAGTTGCTGAGAGCATCACAAAGTAGCTGAGGCTGGCTTCAAACCTGTGTGATCCTCCTGTCTCTGTCTCCCAAGTACTAGGATCACAAGTGTGCGCCACCACACCCAGCTGTCATTTATTTTGAAACAGGGTCTCACTAAGTTGCAGAGAGCCTCATTAAGTAGCTGAGGCTGGCCGCCTTGAACCTGCGATCCTCCTGTGTCTGCCTCCCAAGTACTGGGATTACAAGCATGCGCTATCACACCCAGCTGGGCTTTAATTTTTATTTTAAGCATTCTCTAGTACAGTGCAGTTTAGCTTCAATTGCTGCATGCTTATTTGAAATGTTCTTTAGATTCTCTTGAATGCAAAATGTATATTTATATCTTGTTTTGAGTTCTTATCTCCCATCTAGCTTGTAAGGTTCTTAAGAACAGTGGTAGGGCTTAGCTCATGTTAGCAGTATCTTTTTATGTACTTTAGTTTCAGTGTTAGCTTCGGGAATTTTGAGGTGGTTTTTCAGGGCTCCATTTTTGTGGTCTAATATAGAAGATTGACAGTTTTGAAAAGATTAGTCCTCTTTCACCAAGGTAATTGTAGAGTGGAGAGAACCAGTAATGTAACTACCTTGACCATAAGAACATTTTGTTGAAAAACATTATTATTTATCTTTGGAGATAGTATTTTATAGTTTGACTTGTGTTTAATGAAGGAAGATGTCTGTAGGATTAAAAATCTCTTCATTGCTGGGCATGGCAGTGCATACCTGTAATCCCAGTACTTGGGAAACTGAACAGGTTCAAGGCCGGCCTCATCAACTTAGACCCTGTTTCAAAAGTAAAGAAATAAAAATAACTGAGTTTGTAGCTTGGTAGAATGCTCTTGGGTTCAATCCTTATTACCAAAAAAAAAAAAAAAAAAAAAAGTCTGCATTATTTTTACATAGTGCAGAGCTGCCGTCTGTCTGTCTGTCTGTCTTTGGGATTGAACCCAGAGGCATTCTACCTCTGCTATACCCCAAGCACTTTTTACTTTTTGTTTTGAAATAGGGTCTCACTAGGTTGCAAAGAGTCTCTCTAAATTGCTAAGGTTTCCTTGAACCTCTGATTCTCCAGTCCCAGCCACCCCAGTTTAGTGGAATTATAGGCATGTGCCACCACACCCATCTAGCCAACTTTTACTAAACAACAGCAGTATTTGACCCAGTGCTCTAGGAATTATAAACATACATTTAAAGTGAATAATTGCAAAGTCCTCATATTATTTGAATCAGGCCACAGAAAGATGTACATTAGAATAGTAAACAGAGAAGGAAAAGATGAATTTTCAAGTTCTCAGAATATGTCTGGGTCTGTACAAAAAAATGGTAGTGGTAGCTAGCACACCATTTTTTTTTTCTTGAAACACATACACTCCCACCTTTAGCTTTAAAGTTCCCTCAGTTTCTTCACTTGGTATAGAGGCAAACCATTTTGGACTATTCTAAAATTATTTCATTTTGCATGGGGCTTACATGGATATTTTTATTTTTGATAGTTTTTGTTGAGAGATGTATGTCAAGGTTCCCCAGGCATAGAGGTCTCTAGTGATTTCTTGATTCTTGTATTTTAAAAAGATGGGAGTTGGCCTTAGTTGGCAGCTCTTTGCATCCGCCAGGGCTTGTTCGTTACTTCTAGGTTCGTGGGTGACGTCTGTTTCCTGTGATTGAAACCACAAGAAGAAGTGGTGAGAAGCCACTGTAGGATATGTATTAATATGTATTATCAAGCAGGCAGCAGACATTAGACTGTCTTTAAAAAGAGCCTCAGTAATTTAAGTACAGTCTTTTAGGAGTCTGAGGAGACTCTAAAAATGATCTGACCCCGCTCCTTTCCACCATCACTCCCACTCCCCCGACTCCGTGGCCCTGGGTATTGAACCCAGGAGCATTTACCTCTGAGCTACATCCTTAGTTGTGAGGCTGTCCTCAAGCCTGCAATCCTCCTGTCTCAGTCTCCCAAGAATTGGGATTTCAGTGCCTGCTACCACATCCAGCCCTAGCTTCCTCTTAAAATGAGAATGTGGAGGCCTACAGATCCTATGTTGTTCAAAGTTCATGTAATTGAAATGAGGGTGTCTCCTTTTGTTAGGGTTCTTGTCCAGTAGATCTTGACAAATGACGTTCAAGAACTAGCAAAAGATACAGAAATATGAAAGTTTATTTTAAGTTAAGGAAATATAGAGGACAAACCAGCTCCTCCCCCAAAGGGGGGTGGTCCCAGAAAGAGAGTGACCTTGAAGCCCTTGGTGAGTGGACTTTTAAACCTTGAGGTTTTCTGTCCTTTTATGATTGGTTAGAATTAGGTTTTGGGGGACCAATGACTTTTGCACAGTTTCTATCCTTAATTTGAATGATTATCTGTGGGCTGGTCAGGGCCTTGATTCTCTGGAGCCCACTAGCCTCTTACCTCCCAGCTCACAGAAAGGGGGATGCAGATGGCTGCTTTAAATGCCCTGCCTCACACTACTGGGACCATCAAGAGTGGGATTGGTACTTGCAACGCAGCATGCACAGAGAAATATCGCAGAAAATATAAATCAGACGCTTCCCTTAATCAGCAATAACTAGGAGGAAACGGGCAACAGGAAGAGGTTGAGCTATAGAAAGGGCCCTATAGTGAAGCAACTAATGTGACCAATCAGAGGGTATGTAATACTGGAGGACGGAGCCTCTTTAAAATGCAGGAGGTACATAAACAAATGTATCAAAGTAAATCACCAAAGAAGTGTGGGATGGAGGGAGGGGGAGGGAATGGGATGGGGGCTGGAGGAGGGCTAATTGGATGATGTGTGCTTGTATATCCTCTCAAGTCTTGTACTCCAATGTGATTGATATATGACTACAATGCACCAATTTAAAAAATAAATTAATTAAAAAAAAAATAAAAATAAATGCCCTGCCTCATACTGAGGTGAGCTAGGTTATTGGAGTCTACTAACTGTTTGGTTTTGCCCCTCCCCAGTTACAGTGTCATTCCTGGGCAGTTTTTGTTAAACTGTACTCTCTCGATGTTTCCTTAGAGAAGGTACTACTGGAGAAGAGTAAATTCTAGTGGGCATTTTGATTATAGGAATTTGATGATGTTTAGCTTTTAGATGCTGTGCTAATGATTTTTTGTGTTATTTTTTATAAAGGGAGACATTTTCAAAATAATATCTAAGAATACCAACTTCATATTTTTCATTTTTATTTTACAAAGTATTTAAATATTATCATTATCTGCATTAACTTTTATAACATTGCAATTATGGTTTACACATATTCTGCTATTAAAATAGTGTCTTTAACATTTTTCAGCTTTCTTTTTTCTTTTCTTCTTTTTTTTTTTTTCAGGTCTGGGGGTGGAAACCAGGGGCATTTGACCTCTGAGCTATACCCCCTCTCCTATTTTTTATTCTTTATTTTGAAATGGTCTCACTGAATTGCAAAGGGCCTCACTAAGTAGCTGAGGCTGTCCTCAAAACGCAATCCTCTGGTCTCAGCCAGCCTCCCAAATGCTGGGATTACAAGCGTGAGCCACTACATCAGGCTTCCAGTTTTCTTATCTTTGAAAATTTTTGTTGCCTTTTTTTTTTTTTTTTGTACTGGGGATGGAACCCAGAGGCTGTGTGTGTGTGTGTGTGTGTGTGTGTGTGTGTGTGTGTGTGTGTGTATTTGGCTAGGGGTATAGCCCAGAGGTAGAATGCCCCAGAGTTCAGTCCTCAGTACAAAAACAAATAAAAAAACGAGGTGTCCTCATAACTTGATGTCTATACAAAGAAGTGATAGCAACTACAGAAACTTCCTGTCTGCTAGGCCTTGGGTGTGGCACACACGTGTCCACCCAGGAGGAAGAGTTGACGTCCTGCTGCTCACATCAATAATGTGGGAGGAGAAGACAGTTGCTAGGGTGATTGAGAAACAGCATTCCTGAGTCACTGACTGTTTCTAAATGAATGGACAACACCCCTTTTTTAAAGGCACAATCACAATCTTAATCTAAGCTCAGAGGGTAAAGAAGAATGCCCAATAAGAAAGTAAGGAAGAGTAAGTATTAATATTTGGAAGCTGTGCATGGTGGCACATGCTTGTAATCCCAGTGTTTGGGAGGCTGAGACAGGAAGATCGCACAGGTTTAAAGCCAGCCTCAGCTAACTAGTGAGGCTCTCAGCAACTTAGTGAGACCCTGTTTCCAAGTAAAATATAACATAGGTCTGGAGTATAGCCCGGAGGTAGAAAAGCCCCTGGGTTCCATCCCCAGTATCTCTCTCTCTCTCTCTCTCTCACACACACACACACACATACACACACACACACACACACACACACACACACACACACACACACACACAAAGATAGTTTCCCCCTCATTTTAATTAAAATTGAGAAGTCAGGTTATTTGGAAAGCAGATTCACCAGTAGTTTTAGGCAATTATGAAGGTAATTCAGTTTGTTACTTTATAAGTAAATTATTTCAAATTTATACACTAATTATTGAAGGAAGGAATGGACTACAATTACTTAGTGTGGCACTCGTGACTTGTGATTAAAATGGGCCACTGCCTACATTCTTTCAGTGCTTTCTGGGTGAAACTGGGGAAAAATTCTAGGAGGCCAGGATAGATTAGAGAACTGGTTTTTTTGTTTTTGTTTTTGTTTTGTCCTTGTGGTACTGGGAATTGAACCTAGGGTCATTCTTCCTCTGGGCTGTACCCCAAACCGTATTTTATTCTTTATTTTGAAACAGGGTCTTGCTAAGTTACCACACATTGGCTTTAAATCTGTAATGCTCCTTTCTCAGCCTCCCAGATACTGAGATTACAGGTGTGTGCCACCATACGGGGGTTAAAGAACTCTTGATTAGGAATGAAAAGATCTTGAACTGTCCTCTATTTCCCCTTTGTTGCTTTTTGTGTGAATTCTCTTTAGTTTATTATCTATTTATCCTTCCTAGCTTTATTGAAGTGTAATTGACATAAGAATTATACATGTTTGTGATGTACGTGTAGGCTTTGTGAAACTATGAGTTTACTCTCCAGTGCTAAATTTAGCTGTATAGCTTCTGAGGCAGTATAGGACCAAATGGAGGAGTTTTTCTATTCCTTTAGCACTTTTTCCTCAGTGATCATGGAGAATATGATCTCTATGATCATCTCCATTTCTGGGGACTGCTAAGTAATCTTTTAGACTCTTTCTCCTTAAACTCATTTAGCTTTTCTATCTTTATAGCTCATGTTTTTCAATTCCTGGTAATTTAGCGCTGCTCTTTTAGACTTCCTTTTTCTAAGGCACTCTTTTTCCTCCTCCTCCTCCTCCTCCTCCTCCTCCTCCTCCTCCTCCTCCTTCTTCTTCTTTTTTTTTTTTTTTTTGGTGGTACTGGGCTTCCTGGAAGCCCATCTACCTCCGGGCTACACTCCCAGACCTATTTTATATTTTTGAAACAGAGTCTCTTACGCCAGCGCGGCTGGCTTTGAACCTGCGCGATCCTCCTGTCTCTGCCTCCCAAGCGCGGGGATTACAAGCGTGCGCCACCACGCCTGGCTCCTTTTTCTTCTTTTTTTGAGGTGGATGCTCCACAACTCTACACAACCTTTAGAACTATAAGAACTAATAGACTGTAGGAACCAATAAGTAGTGATGTCAGAATCTTGTTTGTTTCTCTGGAAGATGTAGATGAGATATTGATTCATTTGCCATCTTCCTTGGCCCATTTCTTGAAAATGGAATAGAAAGTTCTCTGCATTTAAAGTTACCCATTATTTCCTTTCTCTGGTTCTGATTGACTTGTATGTAAAAAGTGGGAATTGAAAAAGGGAAATGAAGCCGGGCGTGGTGGCGCACGCTTGTAATCCTCACGCTTGGGAGGCAGAGACTGGAGGATTGCGAAGGTTCGAAGCCAGCCGCGCTGGCGTAAGAGACCCTGTTTCCAAAAATAAAAAAGTATAAAATAGGTCTGGGAGTGTAGCCTGGAGGTAGAAGGGTTTCCAGGAACCCCAGTACCACACACAAAAAGAAAAAAGAAAAGAAAAAGAAAAAGGGAAATGAGCCCATTTCAGTGATTCCATCATCATATATTATTTAACTTTTACAAAGCACTTTGAGAAACAAAGTGCTTTATATCCATTTTTATTATTTATTCTTCACACTAGTCCCTTGAGAGTGTAGTTCTATATATAGACTGAAACTGTGGAAGATTAAAAAAGAGCTTACCCTGACTTACTGTAGTAGAAATGTGGTAGTTTTGTGGCAAAGCTAGGTTAGGACTCATTGGTAATTGAATTAAAATGCATGTTGTAAGCCCTGTTGCCTCATTATCTTAAGGAACTGAATGTCAATTTTGGATAGAATAAAGAAATGAATCAGAGCTTACTTGGCCCTGATCTCTGTTCTCTGTGATTTTGAATGACAGAAGCTTTACCTGTCTTTTCTGAATATTAGGGTTTGGAAAGGAAATTGTTGGCTTCAGTGTACTTTCTGTTTTAACCAAAGGTAACCTTTGTTTTTACTGAGGCCTTATTTTTTCAAAGGAAGTGGAATATACCACCTCACACTTCTAGAAGATATACTGTCCTAAATATGTTTTGTGGGCTAAAGAGGTCCCCTGGTCTTATTCCTAGGGAAAGGCATTACTCTTCAAGGTTGGGTTTGATAGTTTACTGTCCATAATGGTCCTCTTTTTTTTTTTTTTTTTTTTTTTTGGTGGTACTGGGGGTGAAACCCAGGGGCCTTCTAACTCCGGGCTATACTTCCAGACCTATTTTATATTTTATGTGGAAATAGGGTCTCACTTAAGTTGTTGAAAGCCTCACTAAGTAGCTGAGGCTGGCTTCGAACCTGTGCGATCTTCCTGTCTTAGCTTCCTGAGTGCAGGGATTACAAGTGTACACCACCACGCCCCACAGTCCTCTTTTTTTTTTTTTTTTTTTTGTGGTCTGGGGATGGAACCCAGAGGCATTTGACCTTCGAGCTATACGCCCTGCCCAATTTTTTATTCTTTATTTTGAAACAGGGTCTTACTGAGTTTTGGGGGGCCTCACTAAGTAGCTGAGGCTGTCCAAACTGCGATCCTCCGGTCTCAGCCTCCCAAATGCTGGGATGACAAGTGTGCGCCACCATGCCTGGCTAGTCCTCTTTTTTTTTTTTGGTGGTACTGGGGATGGAACCCTTCTACCTTTGGGCTACACACCCAGACCTATATTTTTTTAAACTTTTATTTGGAAATAGGATCTCTTAAGCCAGTGAGGGGTTTCAAACCTGTGCAATCCTCTGCAGGGATTACAAGCGTGCGCCACCACACCCGACTAGTCCTAACTTTTTTTGTGTGTGTGTGTGGTACTGGGGTTCCTGGAAACCCTTCTACCTCCAGGCTGTACTCCCAGACCTATTTTATATTTTTATTTGGAAACAGGGTCTCTTAAGCCAGCAAGGCTGGCTTTGAACCAGCACGATCCTCCTGTCTCTGCCTCCCAAGCTTGTGCGCCACCACGCCCGGCTTAATGTGTGTGTTTTACTGGAAATTTTCTCCGAACTTCCCATAGTGCTGAGGATACAAGAAGTCTTTTTGTGTGTGTGTGGGGGTGGGTCTGGTGATGGAACCCAGGGGCATTTAACCTCCGAGCTACACCTCCTGCCCTATTTTTTATTTTTTATTTTGAAACAGGATTTCACTAAGTTGCAGAGGGCCTCCCTAAGTAGCTGAGGCTGTCCCCGAACCACAATCCTCCTGTCTCAGCCTCCCAAGTGCTGTGATTACAAGCGTGTGCCACCACACTTGGCTTAAAATCCATTTATTGCCGGGCGTGGTGGCGCACGCTTGTAATCCCCGTGCTTGGGAGGCAGAGACAGGAGGATCGCGCAGGTTTGAAGCCAGCCGCGCGCGCTGGTTTAGGAGACCCTGTTTCCAAAATGAAAATGTAAAAAATAGGTCTGGGAGTGTAGCCCGGAGGTAGAAGGGCTTCCAGGAACCCCAGTACCACCAAAAAAAAAAAAAAAAAAAAATCCATTTATTCATAATTCAATTGATCAGAAGTCCAGCATAGACCATGTAATTAAGTTCTCCAAATGTCACAGAGCTAAAATAAAAATATTAGCTGAGTTAAGTTCTGACTTGGGAGGCTCTTGAAAAAAAAAAATGCTTCCAGGCTCATTCAGGTTGGAAGAATTCAGTCTCCTGCAGTTGTGGAATTGATATCTTTGTTTCTTTGCCATCATCCTGGAACTACACTCATCCAGAGGCTGCCTACAATCCTTGACTTTTGGCCCCTTCCATCTTTAAGTCAGAAATGGCATGCTGATTCTGTATGTTTCTGTCTTCCAGATTTATTGATTTATTTATTGGTAGCGGGGATTGAACACAGGTACATTCTACCTTCAAGCTACACCTCAGCAGTATTTTATTTTGAGGCAAAGTTTTCTAAGTTGCTGAGGGTCTCATTAAGTTGCTAAGGCTACCTTTGAACCTGCAATCCTCCTATCTCAGCCTCCCAAGTTCTGGGATTATAGACTTGTGCTACAACACCTGGTTTGACTTCTAGATTTAAAGGGCTCGTGTAATTGGGCCTACTTGGATTATCTCCTTTTCTTAAAAGTCAACTATGCCTTGATAACATAACCTAATCACAAGAGTGATGACCTGTAATAGTCAAGTCCTAGCAATAACACAGATTTATTCATCAGGCTAGGAATCTTAAGAGGCATCTTAGAAGTCTACTTATGATGCTTAATGTGACCCTCACCCTGAATTAACCTGTGAACAATGGTGGATGTCAGAAGAGAGAATTAGGAATTGAGCATACTGAGACAAGTTAGTGAGTTGCATTGTGATTTATAGGTATTATAACAAAACTTCTCAGGGATCCTAGACCTCCCAGAATCATGTGTTGGGGCCAACAGGTATAGTCCACTCATCTAAGAGCTCAAATAGAATTGTAGTTGTCTGGTATAAGCTAGCCTGAACTAAATCTTTAGGAAGTACTGAAATATAGATTTGTAGTTGTGAGTTTATGTTTCCTCTTTTCCAGCCACATGGCTCATAGAATAGTAATTCCTTGATTAACTGTACTTGTGAAGCTTAGTGATAGGAATTGGAAACACTTTCTGTAATGTACTTTGTTTAAAGTTTAGTCAGAGTCTCTTATTAGATCCCTGCTAACTTCTCTACTGCTAAGAAATAACACTAATTGTAGTAACATTTTGCTTGGCTACATAAGCATCTTGAGCTATGAAACCATTCTTAATTGTTTGAGTAGTCTGTATTTTGTTTCATTTTGGTTTTTGTCCAGTGCTAGGGATAAAATCCAGGGCCTTAGTGCATGCTAGACAAGTACTCTACCAATGATCTACATCCCAGCCCTCCTTTTTTCTAATTAGGGTAAAAAGTTAAAGATTTTAGAGAATGAGAAGAGGTGAATCAGTACTTTGGAAGAAGTTTCTTATATCCTTCAGTTTATAGTAGGCACACTTCTGTTACCAAGTGAACAGAGAACCTCTGTCCAGAAGACTGCCAAGTTTCATCCCATTGGCCCACTTTTTAAAAGTTGAAGTTATAATACAACTACCACAACAAATTGTTAATGCAAAAGAAGTATTAAAGGCCGGGCATGGTGAAGCCAGCCTCCCTGGCTTAAGAGACCCTTTTTCCAAATAAAAATATAAAATAGGTCTGGGAGTATAGCCTGGAGGTAGAAGGGTTCCATCCCCAGTACCAGCAAAAAAAAAAAAAAAAAAAAAGAAGTATTATGTAAATAATTGGAGCCAGGTTAAGCACACCTCTAACCCCAGTACTCGGGAGACTGAGACAGGAGGATCACAGCCCTCTGCAACTTATTGAGACCCTGTTTCAAAAGAAGAAATAGGCCAGGTGTGGTGGCACACGCTTGTAATTCCTGTGCTTGGGAGGCTGAGACAGGAGGATCATGCAGGTTCTAAGCCAGAAAGATCCTGTTTCCAAATAAAATATCAAATAGGTCTGGGAGTGTAGCTGGGAGGTAGAAGGGTTCCATCCCCAGTACCACAAAGAGAGGAGGAGGAGGAGGAGGAGGAGGAGGAGGAGAAGATGGATGGATGGATGGATGGATGGATGGATGGATGGATGGATGGATGGATGGGGCTTGGGGGTGGGGGGTATAGTTGAGAGGTAAAATGGCCCTGGGTTCAATACCCAGTACTGCCAATAAATAAATAAATTAGGATATGTTTGAAACTTGTTAAATCATTTAGTTTATTTTGGCTTCACATTGGTATCCTTTGGGTTTTGTTGTTGTTGTTATTGTTTCTTTTGTGTGTATGTGTGGTACTGGGAATTGAACCCAAAGGCTACCTCCAAGCTACACTCCCAGACTGATTTTATTTCTTATTTGGAAACAGGGTCTCACTGGGTTTCTGAGAACCTCAACTAAATTGCTGAGGCTGTCCTCAAACCTGCAATTCTCCTATCTCAACCTCCCAACTACTAGGATTACAATCGTGTGCCACCATACCCAGCTTTTTTCTTACAAACTGTAAATTATTTAGGAAGTATCTAATTTCCTGAACATGGTAACCAAAAGATTTATCTGACCACATATTACATTAGGATGTGGTAACTGAGTCAGAATCTGAATTATTCTCTGGAAAGAGAGAGAGAAGACAGCTTTTCATTTTTATGTTGATTGATGGTTAGTGCAGAGCAGTACCCTGCCAAGAGTATTTGTATTTGATTTCTGTTACCTCTGATATAGTGTGCCTTTGAGCTGTTTGTGTTGATTTAAGTAAGATTTGATAAAACTGAGCATCTTTTAAAGATGAAGTTTTTTTTCTATATCAGCTAATGACCTTTAGATATTTATCTAATAATCTCTTCTATTAAATAAAAAGTTCTGTAGAATAAATGTGCTTTTAATAATGGCTATTATATATAGTAATGATTTTTATAAAAATTGAGTAACAAAAAATATGGACTTTATGTGGAAAAAGCAGAATTGTCACTGTCAGTGGTAGGTCTTCAGGAAGAGAAAAACTGAATACTATCTTGGAGTCATAGCCTGGCTTTAGATTGCCTGAGTTCAAAGATGAGAGCCACTTCTGAAGAAGGGTGTCAGGGGCTAGGTCATGAATGAGGCCTGGGAAACATAAGGCTCACCATAGTTGTGTTCTGGCTAGAGTGAGGGCACGAATTACAAGCAAGAATATGGTTGAGGAGTACATCACTTTGTATTTCCTGCTCAACTCACCTTACACAGACAACCTTTAGGTCTCCTGATTAAGTCCAAGCAGAAAAATTCTGTTGGGTAGAATGAGAGTGTTCTTGACAGGCCCAGGTAGCAAAGCAGAGACAGAAAGGAAGAAACTATTAACATGTGGTACAGACAAGCCAAGACTCTGGATTAAGCTCACCCAGGTATTGTTGGTTTAAAAAGCCAAAACAAAAGTAGACATTGGTGAAGTCAGTCTTCAAGAGTCTAGTCTAGAACTGGGTGTGGTGGTGCAGGCGTGTAATCCTATTACTTGGGAGGCTGAGACAGGAGGATCCGGGTTCGAGGACGGCCTCAGCTACCTAGTGCGGCCCTCTGCAACTTGGTGAGACCATGTTTCAAAATAAAGGATAAAAAAAATTGGGCCGGGGGTGTAGCTCAGAGGTAGAATGCCCCTGGGTTCAATTCTCAGCATCACACATACACACAAAATCTAGTCTAAATATGTATGCGTGTTTATACATACATGTATGTATGTATGTATGTATGTATGTATGTATGTAGGTATTGGTACTAGGTATTGAACCCAGAGACATTCTACCTCTAAGCTATACCCCAGTCCTTTTTATTTTGAAGCAGGATCTCTATAAGTGGCTAAGGTTGGTCTCAAACCTGTGAATCCTTCTGTCTCAGCCTGTTGGTATGTACCACTGGCTGTTTTATTTCTTTTTTATGCTAGAAATTGAATCCAGGGTCTTTTGCATGCTAAACACGTGTGTTCTACTAGTGAGCTACACCCCAGCTTTTCAATGCTCCATTTTAGCTGGTTGTTCCCTGTGCCTGATACAGAGCACCCATCCTGAGTTACCTGTTACCTGTCTGATGTCTCTTTCTGTTTTCTGTATTTCAAGTCTTCTATTTGGTTTGCACCTTCATTCTGGAGGAGCATACCCTACAATATCTGGGAGCATATGGGAATATCTTAGAGTGTATGGGAAGAGAAACTTTTTTTTTTCTTGGTTGCACTAGGGATGGAACCCAGGGGTTTTTCTACCTCCAGTCTATACTCCCAGACCTATTTTATACTTTATTTGGAAACAGGGTCTTACTAAGTTGCTGAGAGCCTCACTAAGTAGCTACGATCCTCCTGTCTCAGCCTTCCAAGAACTAGGATTACAAGCATGCACCACCATGCCCAGCTTGAATATTTCTTATGGAATTGATTTTTAGAAATTTTTTTTCTCGCTGGGCATGGTGGCACATGCTTGTGGTACTGGGGTTCCTGGAAGCCCTTCTACCTCCGGACTACAACCCAGACCTATTTTTTATATTTTTATTTGGAAACAGGGTCTCTTAAGCCAGAGTGGCTGGCTTCTAACCTGCGCGATCCTCCTGTCTCCTTCTCCCAAGCACAGGGATTACAAGCGTGCGCCACCACGCCCAGCTAGAATTTTTATCTGTGTACTTACTATAGGATAGCACCATCTAAATTGTATAGAGATTTCCCATATGCCCTGTGTCCCTACACTTGTATAGCCTCCCCTATTATCAACATCCCCTACTCTAATGGTGTATTTGTTACAGTTGATAAATCTATATTAAGCTATCATAGTTGCCCACAGTCCTTAGGGTTCACTCTTGGTATTGTACATTCTGTAAATTTGTACAAATATGTATCCATCATCATAATATTATGCAGAATATTTTCACTGCCCCCAAAGTTCTCTGTATTCTGCCTGTTTATCTTTTCTGCCCCCCACCCTCTGCAACCTCTGATCTTTATATTATTTTTATATTTTTGTCTTTTCCAGAATGTCATACAGTAGAATTATAGAGTTTATAGTTTTTTGGCTTCTCTTCTCACTTAGTAACTTGCTTTTTTTTCTTTCTGGTATTGGAGACCAAATGGGCATTCTACCTCTGACCCCACCCCATCCCTATTTTATTTTTTATTTTGATACAGGGACTCACTGTTTTGGAAGTCCTCACTAAATTGCTGAGGCTGTTCGTGAACCTGCAATCCTCCTGTCTCAGCCTCTTAAATACTGGGATACATGGTGTTTGCCACCATGCCTGACTAGTAATTTACATTTTAAGATTACTTAAATGTCTTTTATGTCTAGATAGCTCATTTCTTTTTAGTATTGAATAATATTCCATTGTCTTTTATGTACCACAGTTTGTTTATTCATTCATCCACTAAGGAAATCTAGTTATTTCCAAGTTTGGGCAGTTATGAATATGTAAAATGCTATAAATGTGTAGGTTTTTGTTGAACATAAGTTTTCAAGTCTTTTGGATCAATAAATATCAGGGGACTTGATTGCTGGATCATGTAGTATGAATGTTTAGTTTTATAAGCTGCCAATTACCTTCCGCGTGGCTCTACCTTTTTTTTTTTAATGGTACTGGAGATTGAATCCAGGGGCATTATCTACACCCCAGCCCTATTTTATGTTTTATTTTGAAACAGGTTTTACTAAGTCATGGAGAGCCTTATTAAGCTGCTGAGGCTGACTGCAAACTTGCAATCCTCCTGTCTTAGCCTCCCAAGTACTGGGATTATAAGTATGTGACATCACACCTGACTTGGCTCTACCATTTTTGCATTCCAACCAGCAGTGAATGAGAGTTCTTGCTCCACATCCTTACCAGCTTTTCATGTCATCATCAGTGTTCTGGATTTGGGCCATTGTAGTCGGTTTATGGTGGTATTTTGTTTTAATTTGCATTTCCCTGGTGATAGATGATGTGGAACCTCGCTTCATAGGCTTTTTCATCTCTGTATCTTCTTTGGTAAGGTGTCTATTAAGGTAGTTGGCCTATTTGGTAAAAGGGTTGTTTTCTTATTAAGTTTTAAGAGTTCTTTGTATGTTTTGGATAGTAGTCTTTTGTCAGATGTATCTTCTGCAACTGTTTTCTCCCAGTCTAATGGCTTGTCTTCTCATTCTCTTGATATTATCTTTCATAGAACAGTAGCTTTTAATTTTCCCCCCACAAAGAACCAGATAGCCCAGTCGCTTTAGTGAAAACCAACTTATTATCAACTTGTTTGAAGAGTTTTTAGAGTAAGTGAGCAACTAAATTCTTCAGTGATGTATCACTTAGTATACAAGGCTTATCTTGTATATTCTATATGTATATTGGTATAGGGGCAGAACACCAACAAAGTTCTAGACCTCAGAGTAGTTGTAAGTCACAAATTAGATATTGTCTTACATAATAGCTTTAACTTTAATATAAACATGTTCTTTAAAATATTAGATTCAAATTATACAATGACTATTTTGCCATTTTTAATTGAGCTAACTCCTATTCCTCTCTATGTATAAAATATGAAGCTAGGCGTGTGGCACACACCTGTAATTCTAGTACTTGGAAGGCCGAGACAGGAGGATCATAGGTTTGAGGCTAGTGCACGGTAACTTAGTGAAAGCCTACCTAATGAAACACTGTTTTAAATAAAAAAGGCCAGGAGTATAGCTCAGAGGTAGAGTCCCTTGGATTCACTCCTCAGTCCCCCCCCAAAAAAAAGAAGAAAGAAAAATAAATAACTGTCACAGTATGTCAAGACTTTCACAGGAAAATTTCTTAAGACATGGCATACAAAATACATAGTATCTATATAAAAATAATGTCATAATTATAGACTAAAATTTTTCTTGTGTAAGTAGGTTTAAAAGATTAAACAGTATTCCATCTTAATAAAATAGTAAATACTTTATATTTCCCATAAATTTGGCACTGATTTGTAATTACCTAAAGAATATACAAGATAAGTCTTGTACACTAAATGAAACATCATTGAAGATAGTCATTGAAATGAACATACTCATTTGATACTACTAGTTTTCTAGATTATTCTTTCAGCAAAAAATATTTTTAATAAAAGTGATGTTTCCAACTAAACAGTAATATTGAGGCAGCACATATCATGTAAATGTTTGCCTGGTTATTTATGTGTCATATAAATACAAGTATTAGTTTTTTTGTGTGTGTGGTGCTTGGGCTTAAACTCAGGGGCATTTTACCTTCGAGCTATATCTCCAACCCCTATTTTATTTTTTTATTTGGAAACAGGGTCTCGCTGAGTTTTTGAGTCTGGCTTCAAACTTGTGATTCTCCTGACTCAGCTTCCCAAGTCCTGGAATTATAGATATGTGCCACCATACCCAGCTTATGAATCTTAATTTGTACTTTTGTCTCAATCACCATTGTAGAGAATGGATTAAGAGTAAGATAAATAAACAAATGGTGATTTTTTTTCTCTGAAAAAAATTAAGGCATTTGTACTTCATTTTAAAGTTCTCAGGCAGCTGATTGAGCTCTTAAGACAGAAAAAGGCCAAAGAATTATTATAAACTATAAAATCTAGCAATTCTTTTATATTAAAAGCCATATCACAAGTTCTTATACTTGAATGGATAATACATTAATGTACACCTGAATATTACATTTGTAGCATTAACTAAACATTCTTCATTAGTATGAAGTTGGTCTGTCAAGTGGAAATGGCAAAGTACATTATGGCAGGGCAGTATTTAACAGCCATCCTCTGCATCACAAGACATCATAGCTCTTCATTTTGTTTTTTTGTACTAGAGTTTGAATACAGGGGCATTTTACCTCTGAGCCACATCCCTAGCCCTTTTTAATTTTTTTTTTTTTTTAAACAAGATCGCACTAGGTTGATGAGAGAGTCTCACTACTTGCTGAAGCTGTCCTCGAACCTGTGATCCTCCTTCCTCAGCCTCCCAAGTACTGGAATTACAAGTGTGGCCACCATGCCCAGCAGTAACTTTAATGAGGTCCAGCTTATTAGTTCTTTCATGGGATCTTCTTTGGTGTTTTGTATCAGAAAACTCATATACCCAAGATCATGTAGGTTTTCTCCTCTATTTTCTTCTAAGAATTTAGCTTTGCACATTGCAAGTAGGTCTGTGGTTCATTTTTGAGTTAATTTTTGTGAAGGATGTAAGGTCTGTGTCTAGATTAGTTTTTTCAAATGTGGATATCTAGTTATTTCAGCACTGTTTGTTGAAAAGATTGTCTTCGCTCTATTTTATTGCCTTTGTTTCTTTGTGAAATATCATGTAACTGTATGTGTGTCTATTCCGGGCTCTTTTTTTCTGGTCCATTGACCTGTTTGTTCTTTTGCCATTACCACAGTGCCTTGATTATTGTAGCTTAATAGTAAGTCTTGAAGTCAGGTAGTACCAGTACTCCAACTTTGTTCTTCTCCTTCAGTATTGTGTTGACTTTTATGGATCTTTTACCTCTCCAAACTTTAGTTAGAATCAATGTATAGCCGGGCGTGCTGGCACATGCTTGTAATCCTGGCATTCAGGAGGCTGAGACCAGAGGATCACAGTTTGCAGACAGCCTCAGCTACTTAGGCCCTCCTCAAGTTAGTGAGACCTTTTTTCAAAATAAAGAATAAAAATTAGGGCAGAGGTGTAGCTTGGAGGTCGAATGCCCCAGGGCTCCATCCCCATACTCACTCCCCTCCCCCTCCAAAAAGAATCAATGTATAGTTATGCACAAAATAACTTGCTGGGATTTTTATTTCATTTAATATGTAGATCAATTTGGGAAAAACCAACATTATGACATAAGTCTTCCTGCCCATGAATATGGGATATCTTTCCGTTTATGTAGTTCTTTGATTTTATTTATCAGAGTTTTTGTAGTCTATATAGCTTTAGATCTTGTACATATTATGTTAGGCTTAAGTATTTTATTTTGGGGGATGCCAGTGAAAATTGTTTTGTGTTTATAATGTGTGTATGGGGGGTAACTAGAGATTGAACCCAGTACCATTCTACACTCCCAACCCTGGTTTTTTTTTTTTTTTTTTTTTTTTTTTAAACAGAGTCTTGTTAGATGGTGAGAGTCTCACTACTTGCTGAGGTTGTCCTCAAACCAGCAATCCTCCTTTCTCAGTCTCCCAACTACTGGGATTACAAGTGTGCACCACCACAGTATGTTTTTAATTTTGTATTCCATTTGTTAATTATTGGTATGTAAGAAAGTAATTGATATTTTTATATTAATCTTGTATCCTGCATCTTTGACAAAATTGCTTGTTTTCAAGTTTTTATTTTGTTTTGTTTTTGTTGTTGTTTTTCAGATTTTGTAGACAACCATGTCATCTGCAAACACAGTTTTATTTCCACCCAGTCTGTTTTGTCTATCTGCCTTTCTTTCTTTCCCTCTTTCCCTTTCTTTCCCTCCCTCTTTCTTTCTTTCTTTCTTTTTTTCTTTCTTACTTTCTTACTTTCTTTCTTGTACTGGGGATGGAACCCAGAGGCATTCTACCTCCAAGCTACACCCCCAGCCCTATTTTTTAGTCTTTTTATTTTTTAAAACAGGCTATCTCTGAGTTGTGAAGGGCCTCACTAAGTAGCTGAAGCTATCCACAAACCAAGACCCTCCAGTCTCCTCCTCCTGAATGCTGGGATTACAAGTGTGTGCCATCATATCCGGCTTAGCTAGGATTTTTGAAAAGGAGTAGTAAGAGGGGATAGCCTTGTCTTATTTCTGATCTTAGGAAAACTTCTGTCTTTTCATCATTAAATATAATGTTAACTGTATAGGTTTTTCTATACATATTTTTTTTTATCAAGTTGAAGTTCTCATATTCTGAATAGATGCTAAATTTTCACAAGATATTTGATCTATATTTAGAGTCCATAAAGTTTACAAATTAAAAAGTAGATTCACATTTTTAAGGCATTCTAAACATACTTAACAGTAACAAAAATATTTGTTTTTAAATTTAAATGTTAGAATTATAATTTCTTACACATGTGCCTTAACCACATTAGAAGTATTCATTAGCCGGGCGTGGTGGCGCACGCTTGTAATCCCAGCATTGGGGAGGCTGAGACCAGAGGATCATGGTCTGCAGACAGCCTCAGCTACTTAGTGAGGCCCTCTGCAACTTAGTGAGACCCTGTTTCAAAATAAAGAATAAAAAATAGGACAGGGGGTGTAGCTCAGAGGTCGAATGTTTTTGGGTTCCATCCCCAGACCCACAAAAAAAAAAAAAAAAAAAAAAAGAAGAGGAGGAGGAGGAGCAGCTCAGTAGTTTCATGTGCCTAGTGACTGCCATGTAGTGTTCTGCCTATGGTGTCAAGACCAGTTTTCTAGGGTTCTGAGAGACTTAAGGTAGGGAAAGGAAGTGTATAGGAGGCATAGGTTTAATTATTTTTCGTGTAGGATTCTTGCCTACAACTGTGCTTGGTATCCCCCAGTCCAGAGATCCTCTGTTTTACACTTTTCTCTTTTGTAGTATTGGGGATTGAACCAGGGGAGGGGTGAGGAATCTCTGAGCTACACCCCCAACCCTATTTTATTTATTTATTTATTTTTGAAGCAGGGTCTCACTGAGTTGCAAAGGGCCTCACTAAGTAGCTGAGGCTGTCCTCGAACCATGATCCTCCTGTCTCAGCCTCTTAAATACTGGGATTACTAGCGTGTCACCGCACCCAGCTCTAGAAGTTCTTATTTGTGAGTCTGTATTTGTGAGCCAAATTTTGATGTTTTAAAATGTTTAATTCAGTACTTATGCTTCCTTTAATGTCTGTTTTGTAGTGAGAGGTTTTTAGTGATAGCATTTAGTAGAGGATTCCATAGGACAGACAGGAATTGAGGTAGTTAGCATAGCCAGGATGGGACAGTAAGGGCTTGGTTTGGGAGTAAAAGAAATTAGAATAAACAAGGAGAATGGTGAGTGGAAGCATTTAGATGTAGGTAGGATGACTAGAAACTTTATTAGAACGTTTGGCTATCTTAGGCATAAGGATTAATCCAGCTTTAGTCGTATTTGTTTTCCTGGAGTCCACCATTTTTATAGTTATTTTACTTCTCATGATCTAGTTCTGCATCCAGAGAATCCATAAAAAAAACCCACTGAACATCTGTTTGCAAATACAGTATATATAGAATACAGTATACATTTTATACACACACACACACACACACACACATATATATATACATATATATATACATATACATACATACATATATATATATATATATGAATGAAAAACACATATAGTATTAAATGAGAAAGCCATGTGCCCTCAGTACTATAGCAGCAAGTTTCCATTTCAATAATGGACCTTGCTGTTTGGATATTTTATTGGGTTGTGAAACAATTTTGCCTATATTGTGGTTTCCCTTTGTTGGTTGTTGCTGCCCTCTGTTGGACTAGTTCAGGAAATGCAGCTTTTAGTCTGTGTGGATCACTTTTACCGTCTTTACTCCAGGAAAACATGGATGATCGATCTGTCTGTCTGTCTTTGGATCAAATGTGTTTCTAATGCCCCAGGAAAGCAAAGGAATTGATATCTTTCCTTTAATGAAAATTTGTTTTTTATCTAAAGGGATGAGCTGGTGGCCATGAAATGGGAACAAGGCAGAAGAATTTGTGGGCTTTAGAATCCTGGAGGAACAAGCCCCATGTGGCTCATTTCGCTCACTTCTTTGTGCTGGGTGGCTCAGGAAGTGATGAGATCCGTGTTGCTGGTTTCCTGGGTGGTGCTGTCCTTGCCTCATCATCCTTCTGTCTTCATTCCCAATAAACACCACATATGAAGGAACTGTAAATCCCATGGACACTTGAGCAAGGTTGCATGGTTTCAGGTGCATGATTAACACCCAGCTAGTGGAAGCTGGATCTCCTCTGGACCATGGAGGACAAAGTAATGATTGACTTTTTTTTGTTGTTGTTCAGTACTGGGGATGGAACCCAGGGCATTCTACCCCTGAGCTACATCCCCAGCCCTATTTTTATTTTTATTATTATTATTATTATTATTATTATTATTATTATTCTTTATTTTGAAACAGGGTTTCACAGAGTTGCAAGGAGTCCTCACTAAGTAGCTGAGGCTGTCCGCAAACCGCGATCCTCCTGTCTCAGCCTCCCAAATGCTGGATTACAAGCGTGTGCCACCATGCCCAGCTAAGATTGACAATTTATATTGCATTTAACTGAATGTGATATAGGGAACTTGAACATTAATGAGATTTTTTTTGTCCATAAAAGGCTATAACAATAGCTTTGTGGCAGGAACAGAACTCATTTTTCATTAGTTGAAAAAGGTTAGTCAAGAGACATTTACTGTACTTTTCCATGGATGGACACTAGCCAAAAAAATATTTTTATTAAAATGTTTTTATTAAAATATTTTAAGCCATAAAATTAAGTAGGGTGAAGATAGATTATAAAGACCTATATACTCACCACTTATGTTAAAAGTAGAACATTATAAGCACCCTAGAAGCACTTGTCCTTTTCCCTAGTCATAGCTCTTTTCACCCCAAGTAACCATTCTTTTGATATTTGTGGTAATCAGTCCCTTTATGATTTTACATCCTAAATAATGCAGAATAGTTTTACATGTTTTAGCTTCAATTAAATGATGTGAAATTTTAATATATTTGAGTAGTAAATCCACTCACTTTCTTTGCATAATTATTTTTTTCATTGTACTGATACATCTATTCTTGATGGCCATTTGTATTGTTCTGGGGTTTTTTTGTTTTGTTTTGTTTTTTGTGGTACTGGGGGTGGAACCCAGAGGCTTTCTACCTCCAGTTTATACTCCTAGCCCTATTTTATATTTTATTTGGAAACAGGGTCTCGCTAAGTTGCTGAGAGCCTCGCTAAGTAGCTGAGGCTGGCTTTGAACCTGTGCAAACCTCCTGTCTCAGCCTCCCAAGTGCAGTGATTATAAGCGTGCACCACCACGCCTGGCTCTGGATTGTTCTGTTTTAGATGCTCTGCAGTGTAACAATGAACACTCATACATTTCCTGCTACATATATGCATTTTTTAAGCAGATATATATGTAGAAACTGTGTTTTTCTAAGAGACTACCACCATTTACTCTTAACACCAGCAATGTGTGAGAACCCTTATTGGTCTATAGCCACGCAGATATGAAAATTTTTGCCAATATTGAGAATGAAAAAATGTTATCTTGTGATTTTAATTTGCATTTAATTTGCTGATGGAGTTGGGCACATTTTGTAAGTTTATTGGTCATGGGATTTAGAGTGTATTTGGTACTCTTTTTTTTTTTTTTTTTGTAAGCATCCAATATTAGTGTACTTCAAATTCTTCCAGGCCCTGACCTGAGGGAATGTGCTAAACAATACTTTGGTAAAAACTTTTTAGCTCGTAGAAAGTAGCTTAGGGCCTTTCAATTTATTTTCTCTTCCCCACTCCCCACCCCATCTGGTGGTTGGGAAGTTTCTTGACATTTCACTGATCTTTCTTTCATCTTCCTCCTTTTTTCCTGTTTCCTAGACTTTGAAGCGGCTCATGGCAGATGAGGTAAGGAAATTTTGTTTGGCATGTGCATGTTCTACCTCATTTCCTGTATTATAACATGTACTAGTTTCCATAACTTTGGCTTTCTTTAGCTTGTAATGGTGATGTGGGATCTAGGCTCAGAGTATCCCAAGGCCTTTTTCTAACTCTTTGCTCTGTGTTTGACTCATTGCATGCATTTCCCTGGAAAGGCCATTAACTTCCAAAGTTAGGCAGTCTTTAAACTCCAAGCTAATTTGCAACTTGAATGCCACTCATATCACTAAAAGTTCCATAATGCTTAAAGATAGTTACTGTTATCTCTCAACAGGTCAAGCTGCTAAGTTATAGTTTATCTGCACTTGAGGTTTGAGGAATGGTTTGTTAGAGTATGTGTAACAGAGAGATGATATATATACCTCTGAAGTACATTGTATTCTTTGCTGACTAGATGTCATACAAAAGGGATTTTAAAGAATATGTATTGAACTTTGATTACATTCACAACCCTAGTCCCAAGTGTCATGGAATCTACAAAGGAAGAGAAAAGAATGGTTCCTGCTTTCTTTCTTTCTTTCTTTCTTTCTTTCTTTCTTTCTTTCTTTCTTTCTTTCTTTCTTTATTTATTGGTGGTACTGGGGTTCCTAGAAACCCTTCTACCTCTGGGCTACACTCCCAGACTTATTTTATACTTTTATTTGGAAATAGGGTCTCTTAAGCCAGCGCGATCCTCCTGTCTCTGCCTCCCAAGTGCAGGGATTACAAGCATGTGCCACCACGCCTGGCTCATTCCTGCTTTTAATGCAGTTATTTATCCTGTGTCATGTAGATATCTTAAAATCTGTGATCATACTTACCTCTTGAAGGACAGGATCCTCTGGGAGCCTGGCTACAAGTTTTATTAGGTAGCTATAGGGAAACAAAAGGAGATATTTATTGAGATTGCTTTGCACAGAAGATACTTTTCAGTTCTGTGCGGTTAGAGTGCTTAGAAATATTCAGGGAAGCCGGGCATGGTCGCGCATGCTTGTAATCCCAGCATTCGGGAGGCTGAGACCGGAGGATCGCGGTTCACGGACAGCCTCAGCTACTTAGTGAGGCCCTTCACAGCTCAGTGAGACCCTGTTTCAAAATAAAGAATAATTAAAAAAAAAAATATTGGGTAGGGGGCGTAGCTTGGAGGTTAAATGTCTCTGAGTTCCAGCCCCAGACCCGCAAAAAAAAAAAAAAAAAAAAAAAAAGAGATATTCAGGGAAATCAAGATAAGTTCACTTTTTAAAGATGTTTGAAACCTTAATGCGTTGGTCCTTTTTTCTTTGGATGGAGATGAGAGTACAGAGTCAGTGTGCTAAATATAAGGAAGACTGATTTTGTTTTTTTTTACATTAGAAGAAACTTGAACTGTCATGAACCAAAAGAATCTTGCATGTATAAGGGATTAAGGGATTCATTATTTGATGTGTATCTTGTTGCGGACATGAAAATGGATCACTGCTAATATTTTTTTCTTTTTCTCAGCTGGAGAGATTTACCAGCATGAGAATTAAGAAGGAAAAGGAAAAACCCAATTCTGCTCATAGAAATTCTTCTGCATCATATGGGGATGACCCCACAGCACAGTCATTGCAAGATGTTTCAGATGAGCAAGTTCTAGTTCTCTTTGAACAGATGCTGGTAAGTCTTTCCCAAAATGCTATTTCTTCCTGAAATTGCATTTATGGGCATGATGAATTTTTTTTTTTCTAAATGCATGGATCCCCTCAACTAGCATTACAAAGAATTTAGGCTTCACTACAAGGAACAACCATATTTATGCCTGAGGAATATTCATCAGCCCAATAGCTTAAATTGCTAGGAATTAAGAAAACATATTCAATAATCATTTACTTACTAAGTAATGAGTTATTTAGTAATCACTAAGTACTTAATTTATCACTAAGTATAAGTATGAAACACTAAAAACTTGAAAAGAATTAAAGGCAGTTTTGTTTTTTTCTCCCTCTGCTAGCTGGATATGAACCTAAATGAGGAGAAACAGCAACCTTTGAGAGAGAAGGATATTGTCATCAAGAGGGAGATGGTATCCCAATACTTGCATACTTCCAAGGCTGTGAGTCCTGGGGCAGGTACCCGTGACATGGGAGACTGTGCCCTTATTTTAGACCTGTTTATTTTGCCAGTTTTATATAACATTTTATGTTGGTGTCAATTGTGTTTCATTCCATTATATAAGGCTACTCATTTGGAGGTGGGAGGGGTAACTGGGATTGAACCCATAGGTATTCTACCAAACTACCTCCCCATCCCCTTTTTTTTTTCCAGTATTGGGGATTGAACCCAGAGGTATTCTACCACCAACCTACACCTCCAGCCCTATTTTTTATCCTTTATTTTGAAACAGGGTTTCACTAAGTTGCAGAGAGCCTCACTAAGTAGTTGAGGCTGGCTGCAAACATATGATCCCCCTATTTCAGCCTTTCAAGTACTGAGATTACCAGCATGCGTCACCACACCTGGCTCTCCCCATTTCTTTTTATTTTCATTTTTTTTAATTTTTAATTTTTTTCTGTACTGGGGATGGAACCCAAGAGCATCGTACCTCCTAGCTTACACCCCAGCCATATTTTTTAGTCTTTTTATTTTTTGAAACAGAGTCTCACTGAGTTGTGAAGGGCCTTGCTAATTAGCAGAGGCTGGCTGCAAACCGCAATCCTCTGGTCTCTGCCTCCCAAATACTGGGATTATAAGCATGCACCACCATGCCCGGCTTTATTTTTTATTTTGAAACAGGGTCTTGCTATGTTACTGAGGCTGCACCTGAACCTGTGATCCTTCTATCTCAGCCTCCCAAGTACTAGTAATATAGACATGAACCACTGTGTCCAGCTAAGCCTGTTCCTTTTTTATTCTTTTTTTTTTTTTTTTTTTTTTGGTGGTACTGTGGATTGAACCCAGGGGCAGTCTACCTCAGAGCTATACCTTCAGCCCGATTTTTTTACCCTCCCTTCCTTCCTTCCTTCCTTCCTTCCTTCCTTCCTTCCTTCCTTTCTGTCTTTCTGCCTTCCTTCCTTCCTTCCTTTCTGTCTTTCTGCCTGCCTGCCTGCCTGCCTGCCTGCCTTCCTTCCTTCCTTCCTTCCTTTCTGTCTTTCTGTCTTTCTGTCTTTCTCTTTTTTTTTGCGGGTCTGGGGGTGGAACCCAGGGGCATTCGACCTCCAAGCTACACCTCCTGTCCTATTTTTTTTTTTTTTATTCTTTATTTTGAAACTGAGTCTCACTGAGTTGCAGAGGGCCTCACTAAGTAGCTGAGGCTGTCCGCGAACTGCAATCCTCTGGTCTCAGCCTCCCGAATGCTGGGATTACAAGCGTGCGCCACCACGCCCGGTTTATTCTTTATTTTTTAAACAGTGTCTCACTAAGTTGTAGAGGGCCTCACAAGTAGCTGAGGCTGGCCAAGAATGTGTGATCCTCCTGTCTCAGCTTCCCAAGTACTGGGATTACAAGTGTGTGCTACCGTGCTCATCTTCTTTATTTACTTATTTTTTTTACTCCTTTTTTTCTTTAGGTGCTGGGGATTGAACCCAGGGCCTTTTTCATACTAGGTAAACTCTATCACTGAGAGCTATATTCCTAGCTCTTTTCAATTTTATTTTGAGCCAGAGTCTCACTAAATTGCCTAGGTTTTTCTCATACTTGAAATTCACAGCTTAAGTTACCATTGTTACAAACTTTTTTTGCCTGAATAAAACTTTCTGAAGTATGTATGAAGAATGGGATGAGCAACTCGCTAAGTTATTACAATTCGGTGATCTCTATGATGCTATCTGCCC
>NC_137786.1:103403887-103513956 GCF_963383645.1 Muscardinus avellanarius | reverse complement strand
CAAAAGGCAAGGAAGTATGAGAATGGTCTGGATTGGGAATAAAGAGTTGCTATGTCATATCATACACAAACAGTAATAAGTAATACTCAGTCATTTGACTTGATATTACATTGTTTCTTTCTGTTCTTTTTAGTTGGGTGCAAACATTTGTGCCGAAGGTCTAGCCTCCTTATTAGACATCCTCAAACGACTTCACGATGAGAAAGAGGAGAATGCTGGGTGAGGAATTCCAAGTCTTTGCATCTTTAGGTTGAGGGATGTAGGGGGGTTGGTTGTTTGCTCTAAAGTCGATAACAGTTCAGTGTAAAGTTATAGACTAGGGGAATATGCTGTTAGCTGAGAACAGGGCTTGTTTTAGGAATAACCAGAGGATGAAAGATGATTACAGGCATAGGAAAGGGAGGAATAACCTAAATTTCATGGTGGATAACACAGACTCTTATACTACATAAGATTATTTGTTTCTCAGGGTTCTTAATCTGGAAATAGGATGTTTTTGTCAGAGCTGCCCTCTGATCTGGTCTGGATCATAAACCATTCAGAAATCTTAAAATATACTTAATCAGCCTTTATATCAGTCTTGAAGTTGAAATAATTCTGGAAATGCCTTGGACTGTCTCGGGCTACCTTGAAGCCACACTGAACTAAAGTGTCATCTCTACTTCCTAGGTTCTTTTCAAAGACAAAAATAATACAGGGTCTGGACCTCCTGCATGTACCTTCTCAGACTTGAAACCTATGAAGTAGTAGGGATATTATCCTGATAGAATTTAGCACTTAGAAGCCTAAAGGGAGTTAAAGGTCAGGTTTTAATGTAATACTAAATTTTTGAATTACAGGAAGATTAGCCAAAGGTCTTTGATGGTTAAGAGCCTTCCATAGTGATTCTGGGCCAAGTGCTGTGGGCTAGACTTTACTCAACTACTAGCTTGGGATATTTCATTTGCAAGAATGAAAAGTCAAATGGGAAAGGGTTGTTGAATAAAGGGACTGACTTTTGTCTTCTACCTGTAGAAACTATGATAGCCGGAACCAACATGAGATCATTCGTTGCTTGAAAGCTTTTATGAACAACAAGGTGAGATTTTTCCCATTCTCGTTCCATTCTCCATCTAGACCCCTATTCCTTCTATTCTGTTTGCACACCCCAGTAAAGAAGTACAAATATGAGGTTCAGGACTTTCAGTTTTCTCTTTTGTGACTATAACTGTCCTGTGTTGCCACACAATCATGCTTCCATGGTCCTTTCTTCCCACTTCTAACTTCTGTTTCACAGAGTAGGCTTAATTTTCTTCTTTTTTCTTTACTCTCCTTTGTTAATTCTTGAAATTTCTGACCTATAGTTATTGTTTGGGAGATTTAGTATATTCCTTAACTTGTTTGTTATTTTCTTTCCAGTTGTTGCTACACTAAATTCCTTTTATCTTGTTCTTTTCTTTTTTTTTTTTTTTTTTTGGAACTCAGAAGCATTCGACCTCTGAGCTACACCCCCTGTCCTATTTTTAATTCTTTATTTTGAAACTGGGTCTCACTGAGTTGCAGAGGGCCTCACTAAGTAGCTGAGGCTGTCTGTGAACTGCTATCCTCTGGTCTCAGCCTCCCAAATGCTGGGATTACAAGCATGTGCCACTACGCCCACTTTCCTTTTATCTTCTTTTTGTCCAGTATACTCAGGGAGCCCATATTTATATATGCTTCTAAATACAAATCTACCTCTCTCACTGTTTAATTTTATTATAACTTACTTTTGTGTGTGTGTAAAAACTAGGGATTAATCTCAAGGGCATTCTACTTCTAAGCTACATCCCCAGCCCTATTTTATTTTTTATTTTGAAGTAGGGTCTCTCACTACTTGCTGAGGCTATTTTTTTGTTTTGTTTTGTTTTGTTTTGCAGTACTGGGGATGGAACCCAGGGGCATTCTACCTTTGAGCGACACCGCAGCCCTATTTTTTATTCTTTATTTTGAAACAGGGTCTCACTGAGTTGCAAAGAGCCTCACTGAGTAGCTGAGGCTGGATTTGAACTTGTGCAGTCCTCTTGTCTCAGCCTCCCAAATGCTGGGATTACAAGCGTGCACCACCACGCCCAGCTTGCTGAAGCTATCTTAAAACCTATAATCCTGCCAAGCATGGTGACGCACACTTGTAATCACAGCATTCAGGAGGCTGAGACAGGAGGATTTCGGTTTGCGGACAGCCCCAGCTACTAAGTGAAGCCCTTTGCAACTCAGTGAGACCCTGTAATTAACTTATTTCATTAGATTGGATTGTATAAAAAACATACAATTTATAGAATTTTATTCTTGAAGATATGGAATTCTGTCTCTGCTTTGTTTTTATGATGTGCTATCTGTGTATGTATATCCAGCTTTTCCCTTTTTATAAGAATTAATACACTAGGTTAGAGGCCTACCCTACTTTAATGTAACTTCATTGTAACTTACATCTGCAATGACTTTATTTCCAAATAAGGCCACAGTCTGAGGTACTAGGGGTTAGGACTCGAAATAACATATACATTTGAGAATACCACTCAGCCCATAATAACTAGACTTGTCCCTAGTTAGATGCTATCATCTTTAAAACTCCTTCTCTGTTCTTGTTCTCCCAGTTTGGAATCAAGACCATGTTGGAGACAGATGAAGGAATCCTACTGCTGGTCAGAGCCATGGATCCAGCTGTTCCCAACATGATGATCGATGCAGCCAAGCTGCTTTCTGCTCTTTGTATTCTACCACAGCCAGAGGACATGTATGTGATTAGAGTTATTTCTATTCTTCATTCTCATTTTTACCATCTTCTCTTAGTCTGGACTCTTCATTGATTCCCAGAGTTGTTGATACCACCCCCTTCCCCCACGTGGGGCAATAGTATCCTCCCATGCATTAAGGGAGTAGGAGCAGTGAATAAAAATAAGCAGTGGAAGTGGCCAGTGAGGCGCTGAGTATTTTCTGAAAAGGGAGCAGTAAGCAAATAAAAACGAAAATTTGGGTGGAATCTATGGTCTAGAGGAAAATTGAGTGGCTTAAGTATCCTCTTAGTCTAAATACTCTGTAAAACTATATTTCTTCTCAGAAGTGAACACTGGGATTTTTTTTCCCCCCTTTTTGGTGGTACTGGGGGTGGAACCCAGGGGCTTTCTACATCCGGGCTATACCCCCAGACTTATTTTATATTTTATTTGGAAACAGGGTCTCACTAAGTTGCTAAGAGCCTCACTAAGTAGCTGAGGCTAGCTTCAAACCTGTGCGATCCTCCTGCCTCAGCCTTCCAAGCATAGGAATTACAAGCATGCGCCACCATGCCCGGCTTTTTTTTTCTGATACTAGTAGTTGAACCCAGGAGCACTTTTATCTCTTACGTACACCTCCAGCCCTTTTTTATTTTGACACAAGGATAACTTAAGTTGCCCAGGTTGTGATCTTCCTGCATCAGCCTCCTGAGTAGCTGAGATTACAGGCATGCACTCTCATGTCTAGAATCTTAATACAGATTGAAGACCCTAATCCAAAAGCTAGAAATGCTCCAAACTGTGAAACTTTTTGAGCACTCTCATACCATCCCAAGTGGAAATTTCACACTATGAAATTTCATTTTGTGGTCAAAATTATTAAAAATAATGTATAAAGTTACCTTTAAGCTATTTGTATAAGGCATATATGAAACAAAAGTAAATTCTCTGTTTAAGGTTCTGTGTCATCACTTTCCCATGATAACTCAGCATGTATATGTAAACATTCCAAATCCAGAAAAAGAAAAAAGTAAAATCTGAAATACATGATCTCAAGCATTTCAGATAAGGGATGATCAACCTGTATTTAAGAAAGATTCCTAAATAATGAGTCCTATCTGGAGTGTACCACTAAATGTCAGAGGTATAATAGGATGTCTGCCATATTTTTATTAATATTTATTATGTCTTGAACAAAGGTTTCTTTTTAGCCAGGTATGGTGGCACCCCTGCCCTGTAATTCCAGTACTTGGGAGGTTGAGGCAGGAGGATCGCAGGATCATGATCGACCTCCTGAGGTTCTTCACAACTTAGTGAAATGCTGTTTCAAAATAAAGAATAAAATAGGGCTGGTGGTGTAGCTCAGAAGTAGAATGTCCCTGAGTTCAATCTCCAGCACCACACACACAAAAAAAGGTTTCTTTTTACTATTTTGTGTGTGTGTGTGGGGATACTGGGAAATCAAACCCAGGGGTGCTCTACCTCTGAGGTCCACCTATAGTCTTTTTTATTTTTTATTTTGAAACATGTTCTTACTGATTTGCCATGTGCTGACTCACATCTTCAATCATCCTTGCTTAGCCTCCTGAGTGCCAGTGTTATAGGTGTGTGTCACTGTGCCTAACACTTTTTTTAGTTCAGAAATAATACAACTTAGCCGAGCGTGGTTGTGCATGCTTATAATCCCAGTACTTGGGAGACTGAGATTAGAGAATCACAGGTTCACAGACATCCTCAGCTACTTAGTGAGGTCCTCCACAATTTAGTGAGATCCTGTTTAAAAAATAAATAAGCCGGGTGTGGTGGCACACGCTTGTAATCCCAGCATTTGGGAGGCTGAGACTGGAGGATCGCGGTTCACGGACAGCCTCAGCTACTTAGTGAGGCCCTCTGCAACTCAGTGAGACCCTGTTTCAAAAATAAAGAATAAAATATAGGGCAGGGGGTGTAGCTCGGAGGTCGAATGCCCCTGGGTTCCATTCACTCACACACATCATCATCATCATCATCATCATCATCATCATCACAATAATAATAATAATAATAATAATAATAATAATAATAATAAATAGGGCTGGGACTATAGTTTGGAGGTAGAATGCCCCTGAATTCAGTCCCCAGTATCACAGGGAAGGAAGGAAGGAAGGAAGGAAGGAAGGAAGGAAGGAAGGAAGGAAGGAAGGAAGGGAAGGGGAGAGGGAGGGGAAGGAAAGGAAGGGAGGCAGGTAGGCAGTCAGGCATGCAGGCAACATTATATTAAAATTCAAACAGTAGCTGGGTATGGTGGTGAACGCTTGTAATCCCAGTATTTGGGAAGCTGAGACAGAAGAATCACAGGTTCGTGACCAGCCTCAGCTAACTTAGTGAGACCCTCTGCAACTTAGTGAGATCCTGTTTCAAAATAAACAAAAAGAATAAAATAGGGCTAGGGGTATAGCTCAGAGGTAGAATGCCCTTGGGTTCCATCATCAGGACCACCAAAACAAAACAAAACAAAAAACAGTATACAAATATTTAAAGGAAAATTTAGAGCCTGGCCTGGTGATACATGCCTATAATCCCAGTACTTGAGAGGCTGAAATAGGAGGATTGCAGGCTTAAAGCCAGCCTCAGCAACTTAATGAGACCCTGTTTCAAAATAATTTTTTTTAAAAATAAGGATTAGGAGTAAAGCTCAGAGGATTATAATGCCTCTGGTTCAGTCCTCAGTACCAAAAAAGAAAGTAAAATTTATTAGCCTCATCGCTTTGCCAGATTTTATTCTGTAGAGATAACCACTGTTAATGATTTGGTATATCCTCAAAGATTTTTTTCTAAGCACAGTCAAATATATTATAGTTCCTTAATTCTAGGACACCTTCTATAACCCTAAATGATAGTATTTTAGATCTAAGGAATGATGGCTTATCACTATAAAACCAACTGCATATATAGGTTAGATTTTATTTCTGTGGTGGGATTTATTTTAACAAAAGCTAAATCATTTTTTCAAATCATTTCATTTCAACTTATTTCTTGTTATTTAATAGTAGATCATGGACATGTTGGACTTTGAATTATTTAATAGTAACTCTTGGACTTAGATTTACCTTATCTTTAGATTTATCTTATCTTTAACAAGTCATATGTATGTCCTATAATTATTTTTTTTTCTTTTTTGTAGTACTAGTTATCGAACCCAAGGGCATTCTACCTCCGAGCTACACTCCCAGCCTTGTTTTATTTTTATTTTGAAACAGTGTCTTGCTGTTTCAAACAGGGTCTTGCTGAGGCTGTCCTCAAACCTGTGATCCTCCTGTTTTAGCCTCCCAACTACTGAGATTAAAAGCATACCCCAACACACCCAACCCATAATTTACTTATTTAAGAATTCCCCCACTAGCCGGGCATGGTGGCGCACGCTTGTAATCCCCGTGCTTGGGAGGCTGAGACAAGGAGGATCACGCGGGTTCGAAGCCAGGCTCAGCTGGCTTAAGAGACCCCGTTTCCAAATAAAATATAAAATAGGTCTGGGAGTGTAGCCCGGAGGTAGAAGGCCCCTGGATTCCATCCCCAGTACCACCACCAAAAAAAAAAAAAAAAAAAAAGAATTCCCCCACTGCTAGACTTATAGAAGACTTTAGTAGATTCTGACTGTGATATTGGTGATAGGAATTTTTAGTATTAAAATCATTCTATCGGGTGTGATGGCACAAACTTGTCATCCTAGTACTTGAGAGGTTAAGATAGGAAGATTACAGGTTCGTGGCCAGCCTCAGTAACTTGTGAGGCCTTCTGCAACTTAAGGAGACTCTGTTTCAAAATAAAGAATAAAATATGTCTGGAGGTATGTCCCTAGGTTCAATTCCTAGTACCACTCCCCCCCAAAACATAATGCTATTAAAAAAATCTCTGTATATATCTTCTTTCATATTTATGTATTTATGTTGGATAGATTGTGTGTGTGTGTGTGTGTGTGTGTGTGTGTGTGTGTGTGTGTGTTACAACTGCAGCCTTTTAAAAAAAATTTTGAAATAGGGTTTCATTAAATTGTGAATGACCTCAGTATAAGTTGCTAAGGCTGGCCATGAACCTGTAATCCTCCTGTATTGGTCTCCCAATTACTTGGATAAGTGTGAGCCACCACACCTGGGTCTGTTGGATAGATTTCTAGAAGTAGGTCAAATGATACATGCATTCGAAATTTATTATATTAAATGCTCCTTAAAAAGTTGAACTAATTTATACTTCATAGCACAGGGGTTTTAATTTGATATTCATGGATAAAAGTCCAGAAATGGGTTTTAGGAAATAACATTTTTCTAGCCAGTCATGGTAATACACACCTGTAATCCCAGTACTTGGAAGGCTGAGAGATAGGAGGATTGGCAGATTCAAGGTAAGCCTCAGCAATTTAGCAAGACCCTGTTTCATAATAAAAAGGGTAGTGGTGTAGTTTGGAGGTAGAATGTCTCTGGACTCAATCTCCAATATCAAGAAAAGAAAAGAAATATATTTTTCTGAGGAGATAGTCTGTGGCTTTTAGCAGATTCTGGTTTCTGTTGTAGGAGTTGCAAGAGAAACCTGAATCATTGGTAATGTCCTGTTTCTTAATGATGTGCACCCTGTGTAATCTACCCAGAATACATGTCTCTGTCAGAGTACCTGGGTTGGACCCTCCCTTTTCTTTCTCTTGGGCAGGAATGAAAGAGTTTTGGAGGCAATGACAGAAAGAGCTGAGATGGATGAGGTGGAACGTTTCCAGCCATTACTGGATGGATTAAAAAGTGGCACTTCCATTGCACTCAAGGCATGTATACCCCTTGAAATTGGGCCCAAGAATAGAATTCAAGATGGAAACACTTAAGTTCATATGAAGTGGTTCCCAACTATATATTTATATTTGAGAATTTATTCTAAAGGGGAAATGATTAACCTTTTCTCTAATTAGACAAAGAAAGAATTGTTTTCCTTATTGTGAAATGAAAAAAAGGCATGGTCTCATCTATTTGCATGCTAGGAAAACCAAAACTCTATAATAATATACAGTCAAATCCTTGGAATCATTTATATTTCTGAGCTCTCCAGACCTATGTTCAACCAGGTCTCTGCTCTAGTAGAAAAGTTATGTTTTTGTATTGAATCTTCTAGGTTTTATTTGGGAGTCCCAGAATGCATGTAAGAGAATGAAATCTCTATCTGTAGAAGTTAGCATTAATATAGCCATTGAATTTTTTTACTTTAGGTGGGATGCCTACAGCTGATCAATGCTCTCATCACTCCAGCTGAAGAACTTGACTTCCGAGTTCACATTCGAAGTGAACTCATGCGCTTGGGGCTACATCAGGTATTGCAGGTAAGAGATAACTCTTGATTAGAAAGTCTAGGCTGGTTCCTTCTTGTTCTTATAGAATCAGTCATCCCTGGGATACCTCTGGTTTTCATCTTAAAAACCAAATGGAAAGGTTTGAGTTTTTAGCCACCTGGACAGCTTTTCTTTAACTTCTGCTTTTGACATTGGCAGGACCTTAGAGAGATTGAAAATGATGATATGAGAGTACAACTAAGTGTTTTTGATGAACAAGGGGAAGAAGACTCCTATGACCTGAAGGGACGACTGGATGACATTCGCATGGAGATGGAATATCCTTTTACTGTCTGGGTTCAAGACAGATGAGATATTTATTGCATTCAGGTATGGACCCTGTATGGAATGGTTTGGGAGATGATGACTCTGAACAGGACATTAAGCTTATGTGTCTTCTCAGAAAACAAGACAGGTTTCTTTTTATTGCTGCTTATTTTATTTACCTCAGCATAAACCAGAGAAGTTAATAAAGGTAATCTGTGGGTTCAGTCTGCAAGTTGCCATCAAAACCATTGTAAACTTCCTCGAACATGATAGTTTATTGAGATTCAGAGATGTTTGGGCTGAAGGAGTAAATTGGTAATAACTATTAATATTTGCCACAAGGGACTTCCAGGGGTTATAGTTTTAGTTTCTGTCTGCTGCTTCATTTTTCAAGCCATGTACTAGAAATCCCCTGTCTCTCTATATAGCATAGCACCACCCTCGGCTAAAGAAATTTAGTTTCTGGTAATATTTTCAGGAGGAATAGCCATTAGAATAGAAGTGACATCTTACTCCTTTTCTTAGCTTCTCCCTGAATTGGACAAGCCACATGTCAAAAACAGTTTCTGAGTCTTTGTTTTCCTTAGCCTGTTCGTCTTTCCACTGACTTTGGCGAAGTCTTCCAGATTCTCTTAAACACAGTGAAGGACTCAAAGGCAGAGTCGCATTTCCTGTCCATATTGCAGCACCTCCTGTTAGTCCGAAATGACTATGAGGCTAGGTAAGGTGACATGTCTGTGAGATTTTTGTTTTTTTGTTTTTTTGGTGGTACTGGAAATTGAAACTATGGGCATTCTACTTCTGAGATACACCCCAAGTCCTTTTTTTTTTTTTTTTTATTCTATATCTTGACATCAGGGTCGCACTAAGTTGCGGAGAGCCTCACATAAGTAGCTGAGGCTGGCCACAAACTTGTGATTTTCTGTCTCAACTTCCCAAGTGTCGGGATTACAAGTGTATGCTACCACACCTGCCTGCCTGCCTGTGAGAAATTTTGAATTTGAACTTAAATGGAGAGAGCAGAATCCTTAAAAGGTTGTTCTCTAAAAGGAAAAGACAGACTGTATTAGTGTTCATTAGACACAGATATAAAGGAAGTTGTCAGTTGTCCCTTTAATACAACTGAAAGATACCCCTATGGAAGAGGTCACAGTATATAAAATGAAGTGCTCCCATCCCTTTTTGGAAGGCAGTAGGTAAATGGGGTGAGGATGATAAAACGATGGTGGCAATTTAAAATTCTTTCTGGTTATTTAGAAGTTGAGTTCAGCAGTAGCTCTCCCCATGGGAAAATATTGGAAGTAGGAGGCAAATGGTAAGAAGTTTTTTGCACTGCTAGGGGTCAAGATATATACTCGGGTCTCTTTATTGTCAAAGTAATTAACTTTTCTTAGTCCTAAATGTTTCTGAAAATTATATTTTGATAACCCCGTTTTGTTTCTTCCATAGACCACAATACTATAAATTGATTGATGAGTGCATTTCCCAGATTGTTCTTCACAAGAATGGGGCTGATCCTGACTTCAAGTGCCGACACCTTCAGATTGATATTGAGGGGTTAATTGGTTAAGTATACTCTACTATCTTGTTCCTCAAAACATTCATTGCTTTTGCCTTTCATTTTGCATCTTTCTGTCAATGAAAATTTAAGAGAAGAAATCTTCTAGTCCCCAGATATTTCCATTTTGTTCTTAGGTTATCACCAGTATCTTTACAAGGAATATATACATAGTCCTTTAGTTTATTTCTACAAAAATTTAAAAATCTATCCATTGTGACACATCACTCTTTAGCAGGGCTTCAGCTATTATCTATGACTCCTAATGGTTTCAGAATCACAAGTATCACTTATAGGCATTCTTTATGCCACATAGTATGATAGCCATACCTTGCATTTAGAAATTATAAGTTGAGCTGGGCGTGGTGGCACACGCTTGTAATACCCACGCTTGAGAGGCTGAGACAGGAGGATTACACAGTTTCAAGCCAGCCTCAGCTACTGAGTAGGCTCTCAGCAACGTAGTGAGACCCTGTTTCCAAATAAAGTATAAAGTAGATCTGGGAGTATAGCCCGGAGGTAGAAAGCCTCTGGGTTCTACCCCCAGTACCACCAAAAAAAAAAAAAAAAAAAGAAATTATAAGTTGAACCTAACTGAAAGTTTTAATTTCTTGGGCTAGTTTGTGTACAGTGTTAATAATAATTTAAATATCCAAGGACAGAAGACTGCTCTTTGTTATTTTGAAGAGCTTAGGAATAAGAGGGGAAGACCAAGAGACTGGAAGATTCATTTAATGACTCTTTTCTTTTCAGACCAAATGATTGATAAGACAAAGGTGGAAAAATCTGAAGCCAAAGCTACAGAGCTGGAAAAAAAGGTGTGTTTCAGGGATCAGTGATAGAAGATTTGCTTAGAGTACACAAGACCCTGGGTTCTGTCTCCATTGCTGCCAAAAAAATAAATAAATAAACAAAACCAAAAATTTCCACTTGGGTTAGATCAAGGAGGATTTTTTTTTTTATAGTGTGGTACTGGGAATTGAACCCAGGGGCATTCTACCTCTGAGCTCCCCCCTAGCTCGTTTTTATATTCTTTATTTTGAAACAGAGTCTCACTAAGTTGCAGAGGGCCTCACAAGTAGCTGAGGCTAGCCATGAACCTGTGATCCTACTGTCTCAGCCTCCCAAGTACTGAGATCACAAGCATGCTCCACCATGCCTGGTTGAGGATTTGACATGTGGGATAGTTTTTGTCCATGATATCTATAGATAAAAGTGTGTGTTTGTGTGTTGTATGTTGCTCGAGATTGGGCCCAGGATCTTCTACCTTTGTGCTATACCAACAGCCCTATTTTACTTTTTATTTGGAAACAGGTTTACTCTAAGTCTCTTGAGATCCTCACTAAGTACTGAGGCTGGCATAAGCCTGCAATTCTCTTGTTTTAGCTTCCCAAGTACTGGGATTACAGGCCTCCACCACCACACATGGTTGTCCATGATATTTTGAAAACATTAACCATTCAATAGTTCCTAGGGAAAAACCTTTTTAGTATGGGTTAGTCTTTGAAGAAGGTGATAAGGGTATGAAAAATTGCTAAAGATGGGCTTGAACAGGTCTTAGGCCACCAGGCAGAACAAGAAAGCATATGATACTCTTATATAATGTGATGACTTTCGTTTGATTGGCTTCTCAAGTCTGTTATCACTAGAATAATAGGAACTAGAATATGTCTAAGTTCCTTTTTTTTTCCCTTCGATTGTTAAGGATTCTTATTGTGGTTGACAGGTTTTTGTTTTGTTTTGTTCATGTTAAGGATTGAACCCAGAGAGCTTCCTACCTCCGAGCTGCACCCTCAGCCCTTTTTATTTTTTATTTTGAAACAGGGTCTTAATAAATTGTTGAGGCTAGCTTTAAACTTGTGATCTTCCTGTCTCAGCCTCTTCAGTACTGGGATCACAGGCATGCACCACCACACCCAGTGGTTGATATGTTTTTGGTACTAAGGATTACTAGGATTGTCCATTGTAATCATTATAGTTAAAGTTTTTCCCAACCCAAATGTTAAGATTTTTAAAGTTTTTTATTCTTTTAAATTATAAGAGTTAGAAGACTAAGGAATGATCTTTAAGCTGGACATGGTGGCACACACTTGTAATCCCAGCATTTGTGAGGCCCTTTGCAACTCAGTGAGACCCTGTTTCAAAATAAAGAATAAAAAGTAGGGCTGGGGTTGCAGCTTGGAGGTAGAATGCCCCTGGGTTCCAACTTCAGTACTGAAGGGAAAAAAAAAAAAAAAATGATCTTTAGTTCTCCTCTCCTTTAACTTTGATTTTAAGGTTAAAATCTTGGTGATCTCTTTTTCCCAGAAATTGCCTGAGATATGAGGTCAGTGAATTCTGTAGAGCAGGTACTGGCACAAAATAGTAAATTATGGAGAGTAACACTTGTGCTTCTTACTGGAATGGAAAGCTTACTGGGAGCCTGATTCTTTCCTCTAGCTGGACTCAGAGTTAACTGCTCGACATGAGCTGCAAGTAGAAATGAAGAAGATGGAAAGTGACTTTGAGCAGAAACTTCAGGATCTTCAGGGAGAAAAGGATGCATTGGATTCTGAAAAGCAACAGATTGCCACAGAAAAACAGGACCTGGAAGTAGAGGTGTCCCAGCTCACAGGAGAGGTAACAGGCCTGAGTGGGAAAGGCAAAGTGCCTGTTACTGCCATTAGTGTAAGTCTTGGGACAGAAGTCAGTCATTTTACTCCTAGGGAGGGAGCAGCTAATTGGTGCTATTGAGATGGTGTTTTTTTTTTAATGTGGGATTGGGGATTGAACTATAGAGTATTCTACCTCAGAGTTATACCCCAGGCCTATTTTATTTTTTATTTGGTGCTTCCATTAAATAGCAGTGTGAATTTAGGCAAATCATGTGATCTGTCTGACTTTTCCAAGTCCCTTCATATGTAAAATGAGGAATTTGTATTAGTTTCTTTTTATTTCCAACTTCAGTGTCCCTAAAGTGGGGTAAGAAATATTCACATCAGTACTCTTTTTGTAGGTTGCCAAGCTGTCAAAAGAACTAGAAGATGCTAAGAAAGAAATGACCTCTCTCTCTGCTGCAGTTGTTGCTATAGCCCCTTCTGTTCCTAGTAGTGCTACTGTTCCCCCTGCCCCTCCTCTACCAGGTGACTCTGGCACTGTTATTCCACCACCAGCCCCTCCTTTACCAGGAGGGACTAGTCCTCTTCCTGGAGGTGTTACTATTCCTCCTCCACCACCTGCCCCTCCTTTGCCTGGGGGCACTGCCATCCCCCCTCCCCCGCCTTTGCCCGGGGGCACTGCCATACCCCCTCCCCCTCCCTTGCCTGGGGGTGCTCCCATCCCCCCACCCCCTCCTTTGCCTGGGGGTGCTGCCATCCCCCCTCCCCCTCCCTTGCCTGGTGGGGGTGCTGCCATCCCCCCTCCCCCTCCCTTGCCTGGTGGGGGTGCTGCCATTCCCCCTCCCCCTCCCTTGCCTGGTGGGGGTGCTGCCATTCCCCCACCACCACCTCTACCTGGGGGTGCTGCCATCCCCCCACCTCCTCCCTTGCCTGGAGGACCAGGAATGCCACCTCCACCTCCCCCTCTTCCTGGTGGTCCTGGAATCCCTCCACCCCCTCCATTTCCTGGAGGTCCAGGCATTCCTCCACCTCCTCCTGGAATGGGTATGCCTCCACCTCCCCCCTTTGGATTTGGAGTTTCTGCAGCCCCGGTTCTGCCATTTGGATTAACCCCCAAAAAGGTTTATAAGCCAGAGGTACAGCTTCGGAGGCCAAACTGGTCCAAGGTGAGAGTTTCTGTTTTGTTTTGTTTTAATCCGTAGACCTAAAGAAACCATTTAAGTTTCCAGCTTTATATTTTGTGCATGAGCAGGCGTCTCTTCTTTATGGCTCTCATCTGTCATCTTCAAGTTCCACTGGAGCTTATGTTTATTCAACATCTGTATTTCAGACATTACCACAGAAAGTTCTGTGAACTATGTATGTTGAACTTATTCTAATCCTTAAGCCAATGTGTTCTTTGTTTTGTTCTTTCCTTTTCTCTGAGGATATGAGTGGCATGGTAACACATAGCTTGATAGTGGTCATGTCACCAATCTGCAAATGAGAGAAATTGGGCTGTTCCATTCCTTTTTCTCAGATGAAAGACCATACAAACTAAGTTAAAATAAAGTTAGCCAAATTGATAGGAGAGATAAAGAGCAAGGAAAGATGTGAAGTTGAGCCTAAATGCTTCTGAAACTAGAAGTTAGGAGGACAATTAGCATAACTAAGTCTAGTTCTTGAATAATCACCAATAAACAAATCGGAAATAACATCTCTTGATCCCATGATGATGAGCACAACTGTTGTCTGAGTGGTTGGCTAGTCTTACTCTACTAAAAGATTTCTGATAACTAGCTATCTACCTCTTTTACATCTTAATCAGTTTTCTAGGATGAAAAGTACAGAGCTCAGCTCAGTAACTCTTAATTAACACCCTTTCTGTATCCACAGTTTGTGGCAGAGGACCTTTCCCAGGACTGCTTCTGGACAAAGGTGAAGGAGGACCGATTTGAGAACAATGAACTTTTTGCCAAACTCACCCTTACCTTCTCTGCCCAGACCAAGAGTGAGTACCTTCCTCTTTATTGTCAAAGTCTAGTGTAGGGCTTAGATATTCTTAAAGTATGTTCTCATTCTCTTCTTAGCTCTCCCATTCTCTTCCCTTCCTGTGTAAGAGTGGAAAGGAAGGGAGTATTAGGTAGAAGAGAGATGAGTTTTCCTATTTAGAACAAAATAAGATTGTTTTGTTATGGGGTTGCTGGGTTTGGGAAAGAGACCTGTTACATGGAGGTATTGTATGTTAGTATAACTGTACGTATATAATATTAAGGTTCCAGAAGCTCAGTTTGGGCCCATTTTGATGATACACTTGAGCAGATTCTGGCGCTGCCTTTAGATGCCATCTTCATACCCAAGTATTTAATTAGTAAGGGTCAGAGTCTTTAACAGGCTGGGTGGCTGAGTGACTGTCTATAGTAACAAAGAACTATGCATAATTCCTTTTCTTCTATTTTTTTCCAATATCCGATGCTTTCCCCTCCTGGCCTTTTCCTCCTGCAGCTTCCAAAGGTAAGAGCCTTGTAGTTATGTCTCTTGACTACTAGAGAAAAAGATGAAACAAATATAATGCACTTTCTCTTTAAAAAATAGACCAGAGGTTAATTTATCTCTTGATAGTTTTTCTAGACTCCAAAAGGACCAGTAGCTGTGATGTTGACTAACAGGGAAGAAAGTTATTTTAAATTGAAGCTATCACCTTCTTTGGAAGGTGACTTAGACAACTTAAATAGTAATACCATTAACTAACATTTGTGCTAAATTTTACAATTTTTAAAATGCTTTAGAGCCGGGCGTGGTGGCGCACACTTGTAATCCAAGCATTCAGGAGGCTGAGACCAGAGAATCACGGTTCGCAGACAGCCTCAGCTACTTAGTGAGGGCCTCTGCAACTTAGTGAGAGCCAGTTTCAAAATAAAGAATTAAAATAGGGCAGGGGGTGTAGATCGGAGGTCGAATGCCCCTGGGTTCTACCCCCAGACCTGCAAAAAATAAAGTAAAATGCTTTAATATTTTATTTCACCTACAAGGAAGCTTTATGAGACAGGCAGGTGTGTATTGTCTCCATTTTTGTAGCATATATAGCCCCATAGTTAAATAGCTCTCCCAAGGTTACATGACCAGATCCAGGTGTCTTGACTTCCAGTCCATGGTCTGTATAAATTCTTGGTTTTCTTTTTTTTTCTTTTTGGTACTGGGGATGGAACCCAAGGGCATTCTACCTCTGAGCTACACCCCAGCCTTACTTTTTATTCTTTATTTTGAAACAGGGTCTCACTGAGTTGCAAAGGGCTTCACTAAGTAGCAGCTGAGGCAGTTTGCGGTCCGAGAACTGTTAACCTTCCTGTCTCAAGCCTCCCAAATGCTGGGATTACAAGCGTGTGCCACCACAGCCGGCTCTTGGTTTTCTTTTTTACCTTTATATAATTCCATTTATTTATTTATTTATTATTTTTGTGCTACTGAGATTGAACTTGGATAAAACTTGCATTCTGCCTCAGTGCCCTATTTTATTTTTTATTTTGAAACAAAGTCTTCCTAAGTTGCTGAGGGCTTCAGTAAGTTTCTGAGGCTGGACTTAACCTGTGTGCCACTATACCCAGCTACCTTCTATTTCTTACTATCTTTTTTTATTAATGGCATGATTAAAAGCATCACTTAAAGCCAGACAAGGTGGCACCCACCTATAATCCCAGAACTTGGGAGGCTGAGACAGGAGAATTGCAGGTTTGTGGACAGCCTCAGCAAGTAGTAAGACTCTCGTATCAACCTAGTGAAACCCTTTTTCAGAAATTAAAATAAGAGGTATAATTCTGGGTTCAATTCCTACTACGGTTCTTGGTTCAATCCCTAGGACACTAAAATAAAATAAAATAAAAGCATCACTTATTAATGGTCTGAGTATAGTGACTTTTCTTTTTAGGTATATTCTTTCCTTGCAAAACTTTTTTTTTTTTTTTTTTTTTTTTTTTTGTGGGTCTGGGGATGGAACCCAGAGACATCCGACCTCCGAGCTACACCCCCTGCCCTATTTTTTATTCTTTATTTTGAAACAGGGTCTCACTGAGTTGCAGAGGGCGTCACTAAGTAGCTGAGGCTGTCTGCAAACCGCAATTCTCCGGTCTCAGCCTCCCAAATGCTGGGATTAGAGTGTGGGCCACCACGCCCAGGTTACATCAGAACAGTTTTGCAGATGTTCTATGGCAGTGATTTAGAGAGAACTTTAGCTAAAAAGTAAGATACTGACCAGCTGCAGAACCTTTTTAAACCCATAAGATTCAAAAGTCCACACTTAGTAGGGATGACATGAACAATAGAGAGCTTTAGACCTGGTAAGAAATATGAGATACATTATGGGAACTGTGAACATCACAATAGTTTTTGTTGGTTTTTTTTGTTGTTTTTTTTTTTTTTCCTCTGGGATGGAACCCAGAGGCATTCTACCTCTGACCTACACCCCCAGCCCTGTTTTTATTCTTTATTTTGAAAGAGGGTCTCAATAAGTTCCAGAGGGCCTTGCTAAGTAGCTGAGGCTGTCCACAAACTCTGATCCTCCTGTCTCAGCCTCCCAAATGCTGGGATTACAAGCGTGCGCCACCACACCCAGCTTACATCAGAACAGTTTTGCAGATGTTCTATGGCAGTGATTTAGAGAAAACTTTAGCTAAAAAGTAAGATACTGACCAAGAGTTAAAGAATTTCATTGAAATGAGCTAGTATTGTAGTTAGGATTTGACTGTTAGTCAAGATCCTAAGACTTGTACTATTGTCCCAGAAGTGAGAACTGTTGGCAACAGTAGGTTAGTTTACTTATCTGCTGCACTTGCATAACTTCCTTGGTTCAGACTTTGACAGGATCCTAAAGCTGGGAGCAATATCCTTCCCCAGGAAAACTCTAAGGATTTTTTTCCTTTTACTCTTGTGAGTGACTTCTGTCTGTCCACTAGGTGGCACTAACCCAGTAGGATTTTTATTAGTGTTTATGAATCTTTATACTTTCTACCTTATAATTTTTAAGCAGGACTTTATAAGAGCTCAGGCTTAGCCTGCTCTACCATGATCAGCAGAACTCTTGGCAAACTCACTATCCTATCAATTTCTTATTTCTATCAAATATATAGGATTAGGAATAGAGGTACTATTCTATTCAAATGTGCACTTTTTTTTATATTTTTGTGTGATAATTGGGAATTGAACTCAGAGGCATTCTACCTCCGAGCTACATCCCAGACCTTTTTTGTTTTGGTTTGGTTTTTGTTGTACTTGTTTTCATGAAACAGAGTCTCACTAAGTTATTCTGTGCTGGCCTCAAGCCTGTGGTCCTCATTTCTCAGTCTCCCAAGTTCTGGGATTATAGGCATGTGCTACTGAACCTAGTATGGTTGTTTTGTTTGTTTTTGTTTGTTTGTTTGTTTAGTTTTGTTTGGTGGTACTGGGGTTCCTGGAAGCCCTTCTACCTCCGGGCTACACTTCCAGACCTATTTTATTTTTTGGAAACGGTCTCCTAAGCCAGCGCGGCTGGCTTCGAAACTGCGCGATCCTCCTGTCTCCGCCTCCGCCTCCCAAGCGCGGGGATTACAAGCGCCCTGCATGTTTGGGGTTTTTTTTTTTTTTTTTTTTTGGTGCTAGAGATTGAGCCCAGGGGACTTACACCTCTGAGCTACAGTCCCTAGCCCTTTAAAAAAATTATTTTTTGAGCTGGAAATGGTGGCACATGACTGTAATCCCAATACTTGAGGGGGGTAAGAGAGGAGGCTTGCAGATTCAAAGCAAACCTCAGCCACTTAGTAAGGTTCTCAGCGATTTAGCAAGATCCTGTTTCCAAATAAAAAAATAAGAGCTGGGTGTGATAGCCTATGCTTGTAATCCCAGTACTTGGGAGGCTGAGATAGGAGGATCTCAGGTTTGCAGCCAGCCTCATCTACTTTGTGAGGTCCTTTCTGCAATTTAGTGAGACCCTGTTTCAGAATTTAAAAAATAGGGCTGAGGTTGTATCAGAGGTAGAATGCCCTAAATTCAATCACCAGTACTACACACACAGAATTTTTTTTAAATTTATGACAAGAGTCCATTGAATCTAGTATGCCATTTATCTTAGTTTATGTCATTCATCACAGAAGCCCTGACTCCTAGGTTACTCTTTTACATGTTTCAGTCCCTGTAAGGTTCTGGGTTTCTTATTCTGTCTCTTCTTATTCCACTTAAATTCAGGAACCATTCCACTGTGCCCCCTGGAATTCATGGCTCATTGCTAACACAATCTCCTTTGTCATCAACTTCACCTTGCTCTAATGGAAATCCAGCTTTCCCTCAATGTTGCTTTCCCTTTTGTTGTCATGTGGTTTTCCTTTACTCCTGTAAACCTCACCTCAGTGATCCAGTTTTAGATCATTCTACCTTTTTCTTTTCTTTTTTTTTTTTTTTTTACTACTATTTTTTTTTTTTTACGGATCTGGGGATGGAACCCAGAGACATTCGACCTCCAAGCTGTACCCCCTGCCCTATTTTTTATTCTTTATTTTGAAACCGGGTCTCACTGAGTTGCAGAGGGCCTCACTAAGTAGCTGAGGCTGTCCGCGAACCGCGATCCTCCAGGTCTCAGCCTCCCGAATGCTGGGATTACAAGTGTGCGCCACCACGCCCTACCTTTCTCTTTTCTAAAATGCCATTTATTTATTTATTTATTTATTTATTTATTTATTTATTTATTTATTTTTGCAGTACTGGGGATGGAACCCAGGGGCATTTTACCTTAAGCAACACCCTCAGCCCTATTTTTTATTTATTTTGAAACAGGGTCTCACTAAACTGCAAAAGGTCTCACTAAATAGCTGAGGCTGTCCGAGAAACATGATCTTCCTATCTCAGCCTCCTAAATGCTGGGATTACAAGTGTGCGCCACCATGCCCACTTCTGTTCTTTATATTTGAAACAGGGTCTCACTAAGTTGCGGAGGGCCTCACTAAGTAGCTGAGGCTGGCCACAACCCTGCAATCCTCCTGTCTCAGCCTCCAGAATTCCTCCATGGCCCATAAAGTTGCCAGATTCACCCCTATAGTGTGAACCAGCAGGCTGCATCTCTTGTTTAGAAAGGGCTTTTTTCACATCACAGTTTTGCCCATTAATAGTGTGGTATTTCTAAACAACAGTTTTATCAACTATATCGTGATTATTAAAAGTTATAAAACCGAGCATGGTGGCATATGCTTGTAATCCCAGCATTTGGGAGGCTGAGGCAGGAGGATTGCAGTTCGTGGACACCCCCGGCTACTTAGTGAGGCCCTTTGCAACTCAGTGAGACCTTGTTTCAAAATAAAGAATAAAAAGTAGGGTTGGGGGTGTAGCTCAGAGATAGAATGCCCCTGAGTTCCATCCCCCTGTGCCACAAAAAAAATAAATAAATAAATTTTCTCTTTTTTCCTCTCTGCCCATCTTCTATGATTTCAGTCTTGCTGTACTTTTAAAAGTAGCCTCTTGAATTCCTCAGTCTCTTCTTTAATAACCAAAATTTTCTTCACTGTTGGATGGGCACCAAGCTTTACAGAGTTCTCTCTAGAAAGAGCTCTCTTTGGTTCTGCCCCAGGCCCATCAACCTGTGTGGTCAAGCACACTTTGATGTATCCACCTCTCCAACACCAGCTAAGTCAGAAAACCAAAGCTTCTGAGATGTGTTATGTTGGGGTCTTTTATTACTACACAGTTTTTGAATGTGCTCCATTTATCAAAATGTTCTTTTAAACTATCATGTAGTTTTAAAGCTCAGACCATTAACAAAGTTTCCTCAGCTGTCCTGGCTCCTTTGGGTCTTAGCCTTCCATTTGGGGACTGGACTCACCTCTCCCAAGCTTATTATCACTTTTCTTTTCTTTTTTTTTTTTTTTTTTTTTTTTTGCAGTACTGGGGATGGAACCCAGGGGCATTCAACTTCCAAGCTAAACCCCCTGCCCTATTTTTTATTCTTTATTTTGAAACAGGGTCTCACTAGGTTGCAGAGGGCCTCACTAAGTAGCTGAGGCTGTCCGCAAACCGTGATCCTCTGGTCTCAGCCTCCCAAATGCTGGGATTACAAGCGTGCGCCACCACGCCCAGCTCTATTCTTGTAAACTATTATTTCACATCTTTTCTCTCCTCAAAGGCCTGGCACTTTCCTTATTCTTAGTTAAGGATATTTCATTTATACTTCACTGAGAAAATTGAAGCCCCTCAAAGAGGATTTCAAAGACCCTGTCAGCCGGGTTTGGTGGCGCACACTTGTAATCCCAGCATTCGGGAGGCTGAGACAAAGGAGTATCACAGTTCACAGACAGCCTCAGCTACTTAGTGAGGCCCTCTGCAACTCAGTGAGACCCTGTTTCAAAATAAGAATAAAAAACAGGGCTGGGGCATATCTCAGATTGAATGCCCCTGGGTTCCATCCCCATTACCAAAAAAAAAAAAAAAACACTGTCATCTTTTTCCCACTTTGTCTTCTTCCCTGTTTTTATGGTCCTGAGTAAAGACAGTTTCTGGACTAACCTGATAGCTTTATTTCAGCTAATATATAGAATACGTTGAAAGCAAATCTCCCTCATATTAACCATGGTTCATCATACCTTTTGTTTTGTTTGTTTTTTTGTACTGAGGATGGAACCTAAGGGCATTCTACCTCTGAGCTACACCCTAGCCCTATTTTTTATTCTTTGTTTTGAAACAGAGTCACACTAAGAGTTATAGAGGGCCTCACAAGTAGTGAGGCCGTCTGCAAACCTACCTACAATCCTCCTATCTCAGCCTCCCAAGTACTGGGATTATAAGCATCCTTCACCAGGTCCGGCTATGCATGTGTTATTCTTTAAATAGTTTGTGTTTAGTTCAGATAAGAAAATATAGGAAATTTTAAACAGAACCTTTCTGGAAATTAAGGAACAAGAGAGTTAAAACATAAAATTACAGAAATGTGAGGGAATACTTTAAAAAAAAAACAAACATGATTCCATGTGGTATATCCTGTACCTGAACATTTTAAGATCTTGTGATATTATGTATTGGTCTGCCTCATTTTTTCTTAAATTTTATTTTGTCTACATTATTTCTAAAGAATAGTTGTATTCTATCATCTGAATGATATATAACCACTCCATCGAGAATTTAGATTAAATTTTTGTATTATAGGCAATGTTGAAGGATATAGCCTATTATGTTTATTTTGCATACTTGTGTTTCTACATCATAATTTTTTTCTTTTTTCTTTTTTTACGGTACTTGGGATGGAACCCAGGGACATTCTACTTCCGAGTTATACCTCCAGTCCTATTCTTTATTTTGAAACTGGGCCTCACTGAGTTGCAAAGGGCCTCACTAAGTAGCTGAGGCTGTCCTTGAACTGATCCTCTGGTCTCAGCCTCCCACATGCTGAGATGACAAGCATACACCACCATGGCCAGCTGGACTGCACCATAATTTCTTAAAGTAAAATTCCTGGATTCAAATCACTGAATATATAGAATTATACCAGTTTGCAGTTCCACCAAAAATAAGAAGTTGACATAAGCCGGACGTGGTGGCGCACGCTTGTAATCCCTGCGCTTGGGAGGCTGAGACAGGAGGATCGCACAGGTTCGAAGCCAGCCTTGGCTACTTAGTGAGACCCTGTTTCCAAATAAAATATAAAATAGTTCTGGGAGTATAGCCCGGAGATAGAAAGCCTCTGGGTTCCACCCCTAGTACCACCAAAAAAAAAAAAAAAAAAAAAAAAGAAGTTGACATAATGTCTGGTAAGGGAAAGTGAAATCTTATTACTGTCATTACTGAGAAGATTGCACTAAAGAGTTACTTTTTTTTTTTTTTTGGTACTGGGATTCATGGAAACCCTTCTACCTCTGGGCTATACTCCCAGACATATTTTATATTTTTATTTGGAAACAGGGTCTCTTAAGCCAGCGAGGCTGACTTCGAACCTGTGCGATCCTCCTGTCTCTGTCTCCCAAGCACAGGGATTACAAGCGTGCGCCACCACGCCTGGCTCAAAGAGTTACTTTTAAACATTGACTTTTTTCTTCTTATCAGTAAAAGGAGATAGATAAAACCATTGATACTTTTCAGTTCTTAACTTCTATTTCTGTGCTCTTCTCTCATTTTTCTTTTTTTTTTCTTTTTTTGCAATAGTGAATATTGTTCTGACAGCTTTCTAAGTTATATTTTATTTGGTCTTGGTCTGAGTTACTTCCTCTTATTCTTTGCTTGGGTCAGGCTTTAGGAACTACTTTTTAAAAACTACTGTTTTGGGGATAGAGAAGAAAATTTGGGCAAAACTTTAAAACCTCTGCTTGAAAACTGATTATGTAGTCTCCAAGAAGACTTACTGGTGGAGATTTAAGGGAAGGTATCACCAGATAAAGATGATTAAACTTTAATTCTTTCTAAACTGGAGTAATTGGATATATTTATCAGTAACAGTGTGCTCTTTTCATTTTCACCACCAGATGGCACATGGATCTCTTCTATTTTAGATGTGTCATTGTTACGTCTGGTAGTGACGCAGGCACGTTAGAGAGAGGCAACCTCTGTTATTTCCAAATGCAGACTGTTTAGGATACTGCCCTCTACTGGTCAGGAAATTTATTTGGAGGACTGATCAACTGTAAAATTAGAGCAGGAAGATATCCATACCTTGCCGCTTTACAAAGGAATTTTGTCCTGATGCAATTCGTTTTGAGGGTTGTTTTTTTTTAATGGTGTGTGTTGTATGTGTTTGTAGGTAGTATTTCTATCGTAGAAGCACTGTTTTCTTTTGGAACCCTGAGGGCTAGAGAATATTTCTGGCTTTTGGCTTTTCATAGTATTTTTTGTTTGTTTGTTTTTATTTTTGCGGTACTGGGGGAGGAATACAGGGTTATTCTACCTCTGAGTTATTACCCAGCCCTATTTTTACTCTTTATTTTGAAACAGGGTCTCGCTGAGTTGCAGAGGGCCTCACTACGTAGCTGAGGCTGTTTGTAAACTGCTTACCCCCGTCTCAGCCTTTTGATTACTAGGATTACAAGTGTGTATCACTGTGCCTGGCACTTTTTTCATAGCTTCATGAAATCAGGGCCTTCCTTTCAGAGGGCTTATAGAGGATTGTATATTGTATATTACCAGCGTGGTAGTTCATTTTATACATATTTGTAACCTATTATAATACATTTATAATTCTATCTCAGTTTTTGCTAAAAAGCTACTTCAAACACATAGTAGAACCTATTCACTGATTATATATTGTAATTTGTTAGCTCCTCATTATCTGAATATAATGCCATTTCTAGAGCCTCATATAAAATCAAAATTTAGATTTGTATATGCATTATAGTATTGTAGATATACATAAACTGAAATTATCTTTTAAATCCAGGTACCAGCTTCCATTATCTGCTCATTTTAGAAAAAAAAATGTCTTTTTAAATGTCATTGCCTGAGACTTTATTACACTATCTGGTAGGGGGATTGGTATTGCCTAAACTTTCATCCGTTTTTTGTTTTGTTTTGTTTTGTTTTTGTGGTAGTGGAAATGGAACCCAGGGGCATTCCACTTTTGAGCTACATCCCCAGCCCAATTTTTTATTCTTTATTTTGAAACAGGGTCTCACTGAATTGCAAAGGACCTCACTAGGTAGCTGAGGCTATCCGTGAACTGTGATCCTTCTGTCTCAACCTCCCAAATGCTGGGATTACAAGCCCCACTATGCTCGGCAACTTTGTTCATCTTGGTACAGTCAATTTCTATAACTTAAATGTCTGTTTCTACCAGTAATTCTTATCTTTAGTGTGCATAGGATTACACAAGGAGCATGTAAAAGGTTTAAATTACATGTTAAAGATACAAATTTTTGGGTCCCACATCCAGAAAATGTAAATTACAGGAACTATAGATTGGGTGTGTGTGCGTGCGTGCGTGCGTGCGTGTGTGTGTGTGTGTGTGTGTGTGTGTGTGTGTGTTGCTGGGGATGGAACCTAGGGGCATTATACCTTTGAGCCACATACCCCCAGTCTGATTTTTTATTCTTTATTTTGAAACAGGGTTTCACTAAGTTGCAGAGGGCCTAAGTAGCTGATGCTGGCTGTGAACCCTGGTCCTCTTTTCTCAGCCTCCCAAGTACTAGGGTTATTTTTTTTTTTTTTTTTTTTTTTTTTTTTTGGTGGTACTGGGGTTCCTGGAAGCCCTTCTACCTCCGGGCTACACTCCCAGACCTATTTTTACATTTTTATTTGGAAACAGGGTCTCCTAAGCCAGCGCGCGGGGCTGGCTTCGAACCTGCGCGATCCTCCTGTTTCTGCCTCCCAAGCGCGGGGATTACAAGCGTGCGCCACCACGCCCGGCTAAGTACTAGGGTTATAAGCATGCACTACCACGCCTGGCAGGATGCATTTTTAATAAGCACCCCCATATGGTTTTGTTATAGATTTGCAAATCTGGCTTGGCCCAGTGTGTGTATGTATATCTTTCATTATTTTCTTCTCTGTCTTTTTACTCTCTGCCATAGTCTAGAAGCTGTTTTTTACTTTTTCCAAATAGCATTTAGATGTTTCTATCAGTAGATGTATAAGTGATACATTTTGGAGATACTATTTCTGAGATACTTGTTTTTACAGAATTTTGTGCCATCTGCCTGGCCAGAACTTAATAGGCTTCTTAGAAGGAGGGAGAGGGAGGGAGGGAGGGGGAGGGGGGAGAGGGGGAGAGAGTGAGTGAGTTAGTTAGTTATTAGGAATTGAACCCAGGAGCATTCTACCTCCCACTCTGAGCTACACCACAGCTCTCCATTTTTTGTTTGCTTATTATTATTATTATTATTTTTTGCATTACAGGGGATGGAACCCAGAGGCATTCTAATCTCCAAGCTATACCTCTAGCCCTATTTTTTATTCTTTATTTTGAAGCAGGGTCTCACTAAGTTGCGGAGGGCCTCACTAAGTAGATGAGCCTAGCCACAAACATGTCATTCTCCTGTGTCAGCTTTCCAAGTACTGGGATTAAAAGCGTGCGCCAATACCCCCCTCCCCCCGTTCTTATTGTTTGTTTGTTTGTTTAAACAGGATCTTGCTAGGTTGAAGAGACTCTCATTACTTGCTTAGTCTATCCTCAAACCTGCGATCATTTAGGAAGATGTTTTGAAGAGGTTCTCTGAGATCAGTGAAGTATCCGGGGACAGCTTAGAGATTGATTAAGCTGCGGAGGATGAATGGCAGACAGTGCTGTACTAGACCTTGGTTTGCACAACAAAGATGAAATTGTAAGGAACTGGAGGAGCTCAAGATCGAGATGGGGAGTGTTGTGGCTCTGCAATTATATCTCTTGTTCAAGTTTAGTTCATTTTCTTGCCATGGAGGCCTGGAGTTTGAGATCAGACATATGTTCAAGAAGAGGGATGGGATCTCTAGGAAGTGTCAGTGCAGAATTAGATTTGGGAATGAGTAGAATGATCCAGTGTTCTCTTGCTACCTACTAAAGCCCAAAGCTGCTGTCTCAATGGAATTCTGATAGTGAGATTCTACTTGGTGACACATACTTGTAATCCAGTACTTGAGAGGCTGAGACAGGAGGATCTTGGGTTCAACAACAGTACTTGAGAGGCTGAGACAGGAGGATTGCAGGTTTGAGGCCAGCCTCAGTCACTTAGACTCTCAGCAACTTAGCAAGATCCTGTTTCAAAAACAAACAAAATATTAAAAAGGTCTGGGAGTGTAGCTCAGAGGTAAAATGTATCTGAGTTGAATTCCCAGTATCACACATTAAAAAAAGGAAAGGTATATGCCAGAATACTATGATAGATTTTATTAGACTGTTAGATTTTTTCCTTCAGTTTTTCTTATGTGGTTATATTATTTTAACACTGAGAAAAACAAAAATTATTTAAAAGGAAATTTACTATTGTCTTGGAGAAGATGTTGGAGAAGAGGTTGGGTGTTGGGAGAAGAGGTTTCTAGAAGAACTTGAACTTATTGTCTACAGTGCAGAGTACTAACATTCATTTGACAGACCAGGTAATGGCATCCTCTACTTCACTGTCCTGCTGTGATCCTAGCCTGCTGTAAGAGCTAGTTTCTCCTTGAAAATTGGATTCCTGTTGACTGTGGTGGTGCACACCTGTAATCCCAGTACTTGGGAGGCTGAGATGTGGATCACAGGTTTTAGGCCAGTCTCACAACTTAGTGAGACCCTGTTTTAAAATAAAAGAGTTGGTGGGTGTAACTTGGAGGTAAAGTGCCCCTGGGTTCAATCACCAGTACCAGAAAGGAAAAAGAAAAGAAAAGAAAGAAAGAAGGGGAAAAGGTCAGATTCTAATATAAAAAGCTTGAGCTGGGCCAGGCATGGTGGTACACGCTTGTAATTCCAGTACTTAGGAGACTGAGACAGGAGGATTGGAGGTTCGTGGCTAGCCTCATCTACTTAGTGAGGCCCTCTACAACTTAGTGAGACCCTGTTTCAAAATAAAGAATAAATAGGGCTGGGGGTATAACTCGGTGGTAGAATGCCTGAGTTCCATCCCCAGTACTACTACTACTACTACTACTACTACTACTACTACTACTATTAATAATAATAATAATAATAATAATAATAATAATAATATAAAAAGCTTTGTGTTTTCTTCTCTAAGCTTCTTTGGGCAAGGGAACCCCATTTCTCCAAGATGAGAAGGAATAATTATTCCCTGCTGATCCTATAGTAATCCCAACTCTTTTTAAGAGTTAATGATTTCTAGCCAGGCCTGGTGGCACATGTTTGTAATCTCAGTACTTTGGAGACTGAAATAGGAGGCTGGCAGGTTCATGACCAGCCTCAGCAACTTAGTGAAACCCTGTTTCAAAATAAAGAATAAAAAATAGGGCTGGAGGAATAGCTCAGATGTAGAAATGCACCTGGGTTCAACCTCTAGTATCACACAAAAAAGAATTAATGATTTCTCTTTTTTATCTATTGAATTAGAGAAGAGTTGTTTATATTCCTCTTGGCAAGAAAAATTGCAAAAATTCTTATAAGAAGAATGTCTCCATTTTTCTATTTTGCTTGCAGTTTTCTTTTCAGCCACGGAGTGTGCGCAGTTGAGCTATTTTGGCTCAGGTTCCAGAGTGTGAGGTCAGAGACTAGGGATTGGAGGAGGAAGATCAGGTGACTTTCCGCAAACGTGATGACGACCCTGCCCTCATCCCCACCCTTTCCTCCCCCTCTCTCCACCCTTTCCTGGCTTCCACCTCGGGAACAAAGAAGGGAAAAAAACAGCAATATGACGAAAACCAGCAGCTGCCTCTGCGGCTCTGGCTGGGGGCTGGGGCTTTATTCCATCTGTTCTCTTTGTTTTATTTTTACCCAGTTACTTCCCTTCCCTGACCTTGAATAAAATAGAGGGTGTTTCACAATCTTTTGTTCCAGAGGAGGTTTAGAAATCTGCAGTTTACTCAGTAGTTAGGTGGGAATGGGTGAGATTAAAATTGCTCTAGGGAACCAAAAAAATGAAAAATATTTTATCTTCATTATTGTACTGTTTTATTCATGCATATTTATTTAATATTAGATACTATGATGGGGCTCATCACCTATTATTTCTAGTTCTTAAAGCATTGTTATAATGCCATGTAGATATTAGCCTAATTATATAAGAAATACATGAAGTGCAGAATTAATATGTTCTTTGCTATTAAGATTTCATAACAAGTAAATATGCGGTGAGCCCATATCCATGGGGCTCTAAATCCAGCACTTGAAGAAAGGCTGAGACAAGAAAATAGCTTGTTCAGAGAAACCTGAGGTGCCTTTTCTGGGAACTGTGTCATGCCACTGCACCAGTGCCCCTTGCTTTTCACCAGAGATCAGTGTCCTGATTTCTTTAACAAATACATTTCAAGGGGAAAATCAAATGGAGGGCAACATATAGCTTAAGAGAAATTTTATAAATAAGTCACCCAAGCTGGGGATTAGTGGTGTACACCTGTAATCCAAATACTTGGTAGGCTAAGACAGGAGAATTGCAGATTTGTAGCCAGCCCCAGCAACTTAGTGAGGACCTCTGTAACTTAGACCCTGTTCCAAAATTATAGAAAATAAAATAGAGCTATGGGCATAGCTCAGAGATAGAATGCTCCTGGGTTAATCTCCCATAAAACACACACACACACACACACACACACACACACACACACACACACACACACACACCAGCCCGTTCTGCCTATGAACCTTATTTAGCTTGTGATTCAAACAAGCTATATATAACACCTGGCATTTGAGACTGAAAACTAATAAAATAATGGTGTTATAGGTTTTTTAAAGTTATTTTTTAGATATGTGTGCTAAAATAATCACAGGATATTATATGATGTTTGCAATTAAGAAGTGGGTAGAAGCATAGATGGAACAGAACTGGCCATGAATTGATAATTGTTGAAGCCAAGTAATGGTTACATTGAGAGTTAGTATCTTGTTTTTAGATGTTTAATGTTTTTATAAAACTTTTTTTTTTTTTGAGAAAGGAAAGAGCTTTGTTCCTGATCCTTTACATTTTTATGCCTTTTCTCCTGCCCTCCAACCCACTGTTTTCTCACATAAACCTGAAACCTGCCCTGTCCCTTTGCTGACGTACCTGAGTCCTTGCTTGGGGCAATGCCTGTTTTTCTCTTCAGAAATGGATCTCTCTTAGCACTCCCTAATTGAGTCACTGTCCTGGGTGTGCTGGGAAAGTATCTTTGAGAATCTCAGTGACAGTTAATGACTTTGTGAAGTGCTCCTGTTTCTGACAGTGCTTTTCTGCCAGTCCTTCAGGCTCCCTTCTTCTTTCCAACTCTCAACACAGCTCTTATGGCTTTGAGATTTTGTCTGGTTTTGTTCTTGTACTTCAGGTTTATCCATTTCTGCCAGTTTGTCTCATCTCTCCTACAGCTTGCACATCTGTGGTAATCAAGTTCTGTAGGGCAGGGATAATTGCAATTATATTTTTGTGTGTGTGGTACTGGGGGTTGAACCCAGGGGCTTTTCTACCTCTGGGCTGTATTCCCAGACCTATTTTATACTTTAGTTGGAAACAGGGTCTCACTAATTTGCTGAGAGCCTCACTAAGTAGCTGAGGCTGGCTTCGAACGTGTGTGATCCACCTGTCTCAGCTTCTTAAGTGCTGGGATTACAAGTGTGTGCCACCACTTCCGGCACAATAATTGCAGTTTAATTGGCATGCTGTCTGGTTTTCCCTCCTGTGCTACATACTTACAAATGGCTTTATTTATTAAATTTATTTATTCATTTTTATGGTACTAGGGATGGAACCCAGGGATATTCTACCTCTGAGTTACACCCCCAACCCTGTTTTATTCTTTTATTTTGAACAAGGTCTCACTAGTGGAAGGCCTAAGTTCCTAAGGTTAGCCCTGAACCTACTATCCTTCTGTCTCAGCCTCCCAAGTACTGGGATTACAAGCATGCATCACCATGCCCTGTTTACAAATGGCTTTAAAATGCTGAATTTGTCCCTGATAGAGGTAACAGCTATGAAGAATTTAAGCTAGAGCTCCTCTACAAGGACAGTTCCTCATATGAGCCCAAGATTGGATCTTTATTCTCTCTTCCCAGAGTCAGCAAGAAATTTGTTCATGTACAAATAGGGCTTATCGCTGTATGTTGTGTGGGCTTGGTGATTTTGAAGCTGTGGTTCTCATAGAAAATTTGTTGTTGTTGTTTTCTAGGGAAATTGAGTGTTCTAATTTTTTGAATAAGCCTACAAATCAAGTTTCTTCCACAAACTCTGTTTCTTTAGAGAGAACTGGGGTGGTAGTAGAGTCCACCTGCTTTTTTTTTTTTTTTTTTTTTTTTTTTTTTTTTTAGTGCTGAGGAATTGAACCCAGGGCCTTACACATGGTTGGCAAGCACTCTGTCACTGTGCTACATCCTCAGTCCCACCAGACTTTTTTTTTTTTTTTAATTTCCTGTGATGATTCTGTGCTAATGTACTACCATAATCTCACTTTAGGAACATTGGATAAACTGCATATTTAAGTGATAGAAATCATTAGTGACTCAGACCTATGGATTCTTAAAGGTGTTTCCACTTTTTTCATGTGTTCTCATTTATTTATTTATTTATTTATTTATTTATTTATTTATTTATGGCGGTACTAGGGATGGAACCCAGGGGCCTTCTACCTCCGGGCTACACTCCCAGACCTATTTTATATTTTTTATTTGGAAACGGTCTCTTAAGCCAGCTGAGGCTGGCTTCGAACCTGCGCGATCCTCCTGTCTCAGCCTCCCAAGCGTGGGGATTACAAGCGTGTACCACCATGCCCGGCTCCTTTTAATCAAGGTATTTGGCTTACTCATGGGAGGTCTAGCATTAAGATTATGGAAGGTGTTCCCTGTGAAACATAGGGCAGAGCAAGTAGTGTTTCACCCTGAGTGAGTGAGAATTAAGGTTGGGTGGAGTTGCTTTATAGTTCAGTCTGAGTCTTCCTGCCCTGTGGATATAACTGGCTTTGAGCCAGTCCATAGTCTCAGTGGTATTTCTTTATTTCTTTGAGCCAGTCTTTTTTTTTTTTTTTTTTTTTTTGTGGTGGTACTAGGGACAGAACCCAGGGGCATTCTAAGTCTGAACTATACCTCCAGTCCTATTTTATTCTTTTATTTTGAAACAGGGTCTCATTAAGTTGCAGAGGCCACCTTTGAATCTGCAATCCTCCTGTCTCTGTCTCTTAAGCACTAGTATTACAAGCGCGTGCCGCAATACTGGCTCTTGGAGATATTTTCTTAAAGTCTTCTTCCTCCATCCCACTTACTCACCTACAATTCTTAAGAACTTAGCTTCCAGGATGTCATGCAACTTCCTACTCCTCCATTTCCTGTTTGTACTCTTCATTGAAAGAAGCCTGCAGCAGGAATTCCTGGGGAAGTGATGGCTACAGCTCTGGGATTATGGGGCATTAGCTCATCACTAAAGTTGGGGGACAGTGTGCTAAAGAAGGTCCTCCCTCCCTTTCTGTAATCTCTTAGAAACTGTTATTAATCATAACTAAGCAGTAACCTCGGACTCAGGGCGCTACTTTGTGCCTTAACTCCATCTTTAGAGACTGAACAATTATTTTTCCTTCCTGTGCCTCAATTTCTACTCCCTAAAATTTAGAGTTCAACATAGGTATCAAGGATTATGACAAAATTGACATGGACTCTTAGGATTAATTCTTTTTATGATAGTGAAGAACACAAAAATGGGGTCTCTCTGTTAGACAGCAGGGGGTGCCCTTTCCCTTCTCTTTACTGCCTGGCACTCCTGCATTCAGCCATTTTAGACAGATTGTTTTGTTCCCAGCCAACTCCATTTTGTGTTTGTGACGCAGGAAAAAAAAGAGGCAAAGAACAAGTCTGATTGGGGGAGGGACTGAGACTGGCTGCGGCACAGCTACAGACAGGCACCTTTCCTCAGCAGTGGCTCGCCAGTGACGCACGCCGTGCTGCAGGCTGCCTGCATCCTGAGCAATCGATGCACAAGTCCCTGCCAGCTGAGCAAAGAGCAGATCAGTGCTTGCCCCTGGATTCCTTCTGACTGTAACAGGGCTCTGTTTTTTGAGACAAAAACAGGACATTCCCTCTTCCTCATCTAAACTCTCAGCCTGGGTTAGGTATATTTGCTACAAAGATGTTTAGGGTTTTATTTATAGTACTAGAAATTGGACCCAGCGACATTTTACCTCTGAGTATACCCCCAGCCCTTTTTATTTTTTATTTTGAAATAGGGTCTCATTAAGTTGCTGAGGTTATTCTTGAACCTGCAATTCTCTGGTCTCAGCTTCCCAAATACTGGGATTACAGGCATGTACACACTCCCAGCTTAGGGTGGTATTCTTATGGAATCCGTGGAGAAAAAATATCCCCTCCAAGAAGAAAAAGTACCCTTTTCACTCAATTTTCTAGGACAGTTCAGATGTGCTGATGACTCCAGGAAAGCATTCTTGGTTAGTTTTTAAAATGTTAAAGAAGCCAGGCGTGGTGGCACACGCTTGTAATCCCCGTGCTTGGGAGGCAGAGACAGGAGGATCGCGCAGGTTCGAAGCCAGCTGCACACGCTGCCTTAGGAGACCCTGTTTCCAAATAAAAATGTAAAAATAGGTCTGGGAGTGTAGCCCGGAGGTAGAAGGGCTTCCAGGAACCCCAGTACCACCAAAAAAAAAAAAAAAATGTTAAAGTGCACACACACCTATATGTAAAGAGAACTGTATTAAATATCTTTGTGTCTATCTCCCAGGTTGTTTTTGTTGTTTTCTTTTTTTGGTATAGGGTTGGGGGATGAACCTAGGGGCATTTACCTCCAAGCTGAACCTCCTAGCCATTTTTGTTTTGAAACAGGGACTTGCTAAAGCTGGCCTCAAACTTGTGGTTCTCCTGTTTTGGCCTCCCAAGTACCGGAATTACAGGTATGGGCCAGTATACCCAGCTTGTAATTTATTAAAAACTTTTTAAGGAAAAAGGGAGGCTCTCTCAGGTTAGGACAGGGTGCACACAAACGCACACATATGGTGCAGAGCCAGACTTCCCTTTTTCATAGAGTAGAGCCTCTCACTTTAGGATTCTCCTCAGAAGCTGTTGGAGAGAATGCAAAGGAGCAGTGCTCCACAGAAGAAAGAGACTTTTCTTCTGATATGATAGCTTGTTACCTAAGGTCTTAAAAGTTTGTAGGCTATGCCCTACAGAGAGCATGGCCAAAAGGTGGACTATGCCCTTTCCTAGAATTAGAGAATTTATAGCTGCACTCAGTGGTACACACCTATAATCCCAATACATGAGAGGCTGAGACTGGAGGATCGAAAGTTCAAGACCAGCCTGAGTAACAAAATAAAAAGGGCCAGGCATGTGGCACACACCTTAATCCCAGTACTTGGGAGGCTGAGACAGGAGGACCACAGGCTCAGTGCCAGCCTCAACAAGTAGTGGGATTCTCAGAAGCCTAGTAAGACCCTGTTTCAGACAAACAGGCTAGGATTGTAGTTGGGAGGTGGAATGCCCCTGGGTTCAATCCTCAGTACCACACACATAACTAAGTAAATAAATAAGGAAGCCTAGTAGTATAGCTCAGTGGAAGAGTGCCCCTAAGTTCAATCCCCCTTACCACGAAATAAATGAGGCCTTTTAAGCTTTGGGATATTGTGTATCCACTATGTGATAGATACATTCCCAGGATGATTCTATATCCTCAGCTTTTTTTTTTTTTAAGTTAGTAGCAGCCTTTCCGATTAGACCTAATAAGTTAACAGCTTCATGGGTTATTTTACAGGAAGCGAATATAGTAATGTTCTATTAGTGTGAGGCAGTGTGTGTTGGAAATTTATCATGGTTTCAGAAATATAGCCTACTCTTCCCTGCATCCTTTATGGAGATCTAGATAGACCTAGAGGCAGATGATGAGATACCCTTTGCTTGCTGGTCTTTCTCCTCTTGTGAAATGGGTCAGTGATTCTGACCCTTAGCAGCCACATGGGCAGTCTGTCCCTTGCCTAGGGAAAGCATAGGTTAGAGAAGAGAAGTTGCAGGGCCTGGCTTCTTGGCAAGGCTGGCAGGGCACTAGTAAAGTCTGATCTTTGGAGAGTAGACTTCCCCCATGCCTAGTTTGGAAGCTATAGTTCCTACTTGCAGAAGTCTTATCTGCTAAAGAGGTCAGGGCTGCAGCTACTAGAAATATGTCAGAAAAAAAGTAGGGAGTCTAGCTCTTTCTCCTTCGGCAGTTGCAGAGCATCGCGCCTTTGTATCCTCTCTGGTAACCTCCGGGAGGAATCCTGAATATCATGACACATTTGTGTGTGTGTGTGATTGAACCTAAGGGCATTCTACCTTCAAGCTGCACCCCTAGCCTACATTTATTTATTTATTTATTTATTTATTTATTTATTTATTTATTTATTTATTTATTTATGGTGCTGGGGATTGAACCCAGGGGCATTCTACCTCCAAGCTACACCCCCAGCCCGATTTCTTTTTTATTCTTTTTTTTTTTTTTTTCTTTTTTTGCAGGTATAGGGATGGAACCCAGGGGCATTTAACCTCCAAGCTACACTCCTGCCCTATTTTTTAATCCTTTTTTTTTTTTGGTGGTGGTACTGGGGTTTCTGGAAGCCCTTCTACCTCCGGGCTACACTCCCAGACCTACTTTATATTTTTATTTGGAAACAGGTCTCTTAAGCCAGCGCGGCTGGCTTCGAACCTGCGTGATCTTCCTGTCTCCGCCTCCCAAGCGCGAGTATTACAAGGGTGCGCCACCACGCCCGGCTAATCCTTTATTTTGAAACTGGTTCTCACTGTGTTGTAGAGAGCCTCACTAAGTAGCTGAGGCTGTCCATGAACCGCGATCCTCCGGTCTCAGCCTCCCAAATGCTGAGATTACAAGTGTGCACCTTCACACCCGGCTTTTTATTCTTTATTTTGAGACAAGGTCTCACTAAATTGCAGAGGGTGTCACCAAGTAGCTGAGACTGGCTGTGAACCTGGATCCTTGCACAAGTGTGCGCCACATCACCCAGCTCAGTTTTATTTTTATTTTGAAACAGAGTCTTGTTAGGTTAATGAGAATCCCACTATTTGCCGAGGCTAGCCTCGAACCTACAATCCTCCTGTTTCAGCCTCCCAAGTACTGGGATGACACATGTTTTTACCAAAACGTCAGCTGGGTAATAAAGCACTCTTTTCTATTGTTGTCTTTAAATAAGATTTCTCTTTCTTTCCTTTTTGCTTAGCTGCTTTCTGTGCCTGCCTGCTTTTGTCCTTTATGAATTTCAGACAGTTTCGCTGGGCATGATGGTACATGCCTATAATCCTGGTACTTGGGAGGCTAAAACAGGAGGATCACAGGTTCGAGGCTAGCCTCAGCAACTTAGGGAGATGTTATTTCAAAAAGAATAATAAAATAAGGCTGGGATCTAGCTTGGAGATAAAATATCTCTGAATTCAACCTCCATTACCAAAAAAATTATACAGTTCCACAAAATGAAATCACTCATTCCTTAATACCATTTTTAGTGTGAAGCATGACATGAAAGTCTTTGTTCTGCTTCTCATCCTTCCCCTGATGAAAATGAGGGCTAGAACTTCTAAGCCTTGAAGAGGTTTTTTTGTTAAATGCTATATCATTTGTATGTGGAATTCTCCATTCCTGTAACAGGGCTGGAAGGACTGACTGCGAATGGGAGTGTCCTGTGGGTTCTACATTGTGATTGTCTTTATTGCTGGTTGTCAGTGAGAGTCTCTCGCACCCCAGCATCAAATCTAAACCAGACTTAGCCATTGGAGGATATGAAAATATAATAGTGAATGCCCAAAGCAGTGCCTCTCTTGCCTTTCTCACAGTGGATGGCAGTTGTACAGTTTTATAGTTAGGGACATATCTCACAATATTAATAAGCCATGCTATTTTAATTTGTGTTCCCCTGTAGTCTTTGCTTGTGCTATATATATATAGCATACATGGTTGTATATGTGTGTCCTAGTTTTTCCTATTTATTTCAGGTTGAAGTGTATAAATTATGTATATGAGTGTGGATTTTCAAAAAAATTAAATAGAAAGGACCTGAGGATATAGTCCACTTAGTATGCAGAAGGCTCTGGGTTTAATCCGTAGCACAGCAACCAAAAAAAAAAAAAAAAAAGAAAGAAAGAAAGAAAGAAAGAAAGAAAAAGAAAGGAAGGAATTACCCAGATCAAGAAACAAAACATTACTAAGACCTAGATGCCTGTCATATTTTCTTTCAGTTATAACTGGTCCTCTATTCCCTCTGCCCCCAGCCCAGAATAACCACTATCCTAACTTCTTTCTGGATCCTGTTAACTACAGTGTATTTTCTTTTTTGCTCACTCTAACCATACACATTAAATACCTTCAGAATTGCTAACTCACACCTTTTTGAAAAACAAATCTAACTAGAGTTGAGTATTTGTTGATACCAAGCCTACTTGATTGTTTATAGTATATAATTTTTAAATCCATCTGTTTCTATCTCCAGCCCTGCCACAGCCTTAGGCTGTGCTTCTATATCTTTTACCTGGAATACTATATCCTTTATAACACACAGATACATGCCCTCCATTCTTTACTCCCTCCCTCTATCCCCTCTCTCTATGTATGATGATTTTGTTGGTGTTATTTACTAGGCCCTCTACCACTGAGCTGCATTCCTAACTCTTTTTATTTTTATTTTGAGCTAAGTTACCAGGCAAGCCTTAAAATTGACAATCCTCCTGCCTTGGCCTCCAAAGTGGCTTGCACCATCATACTTGGCTTATTACCTTTACATACATATATGTATATATATTAACCAGTTTCATTGACAGCCATTGTCTCTTGTATATTAGTGCTATTTTGTTTTCCTGGTTTATAAATGAAAGATTTTATTAATTGCCTTCCTGCTATGAAACTGAGGATGTTACATTACTACTTTCCCCTTTCTTTCAAATTATCACCTAATTTTTTGTTTGTTATTGCTTTTGTATATGGTACTGGGAATTGAACCCAGAGACATCCTATACTCCCAGCCCTTTTTATTTTTTGTTTTGAAACAGGGTCTCACTGGGTGTTGAGAGTCTCACTACATTGCTAAGGCAGTCCTTGAATCAGAATTACAGGCATAAGCACCATGTCCAGCTTAATTTTTTAGGTCTTTTAATGTTTAAACTTCTTACTGTTAAATATAATAAAAAATAAAGCTACATGAAACATATACAGCTTACTAAATTATCATAAGGTGGATACCCTTTCTCAGAAAGGAAAACTTTCTAGAAGGCTCCTAGGAGTCATCATGTTCCCCTTCCCAAAACAGCTAAGATATTGACTGATATAATAATCTCTTCTTCATCTTTATTTTTGTTTAGAGTTTCATTATTCATGTTTACATTTCTGAACATTATATTTATTTTTATTTATTTATTTATTTTTGCGGGTCTGGGGATGGAACCCAGGGGCATTCGACTTCCAAGCTATACCCCCTGCCCTATTTTTTTATTCTTTATTTTGAAACTGGGTCTCACTGAGTTGCAGAAGGCCTCACTAAGTAGCTGAGGCTGTTCGCGAACTGCTATCCTCTGGTCTTAGCCTTCCAAATGCTGGGATTAAAGTGTGGGCCACCATGCCCTGCTTTGAACATTATATTTGGTTTGTATATGGCTGTATTTTATTATTTTGAATCAGGGTCTTGCCATGTTTCCTAGGCTGACCTTAAACTCTGGGCTCAAGTGATCCTCCTGCCTTACCTCCTGGAATAGCTGAAACTATAGCAATGTGTCACTGTGCTGGCTTGCCTATGACTTTAAATGTCTTTATGTCTCCCTTAATCTTTTGGTTGCTCCTCCTCTTTCCACTGAAATCTCTTTATTATAAAAGCCATATCATTTGACCTGTGAAGTTTCTCAAATCTGGATTTTGCAATGATACTATCAGTGTAGTGTATATTTCTGTCCTCTATTTGGGATAAATTTTGGATCTAATATTTGCATCTAAAGACTTAATCAGATCAGGCCTCATTCATTTGTTTTTGCCAAGATTAGGCTTCTTTTCAAAAGGCACATAATATCTGATTGTCCCTTCTATGATATTAGCAGCTGTTGTTTCTCAGTGCAGAGATATGTTCATTAGAGTTGCAAAATTGTGAGATTAAAAAATATTTCTAATACATAATTCCATATTTTTTTTATCGGTTGTGTGTATCACAAGTATCTTCTGACTTTGTGGTTTTTTTACTTTTATAGTGTTTGATAAACATAAGCTTTTTATGTGAAGGACTTTTATTGTTAATGCATATTATATCTTAAAAGATCTTTTAGTAGCCGGGCATGGTGGCACATGCTTGTAATCCCAGTACTTGGGAGGCTGAGACAGGAGGTTCTGGGTTTGTGGCCAGCCTGATCTACTTAGGCCCGCCACAACTTAATGAGACCCTGTTTCAAAATAAAGAATTAAAAGCAAGAAGTGGTGGCACACCACTTGTAATCCCAGAATTCGGAAGGCTGAGACAGGAAGATTGCAGGTATGCAGGCAGCCTCAGATACTTAGTGTGGCCCTCTGCAACTCAGTGAGACCTGTTTCAAAATAGGGCTGGGGGTGTAGCTCAGAGGTAGAATGCCCCTGGGTTCCATCCCCAGTACTTAAAAAATAAAGAAATAAGGAAAGAAAGAAAGGAAGGAAGGAAGGAAGGAAGGAAGGAAGGAAGGAAGGAAGGAAGGAAAGAAAGAAAAAGAAAGATAGATAGATAGATAGATCTGACTTGGGTGTGTAGGTCAGAAGTAGAATGCCCCTGAATTTCATCCCCAGCACCACAAAAAACAACAACAAAAAAGATCATTTAGTCATCAAGATCATTAACCGTAAACTTTTGCCCTCAGTAAGATGTGTAATTAATATATAATGTATTTATTTGCACATGAATACAATTTCTTCTTTTCATATAGATGTGTATATGTTTAAAATGCTGAAATCCTTTTGTTCTGCACTTCTCATCCTTGCCCAAGTGAAAATGAGGGTCAGAACCATGTCCTGGTTCCCATTTATTGATAACTTCTTTTCTTACACACCTGACATCCTTAGTTTGTCATATCAAGTGTACATTTATGCTTGGGTCTGTTTTTTAGACTATTCTTTTTGGTCACTTTTTCTCTCCATATGCCAGTATTACATTATCTTAATTATCAGTCTTATATTTTATTGTATTTTTATTATTATTTTATATTGGTAAATCCTATCTTTCACTGGTTCTTCAAGAATGCCCTACCTCTTCTTAGTCCTTGTATTTTTCCATATAAATCTTAGAGTCAACCAAGTGTGGTGGTACACACCTATAACCCCAGTACTTTGTAGGCTGAAACAAGAGGATCGCAGGTTGAGATCATCCTCAGAAACTTAGCCAGGCCTCAGCAATGCAGTGAAATAATGTTTCAAAATTTAAAAAAAAAAAAAAGGAAATAGGATTGGGGGTATAGCTCAGAAGTAGAACTCCCCTGGGTTTTATCCCAGTACCACACACAAAAATAATTAGAATCAGCTCATCACCTTAAAAAATGAAACCTGTTGAAATATTGAAATCTTTATTCTGTTGCCTCTAAATCAATCTGAGAAGAAATGACATTATTTGAGTCTTTTCATCTATGAATCTGTAAATCTATATTCTCTATTTTTTATTATTTGAAATGACTTTCAGTAAAGTTGTAGTCTCTCCATAGAGATATAACTTTTACTGAATTTAATTACTAGATACTGTACATATATATGTATGTACACAATTTTGTAGATTAAATATATATATTCTCTCCTCTTCCCCCCACTGCTGGAGATCAAACCCAGGGCCATGTATATGCAAGGCAAATGTTCTACCACTGAGCTTTATTCTTGTTTTATATCATTTTTGGTATGATTAAATCTGAGCTACACCCCAGCCCTTTTTTACTTTGTAATAGGGTCTTGCTTACTTGTTGAGGGTTTCACAGAGTTGCTGAGGCTGACCTCAAACCTGTAGGTCTCAAGTACTGGAATCACAGGCATACACCACTGCAACTGGTTATGTGATTTTTATTCCACCTTTTTGTTTGCTCATAATTTATGTATAGATTCTTTTAGATTTTGTATATTAACTATTATCTTCAAATGAGAATGTTATATTTTCCTTTCTAATATTTAGAAATTTTGTTTCTTCTTGCTTTACTGCACTGGCAAAGACCTTTTAAACAATGTTGAATAGAACTGATGAAAAGGAGTATCTTTCTTTTGCTTCTAATCTAAGAGAGAAGGTTTTAGCATGTACAGTTATTTCGTTTTTGCCTTCAGCTTTTGGTAGATGCCCTTTGTCAAAGTAAGAAAGTTTGTTTCTATACCTAGTTTGCTAAAAATTTATGAATGGGTATTGAATTTGGTCAGATTTTTCTGTATTGTCATTATGATCATATTATTTTTCTTCTTTAGTCTGTGGTTGTGGAACCCAGTCATGGTGATGCATGTCTATAATCCTGTACTTGGGAGGCTGAAGCTTGAGGATCACAAGTTTGAGGACAGCCTCAGTAACATAGCAAGACTCTTAGAACTTAGTCATATACTGTTTCAAGAACAAAAAAGGGGCCAGGCCAGGTAGCACATTTCTGTGATTCCAGTACTTGGGAGGCTGAAATAGGATGACTGAAGGTTCAAGGACCTCTCAGTAACATAGTTAGCTTCTCAGCAACCTAGTGGAATTCTGTTTCAAAATAACAAAAAGCTAAAGCCTGGCGTGGTTGCACATGCTTGTAATCCCAGCATTTGGGAGGCTGAGACCGGAGGATCGCATGGGTTCGAAGCTAGCACAGCTACTTAGTGAGGCTCTCAGCAACTTAATGAGACCCTGTTTCCAAATAAAATATAAAAAAGGTCTGGGAGTATAGCCTGGAGGTAGAAAGCCTCTGGGTTCAACCAGCCAGTACAACCAAAAAAAAAAAAAAAATTGGGCAGGGGGTGTAGCTCGGAGGTCAAATGCCTCTGGGTTCCATCCCCAGACCTGTAATAATAATAATAATAATAATAATAATAATAATAATAATAATAATAATAAAGACTAGCCGGGCATGGTGGCACATACTTGTAATCCCAGCATTTGGGAGGAAGAGACAGGAGGATCACAGTTCACGGACAGCCTCAGCTATTTAGCGAGGCCCTCTGCAACTTAGTGACACCCTGTTTCAAAATAAAGAATGAAAAATAGGGCTGGGGGTGTAGCTCAGAGGTAGAATGCCCAAAAGGTCAGTTCTTTTTTTTTTAATTTTTATTGGTGCATTATATTCATATATCATATTATGGTAAAAAAAAATTGTGTGTACAAACATGTACACATCACTGATTTAACTCCTACCCAATTCCCACCCCATTCCCTCCCCATCCCTCCTTCCCTTGCTCGGCTTAGTGGTTGACTTCGATATGTTTAAGTACATTGTGTGTTTTAGAGATTTTCCTCTTCCCCCCTCCTTTCTCCTCCTTTAGGTTGCCTTGTTTGCTTCTTTATAGGATTTCCTTTTTCATCTAGAGTTCCTCCTATGACCCGTTTCTCCCTAACTCTCACATATTAGGGAAAGCATCTGATTTCTTATTTTTTGTGACTGACTAATCTCACTTAGCATAATGTCCTCCAGTTCCATCCATTTCCCTGAAAATGATGTAATTGAGTTTTTTTTTTGATGGCTGAGTAAAATTCCATTGTGTACATATCCCACAGTTTTGTAATCCATTCATCTGTTGATGGACATCTTGGCTGGTTCCATAGTTTGGCTATGGTGAATTGTGCAGCTATAAACATAGATATACATGTATTAGTTTGGTAATAGTTTGGTTTCTTTTCTTTTGGGTAGATACCCAACAGTGGTATTGCTGGATCAAATGGTAGATTTGTTCCCATTCTTCTGAGGATTCTCCATACTGTTTTCCAAAGTGGTTGCACTGATTTGCAATCCCACCAACAATGTTTTACACTTCCCACTTCTCCACATCCTCATCTGTGGTTGTTTGTGTTTTGAATGATTGCCATTCTAGTTGGAGTTAGGTGAAATCTCAGGGTAGTTTTGATTTGCATCTCTCTGATTGCCAGTGATGTTGAGCATTTTTCATGCATTTATTGGCCATTTGAATTTCTTCCTTTGTGAAGTGTCTATTTAGTTCACTTGCCCATTTTGTTATTGGATGCTTTGTTTTCTTAGTGTTGAGTTTCTTGAGTTCTCTGTATATTTTAGATATTAGTCCTCTGTCGGTGGTGTAGGTGGCAAAAATCTTCTCCCATTCTGTTGGCTCTCGATTGAGGTTCTTGACAGTTTCCTTTGCTGAACAGAAGCTCTTCAGTTTCATGCAATCCCATGTATTGATTCGCCTTTTAATTTGTTGTGCCTTTGGGGTCTTGTTGAGAAAGTGTTTATCTATGCCTATGTATTGTAGTGTTGGACCTATGCCCTCTTCAAGGAGCTTCAAGGCCTCTGGTTTGATTTCCAAGTCTTTGATCCATCGTGAGTTGACTTTTGTACAGGGTGAGAAAGTGGGATTAATTTCCAATTTTCTGCATATGGTTAACCAGTTTTGCCAACACCATTTGTTGAAGAGACTATCTTTTTTCCAGTGTATGTTAAAAGTTCAGTTCTTAATACCCTCCAATCTGCTTTAATCTGTGATTGTGGTGAAGCACATTAACTGATTTGTTATACGAATATATTTCTAAAATAAATCCAACCTGGCCATGAGTTACTTTCCTTTTTATTTTATATGCCTTAATTCAGTTTATTATATTTTGTTTAGGAATTTTATGCCATTTTTATCAATAAAAGTATCTATTCAAGTTGTGCTAGCCTCACAAAATGAGTTGAGAAATACTTTTTCTATTGTATGGGAAATTTTTTGCATGAAACAAGGAATTATTTATTACTTGAATGTTTGAAATAATTAGCTGGCAAAGTCACCTGGGCCTAATGGAAAATTTTTAGACCATTGATTTATTTCATGGTTACAGGACTATTCTGGTTCACTCTTTTACTCTCCCCCCCCCCTTTGTATTGGGGATGGAACTCAAGGGCATTCTACTTTGGAGCTATACTCCCAGCCCTATTTTTTATTCTTTATTTGGAAACAGGGTCTCACTAAGTTGCAGAGAGCCTCGTGAAGTAGCTGAGGTTGTCCGCAAGCCATGATCCTCCTGTATCAGCCTTGGTTCGCTCTTCTTGATTCTTCATGATTAAGTTTTGTCAAATTATTTTTCTAGAAATGTCCATTTTATCTAAATTTTCATCTATATTTCATATGAAATTATTCATCTTAGTGCCTGAAGCATACTTTGTTTAGTCCTACTTGTTTGTGTGTTTTACTGGGAATTAAACCCAAGGGTATTCTACCTCTGAGCTATATCCTCCGCCTTTTTAGTTTTTATTTTGAAATGGGGTCTCACCAAGTTGCTGGTCTCAAACTTTCTGTTCTCAGGCTCCTAATTACTGAGATTACAGTACTGTGCCACCAATGCCTGGCTTAGTTCTATATTTTATACTTGGTTATTTATGCCGAATCTATCTCTTCATCTCCACTCTCATTTTTAAATATTGATTGGTATTACCAGATGTTTGTTGAATTTACTAGTCTTATGAAAGTAACTTTTGACTTTGTGAATCCCTATTATAGATTTAATCCATTTCTGCTCTTACTTGTATTTTCCCCTGTCCCCTTGCAGTACTGAAGATTGAATCTAGGGGCATATTACCTCTGAGCTACATCCTCAGCCCACTTTTATTCTTTATTTTGAAACGGTCTCACTAAGCTGCGGAGGGACTCACTAAGGGTTTGCAGTAGCTGAGGCTGGCTGCGAATCTGGATCCTCCTGTCTCAGCCTCCCAAGTACTAGAATTACAAACGTGTGCCACCACACCCGGCTCTTATTTGAACATTTTTATTTAGGTCTGTTTTACTGTTCTCATTTGAATTTCTTGAAACAAGTGCTTCACACTGAGTTTTCAGTATTTTTCCCTCTCGTGAATGCATTTAAGACTAAGTTTCTGTTTCAGTTATTTCTTTAGGTGCATTTCTTAAGTTTTGATAGTATGTGTTAGTTTGCCGGGGCTGCCGTAATAGAATACCACAGACGACTGGTGTTGCCTTGTAACTGATTTTTCACAGTCCTAGAGGATAGAAATGAAAAGGGTCAGTAGTTTAGTTTCTCCTGAGGCCTTCCCCTTGTCTAGCAGATGGCCACATTCTCACTGTCATCACATAATGTTTTCTTCTGTGTGCTCGTTTATGATAATTCCTTATATGTCCACAATTCTTTTATTACAAGAACACCAGTCTGATTGGATTAGGAACCACCCTAAGCGTCAATTTAGCTTGAAGATCCTATCTACAAGTATAGTCATACCCTGAGGTTTAGGGGATTAGGTCTTCATTATGGAATTGGGGAGGATACAATTTAGCCTAAAACAGGAAACTTTTTTTTTTATTTGGCGGTACTGGGGATGGAACCCAGTGGCATTCTACCTCCGAGCTACACCCCCAGCCCTAATATTTATTCTTTATTTTGAAACAGGGTCTCACTGAGTTGGAAAGGGCCTAAGTAGCTGAGGCTGGCTGCAAACCATGATCTTCCTGTCTCAGCCTCCTGAATACTGGGATTACAAGCATATACCACCACATCCAGCAGGAAACATTTTTTAATTATCATTTAATCCAATATATTTTCTGATTTCCATTAGAATTTGTTTTTATGTTTTAAATGAGTAACTTTAAAATGCTTGATTTTCAGTATATGCATGCGTTTCCTAATATTATTATAACAAATTACCACAAATTTAATGGCTCAAAACGGTACAATTTTATTCTTTCAGTTCTAGAGTACTTAAGTTCTGAAATTGGGTTTTTGACAGAACTGTGCTCTTTCTGGAGATCTGGAAGGAATGCCAGCATTCCTTGCTTGTGATCCCAGTACTTGTGAGGCTGAGACAGAAGGATCAAGGTTCAGCAATAGTACTTGAGAGGCTGAAACAGGAGGATTGCAGGTTTGTGGCCAGCCTCAGCAACTTAGTGAGGCCCTCTGCAACTTAGTGAGACCATTTTAAAATAGAGAATAAAAAAATAGGGCTAGGGGTGTAGCTTGAAGGTAGAATTCCCCTGGGTTCAATTTATCACTATCACAAAAAAACAAAAAGCAAAGCATCTTCAAATCTCAATCTATCCCTCTCCTTTCCTCCCTCCCTCCCCTCCCATACCTCTGTCATCACATCTCTCTGACCCTCCTATCCTTCTTATATAAGAATTATTTTTATTATATTGGACCTACCTAGATTATCTAAAATAATCCTCTTACCTCAATATCATAACAAAGTTCTTGTTGTTATATAAAGTTGCTCACAGGTTCTTGGGAATTAGGATGTGAACATCTTTGAGGGACCATGATTCTTTCTACCATTTGGAATTTTCAGGATTTATTTTCCTTTCATCTTTTCATCTTTCTTTTCTTTCTTTCTTTCTTTCTTTCTTTCTTTTTTTTTTTTTTTTTTTTTTTTTTGGTGCTGGAGATTGAATCCAGGGATATTTAACCATGAGCTACTTCCCCAGCCCTTTTTATTTTTTGTTTTGAAACAGGGTCTAGGTTGCTGAGAATCTTGCTATGTTGCTGAGGCTGTCTTTGAACTTGTGATTTTCCTGTCTCAGCCTCCTAAATACTAGGATTACAGGCAGGTGCCCCCATGCCCTGCACAGGATTTCTTGTATTTTATTAATTTCTAGCTAATTTCATTGTGATTTTAATCTTTTTTGTGTGTGTGTGGTACTGGGGTTCCTGGAGGCCCTTCTACCTCCGGGCTACACTCCCAGACCTGTTTTTACATTTTTATTTGGAAACAGGGTCTCCTAAGCCAGCGCGCGGCTGGCTTCCAACCTGCGTGATCCTCCTGTCTCTGCCTCCCAAGCGCGGGGATTACAAGCGTGCGCCACCACGCCTGGCTGATTTTAATCTTTATATATTGGTAGAGTTTGCGCGCGTGTGTGTGTGTGTGTGTGTGTGTATGTGTGTGTGTGTTACTAGGGATGGAACACAGGGGCATTCTACCTCCAAGCTACACTCCCAGCCCTATTTTTTAGTATTTATTTTGAAACAAGATCTCACTGAGTTGCAAAGGACTTCACTCAGTAGATGAGTCTGGCTGTGAACCAGGGTCATCCTCTCTCAGCCTCCCAAATGCTGGGCTTCTAAGCGTGAGCCACCATGCCAGACTTAGAGTTTGCTTTTTAAATATTAATGTTCTGTGTCTATTTGAAAACCATACATGTGTTCTTCATTTGCATGACATGTTCTTCATTAGTTCTTTGTTGATTGTATTTTTACATTGTCCTCCTTTTTGTTTTATCAGTTACTGAGAAAAGTATTTGAAATATCTTATTTGGTAGATTTGGCATTGTTCTATCAATTTTCCTTTATGTATTAAATTTTTTTATATTGACATAAATTTCTGACTTACAAAAATGTTGCTAGAATAGTACAGAAAGTTTGTGCTTTGCTTCAGCACATTTCTTAAATATTGACATTTTATATGTGTGTGTTGTGGGGTGGGGGTGGTACTGGGGCTTGAATGTAGACGACTCTACCACTGAGCTACACTGTCCCCTTTTTTATTTTTATTTTTTTTTTATTTTTTTATTTATTTTTTTTTTTGTGGTACTGGGGGTGGAACCCAGAGGCTTTCTACCTCTGGGCTATACTCCCAGACCTTTTTTATATTTTATTTGGAAACAGGGTCTCACTAAGTTGCTGAGAGCCTCACTAAGTAGCTGAGGCTGGCTTTGAACTCATGTGATCCTCCTGTCTCAGCCTCCCAAGAGCGGGGATTACAAGCCCCTTTTTTATTTTGAGACAGGGTCTCACTAAATTGCCTAAGCTGACCTCAAATTTGTGATCCTCTTTTCTCAGCCTCTCAAGTCATTGTCATTATAGGATACATCACTGCACCCGGCTATCTTATCTTTTCCTCACTGTTTGGTGTGTATGTGTGTGTGTGTGTGTGTGTTATAGAGGTCTTCTCTTTATCTTCTGTATGTTGCCTTACAGACTATTTTTGTCTGATGTTAATGCAACTTCCTTTTAATTATAATTTGCCAGATACAAGTTATTTTGTGTGGGGGGCGAATACTAGTGATTGAACCCAGGGGCATTCTACCTGAACTGCACCTCTGGCCCTATTTTATTTTTTATTTTGAAACAGAGTTTCACTAAGTTGTGGAGGCCCTTCCTATGCTTGTACTTGTCAAAAGCCTGTGATCCTTCTTTCTCAGCCTCTCATCTACCAGAGTTATAGGTGTGCACAATGCCTGGCTTGCCTGATATGACTTTATACTTTGGCTTCACCTTTACTTTTTTTTTTTTTTTTTTTTTGGTGGTACTGAGGTTCCTGGAAACCCTTCTACCTCCAGGCTATACTCCCAGACCTATTTCCTATTTTTTAAATATTTTTATTTGGAAACAGGGTCTCTTAAGCCAGAGAGGCTGGCTTCAAACCTGCGCAATCCTCCTGTCTCCACCTCCCAAGCGCGGGAATTACAAGCGTCCATCACCACACCTGGCGACTTCAACTTTTCTTTTTCCTTATCCTAGGTGTTTTTCATTCATGTGCTTGGATTTTCAAAAAAAAATTATATTGATTGTATTGATCCTTTTTTTTCTTATATAAATATTTATTGATGCATAATATATGCCAGATACTGCATTAGACAGCAGAGCCTGTCTCAGCAAAGTATAAAACAAGTCTCTAATCTTACCCTCATGTCAGGAGCCAGGATTCTAATGCAAGGAAGTTCTAGTTCAAAAACATCCAAGAGCCACTTTTGGTGATGGCCTTGCTGACAGAAGTCCTTCTCTACTGGAGAGTATTACATTGCGAGAGACACAGAGCATCAATTTTTGGAGCACGTAGAATGTTTCCATTTAATGTAAATACTCAAGATATTTGGGTTTATTTATTTTGTGAAGGGGTGGTACTAGAGACAGAACACGGGCATTCTAACACTGAGCTATATCCACCCCCCTGCTTCCTTGAGAATGTTTTTTTTTTCTTTTTTGTGTGATACGGGGGTTCCTGGAAACCCTTCTACTTCCAGGCTGCACTCTCAGACACCTATTTTTTATATTTTTTATTTGGAAACAGGGTCTCTTAAGCCAGCAAGGCTGGCTTTGAACCTGCAGATACTCCTGTCTCCGCCTCCCAAGCATGGGGATTACAAGCGTGCGTCACCGCGCCCGGAGAGAATGTTATTTTTTTTTTAACTCTCAGCAGTTTTACTCTGTTATGTGCTTTGATTTTCTTTATGTTTTTCCTTGGACTTCTCTAAGCTTTGTTCTGTGTGTTAAAGTGTGCGAGACTATATAATCCCAGTACTTGAGAGTCGCAGGTTCAAGGCCAGCCTTAGCAACTTAGAACCTGTTTCAAAATAAAAAAGCAAAAAAAAACCTGTTTCAAAATAAAAAAGCAAAAAAGGATTGGGGATAAAACTCAGAAATAAAATTCTCCTGAGTTCGATCCCCAGTAACTCCCCCATCCTACCCCCACCCCCAAAATTGAAGGCCTCATTACCCTTGCATTAGTTTGTTAGGGCAGCCATAACTTAAGAATCACAGACGAGTGGTTTATACAATAAAATTTATTTTCTTATGATTCTGGAGGCTAGAAGTAGAAGATAAGGGTGTCAGTGGGGTTGGTTTCTTCTGAGGATCCTCTTTGGCTTGTAGGTGGCTGCCTTCTGTGTCTTAGAGTCTTTCCTTTCTGTATCCTAATTTCCTAAGGACACCAGTCATATTGAATTGAGGCCCACTTTAATATAATTTTAACTTTAAGGCTAAATTATGGAACCAGGCTAGATGTCTATTAGCAGATGAATGGATTAAAAAAAATGTATTGGCTGGGCGTAGTGGCACACACTTGTAATCTCAGTACTTGGAAAGCTGAGACAGGAGGATCAAAGATTAAAAGCCAACCTCAGCAACTCATTGAGGCTCTCAGCAATTTTTTTTTTTTTTTTTTTTTTTTTTTGCGCGGGTCTGGGGATGGAACCCAGGGTCATTCGACCTCCGAGCTACAGCCCCTGCCCTATTTTTTATTCTTTGTTTTGAAACCGGGTCTCACTGAGTTGCAGAGGGCCTCACTAACTAGCTGAGGCTGTCTGCGAACCACGATCCTCCGGTCTCAGCTTCCCGAATGCTGGGATTACAAGTGTGTGCCACCACACCCGGCTGGCTCTCAGCAATTTAGTGAGACCCTGTTTCCAGATAAAAAATAAAATAGGTCTAGGTGTATTGCCCAGAGGTAGAAGGCCCCTGGATTCCATCCCCAGTTCCACAAAAAAGGAAATGTGGTATACACACACAATGGAGTTTTACTCAGCCATAAAGAAGAAAATAATTTTCATTTTCAGGAAAATGGACAGAACTACAGAACCTAATGCTAAGTGAGTTCGGCCAGCCTCAGAAAGTCAAGAGTCATATGTTTTCTCTCATATGTGAGATCTAGAGAAAAAAATTAGAAACAAAAGGGACTTCAGATAAATGATGAGAAAAACCAATAGAACAGTGGAAGGAGCACCGGGGAGGGATATAGGGAGAAAGAAAAGGAGGCATGAGGAAGGAAATGATTCAAATAATGTGTCCATACATGAAGGTATTACTACCAGTCGTACATGTTCAGGGAGGGAGGAATGGGGAGTGGAGTGGAATGCAGAGAAATAAACCAAGTGATGTATGCATCTATCACTTTGAATTTCATCATGGTTTATAATTGCAAGTATTTTAAAAAGACATTTCCAAATGTAATCATTTTCTATGGTACTGAGTGTCAAACCTACAACATAAATTTCAAGGGGAAAAAATTCAGGGTATAACGGCCCTACTTTCAGTATTAGAACACTATAAACAGCCAACCTCAGGAGCTGGGCATGGCAGTGCACGCTTGTAATCCAGTACTTGGGAGGCTAAGACCGGAGAATTGCAAGTTCATGGCCAGCCTCAGCTACTTCGTTGAGGCCCTCTCCAATTTTGTGAAACCTTGCTTCAAAATAAAGAATAAAAAATAGGGCTGGGAGTGTAGGTTAGAGGTAAAATGCCCATGGGGTTCAATCCCCAGTACCAAAAAAAATAAAAATAAAAAGCCAGGCATGGTGGCACACGCTTGTAATCCCAGCATTTGGGAGGCTGAGACAGGAGGATCGCGATTTGCAATTCACAGCCTCAGCTACTACTTAGTGAGGCCCTTTGTAACTCAGTAAAACCTTGCTTCAAGTTAAAGAATAAAAAACAGGGCTGGGGTGTAGCTCAGAGGTAGAATGCCACTGGGTTCCTTCCCCAGTAGTGCAAAAAATAAAAATAAATAAAAACCAACCTCAGTAAATTTTAAAGATTACAACTAATATAAAATGTGGTATCTGACTAAAGTAGAATTATAAATGAATAGTAGAGGAAATGGAACACAAACATGTGGAAGTTAAACAGCATACTTCAAATAGCTAATGGATCAAGAAGAAATCAGAAAATACTTAAAGATGCATGAAAATGAACACACAAAATGTTATAAAATATAGATATATACTTTTTAGAGGAAAATTTATAGCTGGGTATGCCTATATTAAGGAAAAATGATCTCAAATCAATAGCCTTAACCTCAACTTTAAGATACCAGAAAGAACAAACTAAACCTAAAGAAAGATGGAAATCATAAAAGATTAGGGTAGAAATTAATGAAGTAGAGAATAGAAAAATTAAGAGAGAAAATCAATGAAATTAAAAGCTGATTTTTGGGCATGGTGACACACGCTTGTAATCCCCGCATTTGGGAAGCGGGGACGGGGAGGATCGTGCAGGTTCGAAGCCAGCCGTGCTGGCTTAAGAGACCCTGTTTCCAAATAAAAAGTATAAAATAGGTTTGGGAGTGTAGGCTGGAGGTGGTAGGGTTTCCAGGAACCCCAGTACTACCAAAAAAAAATTGCTGTTTTTGTTTTTTGTGGTACTGGGGTCCCTGTAAACCCTTCTGCCTTCGGCCTACACGCCCAGACTTATTTTTCTCTATTTTTATTTGGAAACAGGGTCTCTTAAGCCAGCGCAGCTGACTATGATCCTCCTGTCTCTGCCTCCTAAGCGCAGGGATTACAAATGTGCGTCACCACGCCCGGCAAAAGCTGATTTTTTGAAAAGGTAAACAAAATTGACAAAACTTTACACACTGACCAAGAAAAAGAGATGTCTTAAGTTACTAAAGAAGTGAGTGAACATTACTACTAACCTTTCAAAAATAAGATGATTGTAAAAGAAAATGAACAATTATATGCCAACATATTTGATACCCAAGATGAAATGGCATATTCCAGGAAACATAGAAAATACTAAGACTGATTCAAGAAGAAATAGACAGTCTAAGTAGGCCTATATCATATAAGGAGATTGAGTCAATAAAATACTCAAAAATAAAAGCTCAAACCCAGATGTCTTCACTGCTGAATTCTACCTAATATTTAAAGAATTAGTACTAATTCTTTACAAACTCTTCCAAGAAATAGAGAACACCTCCCATCTCATTTATGAGGCCATTATTAATCCTGATACAAAAATCAGAAAATGTCATCATGAGAAAAGAAAACTTAGAGCATTATCTTTTATGAATATGGATGGGAAATTTTTTTGTGTGTGTGGTGGTACTAGGGGTGGAACCCAGAGGCTTTCTACCTCCAGGTTATACTTCCAGACCTATTTTATATTTTATTTGGAAACAGGGTCTCACTAAGTTGCTGAGAGCCTCACTAAATAGCTGAGGCTGGCTTTGAACCTGTGCGATCCTGTCTCAACCTCCCAAGTGCGGGGATTACAAGCGTGTTCCACCATGCCCAGATGGATGGGAATTTTTTTTTAATATAAAGCCTATCAAACTGAATCCAACAACATGTGGAAAGAATTATTTATCATGACCAAGTGGTATTTATTTCAGGAATGTAAAAAAAATTTAACATCTGATAATTAGTGAAACTCACCATATCACTAGACTCAAATCAGCTATCATCTCAGACACTCAGGATGCATTAGACAAAAGCCAACACTCTTTCATGATTTAAAAAAAAAACTAGAAATATTAGTGAGCTTCTTCAACTTTATAAAGGGCATCTATGAAAATCCCATTATATCATAGTTAATGTTGAAGGACAGTATGCTTTTTCCTTTACAAAGTCAGGAATAAGATAGTTGTTTGTTCTTGCCATTTCTTTTTTTAAATTTATTTTTATTTATTTATTTTGTGTGTGTGTGGTACTGCTCCAGGAGCATTCTACCGTTAAGCTACTCCCCCAGTCCTACTTTATTTTATTTTGCTCCAGGAGCATTCTACCGTTAAGCTACTCCCCCAGTCCTACTTTATTTTATTTTGAAACAGGGTCTCACTAAATTATTGAGGGCCTCACTAAGTTGCTGAGGCTGGCCACAAATCTGTGTGATCTTCCTGTCTCAGTCTCCCAAGTACTGGGATTATAAGCATGTGCTACATGGCTTGTTCTTAATGATTTTTGTGTGTGTGTGTGTGTGTGTGTGTGTGTGTGTGTGTGTGTGTGTGTGGTGGGGGGGGTACTAGGATGGAACCCAGGGGCACTCTACCTCTGAGCTATACCCCCAGCCCTATTTTTTATTTTGAAACAGGGTCTAAGTAGCTGAATCTGTGCATGAACTCATGATCCTCTTGTCTCAGCCTCCCAAGTACTGGGATTACAGTACCACATTACCACACCCAGCTGTTCTTTCCACTTGTATTCAACATTTTATTGGAGGTTCTAGCCAGGGCAGTTAGATAAGAAAAAGGAATAAAAAAGCATCAAAATTATTAAGAAAGCAGTAGCTAGGTTGTGCACATCTGTAATCCTTGTACTGGGGAGGCTGAGACAGGAGGATCATAGGTTTAAGACCAGCCTTAGCAGCTTTGTGAGTCTTGTGTCTCAAAATAAAAAGGACTAGAGGTGTAGATAAATGTAGAATGCCCCTGGATCCAATCCCTAGCACCACAATTAAAAAGAAAACGTTCTCTCCTCATAAATGATATGATCTAATTCATAAAATATTGTAAAAGAATTCACTAAAATACCATTAGAGATAGTTAATAAGTTCAGCAGGGTTGCAGGATATAATAGAGAAAGGCCAATTGTATTCCTATAAATTTCCAATAAACAATCCAACTTAAGGGGAAAAAAACCTAAAACCATGCAGGGTGGTACACGCCTGTAATCCTAGTGACTCAGAAGGCTAAAGGCAGGAGGATTGAAAATTTAAGGCCAGCCTGGGCAAAATAGCAAGACTCTGTTCTTAAAAAATAGGAAGGGCTGGTGCTGTAGCTCAGTGGTGGAATGCCTTGGGCTCAATCCTCAATAATGCAAAAGAAAGAGTGGAAAATTATCCATTCATAATAATATAAAGAAAAGATACTTAGGAATAAATTAACAGAAGTGCAAATAAAACTTCGACTCTGAAAACTACAAAACCCACTGTTGAAAATGTAATGATCTAAATAAATGGGGAAGTCCATGGTGGCACACGCGTGTAATCCCAGCATTTGGGAGATGGAGACCGTAGGATTGTGATTCTTGGCAAGCCTCAGCTACTTAAGCCCTTTGCAACTCGCAGTTCTCAGACTGCCTCAGCTATTTGGCAAGGCCCTTCATGACTCTATGAGACCCTGTTTTAAAAATAAAAAGATTAGCCGGGTAAGGTGGCACATGCTTGTAATCCCACACTTGCCAGAGACAGGAGGATCGCTCAGGTTCGAAGCCAGCCTCGCTGGTTTAAGAGACCCTATTTCCAAATAAAATATAAAATAGGTCTGGGAGTGTAGCCCAGAGGTAGAAGGGTTCCATCCCCAGTACCACCAAAAATAAAAATAAATAAATAAATAATAAAAAGATTAAAAACTAGGGCTGGGGGTTTAGCTTGAAGGTACAGTGCCCCTGGGTTCCATCCCTGGTACTGCAAAAATAATAAATTACCTGGGCGTGGTGGCACACGCTTGTAATCCCTGTGCTTGGGAGGCAGAGACAGGAGAATCGCGCAGGTTCGAAGCCAGTTCGCTGGCTTAGAAGACCCTGTTTCCAAATAAAAAATATTTTAAAAAATAGGTCTGGGAGTGTAGCCGGAGGTAGAAGGGCCTCCAGGAACCTCAGTACCACAATAAATAAATAAATAAATAAATAAATAAATAAATAAATAAATAAATAAATAAATAAATGGGGGAGATGCCTTCATGATCTTAGATCTGAAGACTTAACATTGTTTAGATAGTAATATTCCCTTAACTGATGTACAGATTCATTTGCAATCCCTATGGGAAACCCAGATGACTTTCTTAGTGAAATTGACATGTTTATTCTAAAATTCATATGTAAGTCAGGCAAGGTAATGCATGTTTGTAATCCCAGTACTTGGGAGGCTGAGTCAGGAGGATCACAGTTGATGGCCAGCCTCAGCTACTTAAGCCCTCCACAATTTAGTGCGACCCCATTTCAAAATAAAAATCAGGGCTGGGGGTATCTCAGGGGTAGGTAGATTGACCCTGGATTCAATTTCCAGTGCCACCAAAAAATAAATAAAATGAAAAAAAAATTCAGATAGAAGCCAGGCATGGTGGCACATACTTGTAATCCCAGCATTTGGGAGGCTGAGACAGGAGGGTGTGGTTCTTGGCAAGCCTCAGCTACTTAGGCCCTTTGCAACTCAGTGAGACCCTGTTTCAAAATAAAGAATAAAAAATAGGGCTAGGGATATAGTTCAGAGGTAGAATGCCTCTGAGTTCCATCACCAGTACCGAAAAAAAAAAAAAAGCAAAATTCATATGGAATTACAAGTGACCCAGAAGAGCCAAAAGGGCCCTGAAAAAGAAGACATAATAGGACTTATACTTCTCTATGTTAAAACTTAATACAAAGCAACTATAATCAAGACAGTGTGGTACTGACACAAGTATAGATACGTAAACCAACGGAATAGAATTGGGGGCCCAGATATAAACCCCTTGTCTGTGGTAGTTACTTAACAAAGGTGCCAAGACCACTCAATGGGGAAATAATAGTCTTTTCAATAAATGTGTTCCAGATAGACAGGCACCTGAGTAGCTACATGTGAAAACAATTAAATTGAATCTCACCTCACACCATTTATAAAAGTTAAATTGAAGTTTAATCAAATACCTAAATATAAAAGCTAAATAATACTCTGAGAAGAAAATGTAGGCCCAGGCATGGTGGTACACACTTGTAATCCCAGCGCTTGGGAGGCTGAGGCAGGAGAATTGCACACGGTCAAAGCCAGCCTGAGCTAGCTACTTAGTGAGGCTCTCAGCAATTTAGTGAGACCCTGTTTCCAAATAAAGTATAAAATAGGTCTGGAGTATAGCCGGGAGATAGAAAAGTCCCTGGGTAACATCCCCAGTACCACCAAAAAAAAAAGAAAATGTAGAGTTAAATATTCATGACCTTGAATTTAGTAAAAAAAAAAAAAAAATTAGACATAGCACAAAAAGCACAAGCAACAAAAGCACTTGGATTTCATCAAAATGAAAATCTTCATTTTCCAAAAGACCATCAAGAAGCCAGGCGTGGTGGCACATGCTTGTGATCCCAGCATTTGGGAGGCTGAGACCGGAGGGTCCCGGACAGCCTCAGCTACTTAAGTAGTGAGGCACTCCACAACTTAATGAGACCCTGTTTCAAAATAAAGAATAAAAAATAGGGCAGGGGGTGTAGCTCAGAGGTTGAATGCCCATGGATTCCATCCCCAGACCCGCCAAAAAAAAAAAAAAAAAAGACAAGCGGGGTGTGGTGGAATGCCTATAATCCCAGTACTTGAGAGGCTGAACAGGAGGATCATTTTGGAGAATAACTTCAGTAATGTAGTAAGACTCACAGCAGCCTAAAGTAACTCTGTCTCAAAAAATGAAAAGGGCTAGGGGTGTAGCTTGGAGGGAGAATGCTCCTGGGTTCAATCCCCAGTACTGCAAAGAAAAAAAAATTGTGAGTTTTGTCTCTTTTTTCCTCCCTACCCGCCTTCCTTTCTTTTCCTGCTACTGGAGATTGAACCCAGGGGTATTCTACCTCTCATGCTATACCCCCAGCCCTATTTTTTAATTTTGAAACAGGGTCTCACTAAGTTGCAGAGGGCCTCACTAAGTAGCTAAGGCTGGCTGCAAACTTGTGGTCCTCCTATATCAGCCCCCCAAGTTCTGGTATTACAAGCATGTGACACCACGCCCAGCATGAGAGAATTTTTTATAAGACTGGCATCGTAGAAGGCTAGCACATGGATTGTCAAGCTACTATTTACAGGCTATTTTTGTGAGTAAAGTTTTGGAGCACAACCGTGCCCATTCGTTTATTGTCTATGGCTGCCTTCATGCTGCTGTGGCAGAGTTGTTGAGAAATGAGACAGGTCTGCAAAGCCTAAAATATTTACTATCTGGTTCTTTACAAAAAGTTTGCTGGTCCCTGCAATATATAGGATGTATGTAAGGAACCATTATTGATAATTATTGGAGACATGAAAATGAAATATTTTCTATAGTGGGGGCAGTTAGTGATAGAAGAGTGGCTAATGAAGAGGTTAGCCTTCTTTAGGGCGTGGTGGTGCACACTTGTAATCCCCGCACTTGGGAGGCTGAGGCAGGAGGATCACACAGGTTCAAAGCCGGCCTCGGCTACTTAGGCTCTCAGCAACTTGGTGAGACTCTGTTTCCATATAAATTATAAAATAAGGCTGGGCCCAGAGATAGAATGCCTCTGGGTTTCATCCCCAGTACCACCAAAAAAAAAAAAAAAAAAAAAAAAAGTTAGCCTTGAATGAGTACAATGAAGAGGCCATTATAATAGGAGATGAAGGGGCATTTCAGACTGGACAGTAGAGTTCAGTAAGGCACAGAGGTAGCAATCCTTAATTATGTTTTTCTGGTCTTTCTCTCACTAGCCAAGAAGGATCAGGAAGGTGGAGAAGAAAAGAAATCTGTGCAGAAGAAAAAAGTAAAAGAATTAAAGGTTTTGGATTCAAAGACTGCCCAGAATCTCTGTGAGTAACTCTGTGGTCCTAACTATTTAAAATGTGAAGGAGTTCTTCTAAGAACTTAATTCTTTTGGGTCTTCATTATGAAACTTAATTTCTTAAATTTTTGCTGTGTGTCAGACATTGCATAGTGAATTTCCAGTATTTTTTAACCTCCTTGGTAGCACTACAAGATTGATAACTATCCAATTTTATGTCAAAGAAACAGGCTAAGACTTTTAGGAATTTGCCTGGTCAAAGAGCTAGTTGGGATTTGAACCTCAGACCTTTTGTTTGCAGGGGTTGCAGGGGATTAAACCCAGGGGCAATTTACCTCTGAGCTACACCCCGCCCTTTTTGCTTTTTATTTTGAAATATAGGGTCTTGTTAAGTTGCTGAAACTGGCCTTGAACCTGCGATTCTCCCATCTCAGCCTCCCCAGAACTAGGATTACAGGCATGCACCACTGCACCCATCTAGACATCTTATATTAAAAACCCTTACTTTTTCCATTGCATCTACCAAAAAAAAAAAAAAAAAAAAAAAAACTTGCCACAAGTATTCTAGTCATAGAACATTTGCCTTGTCTCGTTTTTTGGCAAGTAATGCAGGTACTACCTTGGCTTCAATTAGGTCTAAAATTACTTTGTAATTTAGAATAAATGAGGTAAATATTGTACTTCTCAGAATAGGATCAGTAACTTCAGAGTTCTGGACTTGATGCCAGTTTCCTCTGATCCAAACTTTCTACCTAGACTCAGAACTCTGGTGGGGAAATTTTATATCAGAAATTCCTCTGCCAGGTTGATCTAGGTAATACTTGGTGGTCAAAAATGACTCTGTTCATTTGTTGATGTTGTTGTTCATTCCAATTATTGATCTACCTACTTTATGTTTAGTGATATAATTTTTGTTCAATAAATATTTGAGGGTTGCTATGTGACAGGCTTTTCTTAGGCCATATTAGGCATATGTTCCAGAGTCCAATGGGTATATGTTCTATAAAAGTCACAAAAGTTCAAGTGTTATGAGTTGGCCAAAGTTACACAACTAATAATTACACATACCTGTAAGCAAAGTCAGTGATACAACAAAAGCAGTAAGCTCTTACTTTTTTGGGGGGTGGGTACTGGGGTTCCTGGAAACCCCTCTACCTCCAGGCTACACTCCCAGACCTATTTTATATTTTTATTTGGAAACAAAGGTATCTTAAGCCAGCGAGGCTGGCTTCGAAACTACCTGATCCTCCTGTCTCTGCCTCCCAAGCGTGGGGATTACAAGCATGTGCTACCATGCTCAGCTACATTATTTTTTTACTATATAAGCTTAGATTTTTTTTTTTTTTTTTTTTTGGGGGTGGTGCTGGAAGTGGAACCCAGAGGCTTTCTACCTCCGGGCTACACTCCCAGACCTATTTTATATTTTATTTGGAAACAGGGTCTCACTAAGTTGCTGAGAGCCTCACTGAGTAGCTAAAGCTGGCTTCGAACCTGTGCAGTCCTCCTGTCTCAGCCTCCCAAGTGCAGGGATTACAAGCGTGCGCCACCACGCCCAGCTTATAAGCTTAGATTTTCAAAAAATTTTATTCCTACTTATTTATTGTGTGTGTCGGGGGGATGGTACTGGGGATTGACGCTAGAGCATTCTACTTCTGAGCCCTATTTTATTTTTTATTTTGAAAGGTCTTGCTAAATTAGCACATGCTGACCTTGAACCTGTGGTCTCCTATCTTAGCTTCCTAACTACTAGAATTACAGGCAAGTGCCACTGCACCTGACTTCGTATGGGTTCTTCACACATTTCTTAATATTCCATTTTGATTATTTATAATGTATTTATCAGCATAAGCTTAGATTATTATCAATAAGCATTACTAGAGTATGAGGTGAAGTCCTTTTATGGAGACTAAAGTAATGTGAGTTTTCTTCTTTTTAAGGGTATCTCAGATACAAAGCTGGGCATGGTGGTATATGCTTGAATCCCAATACCTAGGAGGCTGAGACAGGAAGATCGCAGGTTTGAGGCCAGCCTTAGCTACTTAGGCCTTCCACAACTTAGTGAGACTCTGTTTTCAAAACAGAGAATAAAAAATAGGGCTGAGGGTATAGTTCAGATGCAGAATCCCCCTGGGTTCAATACCTAGTACTGCCAAAAAAAAAAAAAAAAAAAAATAGACGAATAAAAAGAAGATAGAAAATAGCCAGTCATGGTGTTACACATCTGTAATCTCAGTACTTGGGAGGCTAAGACAGGAGGATCACAAAGGCAGCTTCAGCTAACTTAGTGAGGCTCTCAGCAATTTAGCAAGACCCTGTTTCAAAATTTAAAAAATAAGCCAGGTATTGTAGTGCACATTTGTAATCCCAGCATTTGGGAGGCTGAAACAAAAATATCACAGTTTGAAGACAGCCTCAGCTATTACCTAGTGAGGCCCTCCACAACTTAGTGAGACCCTGTTTCAAAATAGCTCAGTGGTAGAAAGCCCCCATCCCCAGTACTGCAAAAAATAAAATAAATAGAGCCAGGCATGGTGGTCTATGCCTATAATCACAGTATTTGGGAGGCTGAGACAGGACCTGTCCTCAAATTCACAGATTTTAGAACAATCTCAGCAAGGAGTGAGACTCTTATCAACCTAATGAGACCCAGTTTCAAAATAAAATAGGGCTGAGGGTGTAGCTCAGAGGTAGAATGCCCCTGGTTCAATCCCCAGTACCATATAAATAAATAAATAAATAAATAAATAAATAAATAAATAGGTGTGTGTGTGTGTGTGTGTGTGTGTGTGTGTGTGTGTGTGTGTTGGGGTTTAGCTTGGAGGTAAAATGCTTTGGGTTTAATCTTCAGTATCCTCGACAAATAGTCTAGAAATTGATACAAGAAAGACTATATGAGCCGGGTGTGGTGGCGCACACTTGTAATCCCAGCATTTGGGAAGCTGAGACAGGAGGATCGTGGTTCTCAGCCAACCTCAGCTACTTAGTGAGACCATCTGCAACTTAGTGAGACCATGTTTCAAAGTAAAGAATAAAAAAATGGGGCTGGGAGTATAGCTGGGAGGTAAAATACCCCGGGTTCCATCCCCAAGTATTGAGAAAAAAAAAAGACTATGATGTAGTATATTACTATTCCCAGTAGAGTGATATCAATATGGAAAACAGAATTAAGAAAGAGAATTGGGGCCGGGCGTGGTGGCGCATACTTGTGATCTCCCTGCTTGGGAGGCTGAGACAGGAGGATCACACAGGTTCAAAACCAGCCTCAGCTACTTAGTGAGGATCTCAGCAACTTAGTGAGACCCTGTTTCAAAATAAAGAATAAAAAATAGAGCTGGGGATGTAGCTCGGAGGTAGAATGTCCCTGGGTCCAATCCCTAGTACCACACCCAAAAAATTAAAAATAAAAAAAGGGCTGGGGGTGGCTGGGCGCACATTTGTAATACCCGCACTTGGGAGGCTGAGACAGGAGGACTGACAGGTTCGAAGCCAGCCTCAGCTACTTAGTGAGGCTCTCAGCAACTTAGTGAGACCCTGTTTCCAAATGAAGTATAAAAAATAGGTCTGGGAGTATAGCCCAGAGGTAGAAAGCCTCTGGTTTCCACCCCAACACCACGAAAGAAAGAAAGAAAGAAAGAAAGAAAGAAAGAAAGAAAGAAAGAAAGAAAGAGAGAGAGAGAGAGAGAAAGAAAGAAAGAAAGAAAGAAAGAAAGAAAGGAAGGAAGGAAGGGGGGAGGGAGGGAGGGGACGAATTGAGAATTGAGATTAGTTTAGGGTGGCCTGGGAGGTGCAATTCAGTAATTCAACAGTGATTAAGTGCTTCTTATTACAGATGCAAAGCTGAGTCTGACATGGTCCCTGTCCTTCTGAACCATGTTTGATAAAGACAGAAAAGCAAATGTTAATAATAGCACAGGTTGCTAAATGCTGTGATAGAAATATTTTGGATGCTCGTGAGAGCACTAGGAACGGGGACATCTAAGTCAAGTGAGAGGAGTACTGGAGGGAGCAAGTCCTAGAACTCATTCTCAAGGAGGCCCTTCTTAAATTGAATTGGAAGAACTCTGAAGAGGGAAGTCAGTGAAGGGTGAGGAATAGAAATCAGCCCATGTGCAGGCACAAAGGCGAGATAACACTGCAAATAGTTGAATATACCTGAGTAAAGCTATCAAGCTACTAAAGGGTTTTAATCAAGAAAGTGAGTGTTATAACTTCATAATTTTTAGGAATGATAAAGCACTTTGGCAGTGATTTCAGGCTGGATTGCTGGATAGGGTCTGACCAGACAGATGTGTTAACAATTTAACTAGGTGGGAGATGAAATGGGCCTGAAACTAAGGTAGTAAGAATAAAAAGGAAGGCAAAGGATAGTAAGGCCATGGAATTAATTGACTCATTGCCTGACCAAGAGAAAAAAGGAAATGGTATGTTTTAGTTTTAGATCCCTATGGAAAGTATTACCCTTTACTGAGCTAGGCAAATTCAGCAAGAACAGCCCCTCTTTGTGGTGGGAGGGGGAGCGGCTAGTGGGTGTATGAGAGGCGGCCGTGGCGTCCCAGGTGGAGCACACTCTCCATGGTTGCTGTCTTACTGGCTTTGTGATGGCAGAAGAGGTGAGAGCCGTGGAAGAAAACAAACTGTTGCAGAATGCTACCAAGTGAGAGAAATGTTGAAAATGAACAATGCGGGGTGTTCTGGGAGGATAGAGTTTGTTTGAGAACAGGACATGGCAGTTTAAAAACTAGAGCAGGTCAAGGTAATGGAGCTTTGAAGATGGAGTCCTGGGATTGGGGAACTAAAATAGAGTGGGTGAGATTCTTTATATAGACAGAGAAGATCAGAGATTTCCTGTGTGAGCAAAGGCAAAGAATCGTGATGTTTTTAGAATGTGGTACATGAAGCAGTATGGCTGGTATGTGGCATAAATGTGAGGATTAATGAGAGAGAGCTCAGTGCTGAGCTCAGGAGCTTGGGTTTTAACCATATAGGCAGAATGACTTTCAAAGAGCCTTCTTGGGAAGGTAATCCAGCATTGGCTTGCAAGATGGGTTGGAAGGGGGAAGAGACTGAGAAACATGTCTTATCTCACTTTCTGGCAGCCATTTTTTTGGGTTCCTTCCGCATGCCCTATCAAGAGATTAAGAATGTCATTCTGGAGGTGAATGAGGCTGTTCTGACGGAGTCTATGATCCAGGTAAGGAGCATGACTATCTGTCGTGCAGGAGCTGCCTCTTCTGTACATCAGCCTCACCTACTCCCTGCTTAGGTGTGGAGAAGCCGCCTCTAGCATTGTTGACTTAAAACACTAGCTTCAAAGAAGCTGCTCTTTCTCTGGTCAGGTTATTTCAGAGTCCTACCATCTCACCACCTGCTCCCCCTTCCTCCAGCTGCCCCGTGTTTCCTTCATAGTGGTCCTTGGGCAAGTGAGGCAGTTGTCAGCTCATCCTCCTCACACAGACATCTCTTCTCTCTTTCAGAACCTCATTAAGCAGATGCCGGAGCCAGAGCAGTTAAAAATGCTCTCTGAACTGAAGGACGAGTATGACGATCTGGCAGAGTCAGAGCAGTTTGGCGTGGTGGTGAGTGAGGCCTGTGGCACCCGGCTCTTCTCCGACTCCCTGTTGCTCTTTCCTCTAGAGACCAGCCTGAACACTTGCCCTGGCCTCTTGTGTGCTTTGAATATATCTTCATTCTCTTTTCCTGCTCTGGAACTCTGATCCTCCCAGAGGAAGCTCAGCTTCTATCTTTCTCTCACTTATCTCTATATGTTACTTGTAATGGAAATGCTTGTCTTCCCCACCAGATGGGTACGGTGCCCCGTCTGCGGCCTCGCCTCAATGCCATCCTCTTCAAGCTGCAATTCAGTGAGCAAGTGGAGAACATCAAGCCGGAGATTGTGTCGGTCACTGCCGCGTGTGAGGAGCTGCGCAAGAGTGAGAGCTTCTCCAGCCTCCTGGAGATTACTCTGCTCGTTGGAAACTACATGAATGCTGGCTCCAGGAATGCTGGTGCTTTTGGCTTCAATATCAGCTTCCTCTGTAAGGTAAGCCATGGTGTTAGAGCAGGACCCCAGAACAGAACAGAAGGCCAAAGGCCTCTGGAGCCCAGTGTTTGCCTGAGTCAGTTTCAGGCAAATCAGGACTAATAGTTCTCCTCTCACCCCCACAGCTTCGAGACACCAAATCCACAGATCAAAAGATGACGTTGTTGCACTTCTTAGCTGAATTGTGTGAAAACGACTATCCTGATGTCCTCAAGTTTCCAGATGAGCTTGCCCATGTGGAGAAAGCCAGCCGAGGTGAGGCAGATCCTGGCAAAGCTAGAATATGGTTCTGAGCCCTGATAGTCTCTGTAGGGAGACAGAAATAAGACACAATCTAGATTTTGGAAAATCAGTTCAGACTAACTTAAGTAGGAATGGGGGAGGGTAGAAGCATTGACGTTGTCAGCCACAAGGGAGGAGTATAAGCTGGAGAGAAATTTCTTTGTAAAAAAACGGAAGAGCTCTTTTCTTCCTACGGAAGCACACCAAAAAACAATTGGGAAGGCAGATGCTTTCACTACAGGTCTTTAGTTTTTGTCATTCAGAAAGCAAAGACTAGCTGGGCGTGGTGGCACACGCTTGTAATCCTAGCATTTGGGAGGCTGAGACAGGAGGATCATGGTTCACGGACAGCCTCAGCTACTACTTAGGCCCTTTGCAACTCAGTGAGACCTTGTTTCAAAATAAAGAATAAGCCGGGCATGGTGGCACATGCTTGTAATCCCCATGCTTGGGAGGCAGAGACAGGAGGATTGCTCAGGTTCGAAGCCAGCCACACTGGCTTAAGAGAGGCTGTTTCCAAATAAAAATATAAAATAGGTCTGGAAGTATAGCCCAGAGGTAGAAGGGCTTCCAGGAACCCCAGTACCACGGAAAGGAAGGAAGGAAGGAAGGAAGGAAGGAAGGAAGGAAGGAAGGATGGATAGAAGGAAAAATAGGGCTGAGGGTGTCGCCCAGAGGTAGAATGCCCCTAGGTTCCATCCCCAGTACCGCAAAGAAAGAAAGGAAGGAAGGAAAGAAGGAAGGCAAGCCTAAATTGACAAACATCAGGCCTCACTATCCTGGGACTATATGAAGCATTCAGTAGAAAACAGGACAGGATTTTGCCCTGCGTCTTTATCTCTACATCCATCTTCTTTCTCCCAAATCCTGTTATCTACAATAAATGAGACTAAGATCACAGGGGATTGCATATATTATTTTAAAATTAGATGAAGCCTCTCTTCCGTTCGTAGTACTGATTACCTAGTGGAAGCTGGAAGTTCAATTATCAAATAAGTATAATCTTGCTGCAAAGATGAGAAATGTGTGGAATTAGAGGAGTATAAAACAGAACTAAAATAATTAAGTACCAGAAAGAGCCGGCAGACAGAAGGGTGAAAGATAAGGGGCCTTGAGGCTGGATTTACTAGCAAGTCTTACTGGTTTTTTGCTTTTTTGTTTTGTTTTGTGTATGTGTGTTTCCTATAGTTTCTGCTGAAAACTTGCAAAAGAACCTAGATCAGATGAAGAAACAAATTTCTGATGTGGAACGTGATGTTCAGAATTTCCCAGCTGCCACAGATGAAAAAGACAAGTTTGTTGAAAAAATGACTATATCTTTTCCTGAGAGGAGGGAGTTGTCCCTTAGGAATAGAAAAATGCTTCCCCTAAGGGGACAACAGGGTAGATGAGACAATGTTCAAATTATCTATCTCTTTAATTTTTTTATAAAGTACATTTTTTTGAGATACTAGGGATTGAACCCAAGGGCATTCTACCTCTGAGGTCCAACCCCCAGCCCGGTTTTTTTTGTTTTTTTATTCTTTATTTTGAAACAAGGTCTCATTAAGTTGCAGAGGGCCTCATTAAGTAGCTGAAGCTGGCTATGAACCTGCAATCCTCCTGTCTCAGCCTCCCAAGTACTGGAATTATAAGCATGGACCACCATGCCCAGTTTTTTTCAATGAAAGTGGTTATGTATTATTAATTTGTTTATTTTATGGCTGTCCTGGTGCTTGCACATGCTAGGCAAGTGTTCTACCACTGAGCTACATACCCAGCCCAAGTATGTAATTCTTTTTTTTTTTTTTTTTTTTGGTGGTGATACTGGGGTTCCTGGAAACCCTTCTACTTCTGGGCTACACTCCCAGACCTATTTTTATATTTTTATTTGGAAACAGGGTCTCTTAAGCCAGCTGGCTTCGAACCTGCGCGATCCTCCTGTCTCTGCCTCCCAAGGGCGGGGATTACAAGCGTGCGCCACCACGCCCGGCAAGTATGTAGTTCTTGAGCACATTCTCATTGTGGTAGTGAAAGTAAACCACAACACAGATAAACTACAAGTCCCCCTTAATATCCCTTCCTGGTTTTACATTGCTATTCTACACATGCATACTTCTTCTCCCTCTCCTTCATAAAGGTAACCACTACTGCTGGACTTCTTTTTGGTTTATACCTGAATTACACATGAATTTAGATAAACACTGCATTGAATTACTTTTTGTATATGTCATAGCCATATACAAAAAGTATACATATACATATATTCATATATACATATACATATATTCATAGTAATATTTGCAAAAACAGTCTCTTTTTTTATTTTTTATTTTTTGGCACTAGGGATGGAACCCAGGAGCATTCTATATCAGAGCTATACCCCCCAACCCTATTTCTTATTCTCTCTTTTGAAACAGGGTCTTGCTAGATTGATGAGAGACCCTCACTACTTGCTGAGGTTGTTCTTAAACCTGTGATACTCCTGTCTTAGCCTCCCAAGTACTGGGATTACAAGCATGCACCACCACATCCCACTAACCTGTCTCTTTTGCAGGTCTGGGGATGGAATCCAGGGGCATTCGACCTCCAAGCTACACCCCCTACCCTAATTTTATTTTTTTATTTTGAAACAGGGTCTCACTAAGTTGCAGAAGGCCTTACTAAGTAGCTGAGGCTGTCCATGAACCACGATTCTCTGGTCTCAGCCTCCAGGATGCTGGGATTAAAAGCATGCCCCACCATGCCCTGCTTTAAACAGTCTCTTTTAAATTGCCACTTTCTAGCTGGGCATGGTGGCACCGCTTGTAATCTCAGCATTTGGGAGGCTGAGACTGGAGGATCACAGTTTGCGGACAGCCTCAGCTACTTATGCCCTTGGCAACTCAGTGAGACGCTGTTTCAAAATAAAAAATTGGGCAGGGGGTGTAGCTCGGAGGTCAAATGCCTCTGGATTCCATCCCCAGACCCACAAAAAAATTAAAATAAAAATAAATGGCCACTTCCTATTCTCTAGGTATATTGTAGTTTATGATTTACCATGCTCCTGTTTTGGATATTTAGATTGCTTCTGTTTTGCTATCATGAACGGTGGTCTGTGGAACATCTTTGTTCATACCATTATGCATCTTCAGGTAATTCTCTGGGCTAGGAGAGTGGGTCTGCTTCCTGGTCTTGGTCCTTTACTCTCTGCCTGCACAGCTTTGTGAAGGATGCACAGGAACAATATAATAAGCTTCGGATGATGCACACCAACATGGAGACTCTCTATAAAGAGCTAGGTGACTACTTTGTCTTTGACCCCAAGAAGTTGTCTGTGGAAGAATTCTTCATGGATCTGCACAACTTTAGGAATATGTTTTTGGTGAGCAAGGGCTACCTGCTAACTTTACACAGGGTTCATGTTGATTGGCGGTGGGTGTATATATGTCCACATCCCTCTCCTTACTCCACAGCAAGCAGTTAAGGAGAACCAAAAGCGACGGGAGACTGAAGAAAAGATGCGGCGAGCAAAACTAGCCAAGGAGAAGGCAGAGAAGGAGCGACTGGAGAAGCAGCAGAAGAGAGAGCAACTCATAGACATGAATGCAGGTAAGAAGTGCAGAGGGCTGATGGGCTGAGAGGATTATTTAGAAGGCTTCTCTGTCTAGGATCTAGGGTGTGGAGAGAATGGCTTACATTTGAGCTTAATTCCTGGCAAATAAGTTTAGCAGCCTTCCACCTCCAGGATCCTGATGCTGGACTTTAACCCCAGTTCAGTTATATTCATTTTTCCATGCTAAAAAACTTTTCTCTCCTTTGCTAGTTCTTGCATTAAGTCTCATCTCCCTAGTGATTTTTTTCTTTCTTTTTTTTTTTTTTTTTTTTTTTTTCTTTGCCAGCCTGGGAATGGAACCCGGGGGCATTCGTCCTCCAAGCTATACCCCCCTGCCCTAGTTTTTATTCTTTAATTTGAAACAGGGTCTCACTGAGTTGCAGAGGCCTCACTAAATAGCTGAGGCTGTCCGCGAACCGTGATCCTCAGGTCTCAGCCTCCCGAATGCTGGGATTACAAGTATCAGCTGCCTGGCTCTAGTGATTTTAATATTTCTCTAACACTTACTCTTTCCTTCTACTTATCCAAAGCTTCCTCTGGCCATTCTCATTCTCCACTAAATCTTTTGGGGTTTTATCCCCCCTAGAACATTTTCCCGAGTCTCATTCCATCTTTTAATGGTGGCTTGTCCTCCATTTCTGCTTACTTCATTAATTAATATGTCCCTAGAACCTATGAGATTATATGTATTAAACTTCTGGAAGGAGGTGGGCAGCTACCTACCCTTTTCTTTCTTCATCAGAATCTCTTTCACTACCAGAAGCATGTCTTTGTTGAAACATATGGTCTCAATTACTGGCCCTCTGTTTCCTGTCTCTGCTTCTTTCCTGCTGTGGATTCCCTCCCACCCCCACCCCCATGGGCAGCAGAAATACAGCATATGTGGCTCACAGCACTGAGCTGAATCTGAGGGGCCACTAGCCTTCTGCAAGTGAAAAAGTCCTCAGGTACGCCTGATGTATTAAGAATAGTAGTACTGTGCTGAACACTGCAGCAAAGGACTTGCCTCCAGGACTTTATATTTTTCTGGAAAACAATTTTCTTGCCATTATCTTGGTTGTATATATGCCACATTTGTTTCAGTAATGCTATTGAAGGCCACATTAAATATCTTTCACCTTCCTCCCTATTTTCCCTGGGCCTCCAGAGTTTTTTCCCCTAAGAACTGGCTAGAATACAGTGAAGGAAGGTAAGTCTAGTTGACAAACAAGACTTGCACCCAGCCAACAGGTGGCGTAGTGGGCCTTGCCCTGTTCCCAGTCCCTGGAGTCAGGCAAGAGTTGGAATGTAGGTCAACTGCATTGGTGATGTTCAGACAGCAGGTGGCGCTGGAAGCGATGAGCCCCCTCCTTGGAGCTGGCAGCCAACTGGTTCCTTGGGATTTCACAGTTTCAAATTTCTCTATCCTGAGATGTTGCCATGGAAACTGAGCCTGGCTGGAAGGGAGATTCTACATTAACTCTTTGTATTCCAGCCAGGCTGTTCTTCTTAAATGCCAAGCTGGCTTCAGGAAAATGCAACCACTAGAGGCAGTACTTAAATGAAATGCATTCTTCATCAGTGGTCTCTCTTCCCTTACCCCTGTTCTGAAACCTGAGAGGTTCATGTAAGTTGGAGTGAAACAATTGAGGATAAAAAGGAGTAACATAGTTCCTTATTATTTTCACAATTGCCCTCTCTTTACTTACCCTGGTTGAGCAGTTGTGTAAGTCTCTGTACTAGTCCTGATTAGTCAGGGAGGATAGCCCTGCAGGAAAATATCCCAGTTTGCACTAAATAGTAGGCAATGAAATCTTTTGTTTAGGCCATTTTGAAACAGACGCATGTAAACACGGCTTGTGAGACTTGAGGCTTGAACCTTCCTTATCAGTTCTGAGCCATCAGCCACTATGAGAGAGAAAAAGCAGAGAGAGAGCCACACGTTTCCTGTGTGGAGCTTGACATTTGCCATGCTTCTCTGCTGAAAAGTTTATATCTCTGTCTTTGTTCATACAGAAGGTGATGAGACAGGTGTGATGGACAGTCTTCTAGAAGCCCTGCAGTCAGGGGCAGCATTCCGAAGGAAAAGAGGACCCCGTCAGGGTAAGTAACAAATGGAGCCCAACCTGGATATTGGAGCTTCTTTGCTCTGGTCCTGCTAGTCTTGGGCTAAAGAACACACAGTGATGCTCTCCAGGTTTAGAATTTCCCTGCCTCCCTTAATGGAAAGTGGATTATCTAGTGTTCTTCCTCCCACATTAAGAGGTACTTACTTAAGAAAACTACAGTTTGAGAGGTGACAACAAAAGGATTATGTTTGACTACTCTTGCATTTCTCCCATTTTCGAAGCAGAAATCTGCAACAAGGAACCCATGCTGCAGGACATAGGGATTTGAGGGGCAGTTATGTTTATGACCTACCGGCTAAAGTGTGCCTGAGGTCCTAAATTCAATCCAACACCACCCAAAAAAAAAAATTAACCTAAATACAACATCCCCAATTTTTTTAACCTAAATACAAAACTGTGTGTTAGATATATAGGCTGTAATACAAAGTAAAAATAAGTCAGAGTCTCTGCTTTCAAGTTCATGAGAAGACAGAACTAACATAGCAAATGTGAAATCCAACTGAGGGGAGGTGAGGCACCGGTGTCCTCAGATATAAGAGCACAGAGGAGTGTCTCACCTGAAGGATTGCCCTGCCTTTTCCTTGAGTGCAGTTAGCCTCAACTGCCTCCCCTCCCCACCTTCTGTGCAACCTCCTCTCCAAACCTGCAGAAGATTTAAGTGGGTTACACTGAGCTAGAGACTAAAAGAAAGCATGGAGCTAGGCAGACAACGATCCAGGCATTAGACTGGGCAAGAAGTAACAGATTCCTTTGAGGGAAGAATGTGGTGACCAAGAGACTAGTTCAACAGAAGGTGTAGCCAAGGCTGCCCTTATGTGAGTTCAACTTGCATGTGTCTAGTGAATGTCCTTTGGGCCAAAGAGTAATGGCTTCTTTTCCAGGCAGATGGGTGGGAGGTACAGAAAAATATATCATTTAAGATTCCTATTTCCGCCAGGTGTGGTGGTGCATGCTTGTAATCCCCATACTTGGGAAGCGGAGACAGGAGGATTGCGCAGGTTTGAAGCCAGCCTCGCTGGCTTAAGAGACCCTGTTTCCAAAATATAAAAAAATAGGTGTCTGGGAGTGTAGCCCAGAAGTAGAAGGGTTTCCAGGAACCCCAGTACCACCAAAAAAAATAAAAAATAAAAAAGATTCCTATTTCCAAAAGAGTAAAGCTGTGTTTTCTATTCACTGGCTGGTGTACCCTGTATAAGCTTTATTTTAAAGTTATTATAGCTGGGCGTGGTGACGCATGCTTGTAATCCCAGCATTCAGGAGGCTGAGACCAGAAGATCACAGTTCATGGACAGCTTCAGCTACTTAGTGAGCCCCTCCACAACTTAGTAAGACCCTGTCTCAAAATAAAAAATAGGGCAGGGGGTGTAGCTTGGAGGTCGAATGCCCCTGGGTTCCATTCCCAGACCTGCAAAAATAAATAAAGTTATTATAAAGAAAAGAGTTGTTTAGCCAGGCGTGGTGGCACACGCTTGTAATCCCAGCATTCAGGAGGCTGAGACTGGAAGATTGTGGTTCGCGGACAGCCTCAGCTATGTAGTGAGGCCCTCTGCAACTCAGTGAGACTCAGTTTCAAAATAAAGAATAAAAAATAAGGCAGGGGGTGTAGCTCAGAGGTCAAATTCCCCTGGGTTCCATCCCCAGACCTGCAAAATAAATAGATAGATAGATAGATGATAGATAGATAGATAGATAGATAGATAGATAGATAGATAGAGTAAATGAATAATTAATTAATTAAATGAGTTGTTTGGCTGGCTTTGGTCAGTGCTGAACTGTTAATACACCGATCTCTCTAGGGCCTACAGAACCTAATACAGCCTGGAAGAGGGAACTAAGGATCAGAGCATACCAGTCCACATAACTCAAGAGTCCTGGCCCAAATATCATAGATCACTATGAGTTTTATATATACTAGCTGACTTCCTATTTCTACATGTATTCTGAATATCCAGAGAGAAATTCCCTTGAGAGCTTTTCTGTATGACTAAACTCTTCCCTAAACTGAAGAATCCCTAGTTATAGCTCATCTACTTTATGGTATCCTCTGAACACAGGTTCTGTAAATGAGAGGAGAGATAGGTATCAAGGCTATAGAATTCTCTGGACTAGAACATTTAGTCTTTTTTTTTCTCCTCCTTGTGGTACTGGGGATAGAATCCAAGAGCATTCTAGCTCTAAGCTATACCTCTGCAATCTTCCCAGCCAGTTTTATTTTTTCAGGGTCTTGCTAGGTTGCTTGAGAGTCTTACTACTTGCTGAGGCTATCCTCAAATCTGCGATCTTCCTGTCTCAGCCTACCAAATACTAGGATCTCAAGTGTGCACCACGACACCTGATGAACATTTAGTCTATAAGGTAGGCATTTGGATAGGGTACAGATAGTAGGATAGGGGATCTGGCATTGTTTCTGACTCATTATATGAAGTGATGTGACATTGCATGAAGCATTAAGCCTAACCTTGCATCTCATTACACTGTCTTCCACAACCCTCTCGACTAAGGACTGGTTTGCATCAGACATTGGTGGGAATTCCCTTTTCAGCCTCTTCCTGTGGAACTATATTAGAATCCCAGATGCTTCCTGTATACAGGCAGCCAGACATCCGTGGCTTCCCTCTGCGAGGGAGGCCCCACTCTCCATTCCCTTCCAACTGGGAACTAGGACTCACAGGCAGAGGAAGCAGGCATTTTGTCAGAACCTAACATTTCAGTATAGGCCCTGAATTGGTGAAGTAATATCTCTCAGTACAAGAGGGACTAGCAAGAAACTTACACTAGAAAAGGACCATGAAAATGAGAATTACATAAGCCAGGCGTGGTGGCACACACTTGTAATCCCAGCATTTGGGAGGCTGAAATAGGAGGATCACAGTTCGAGGACAGCCTCAGCTACTTAGTGAGGCCCCTTGCAACTCAGTGAGACCCTGTTTCAAATAATAAAGAATAAAAAAGTAAGGCCGGGGGTGTCACTCAGAGGTAGAATGCCCCTGGATTCCATCCTCAGTATTGAAAAAAAAAAAAATGAAGGAGAGAAAGAAAGAAAATGAGAATTACATAGTTTTAAATGGTTCCAGCTAGAACCTTGTCTTTGAAGGGCTCTGAGTTTACAAGGCATACCTGAACATATGTAGGAGAAACTCTTAGAGGAGACATTTCTAGTTAATTTGGCAAGTTTTTTATTTTTATTTATTTATTTATTTATTTATTTTTGTGGTACTGGGGGTGGAACCCAGAGGCTTTCTACCTCTGGGCTATACTCCCAGACCTATTTTATATTTTATAAACAGGGTCTCACTAAGTTGCTGAGAGCTTCACTAAGTAGCTGAGGCTGGCTTCGAACCTGTGCGATCCTCCTGTCTACGCCTCCCAAGTGCTAGGATTATAAGCGTGCGCCACCACGCCCGGCAAGTTTTTTAAACTTTGGTGCCTTCTCATCATGTAAAGTGATATGGCCTCACATTAAATGTAAATTTCAAGATGTGAATGACACACACAAGACTAGGGTGGAAACAGAAGACCCCAAATAAAATCTAGCCCTGATGCCATCCTGTCACATTAAGCAAGTCACTTAACATTTCTGAGACTTGGTTTCCTTATGTAAAAATGAGCCCTTCCCAGTGCTGGCGTACTTGTATAGAGTTCAGTAGGATTACAAGGTAAAGAAGAGGGAGGCTGGAGCTAGAAGGCTCCAGGTCTGCAGGTCCCCTCTGGGGCTACTGGACTCAGCTGTTCATCCCTTGCTTGGCTCTCTAACTGTTTCTCCTGGCCAACTGCTGAGAGCCAAAAAACAGCAGCACTGTCGAGCATATCTGCCTCTCAGTCCTCGTTCCCATTGAGGCAGCTGTCCCTATTCAAAGACTAGCCTTTCCCCGAGAAGTTAAAGGAACGTCCCAGTCTTCCTGTCTCTGGAGACACGAGGGAGTGACCAGTATACAAAGACCCATTGAGTTGGAAGAGGAGAGCTACTATCATAGGGCTGGTTCATTAAAAGCAACATGTAAACTGCTATGATCTGTGGAGGACAAAGAACAATGGCTTGAGTGTCGAGAGGAAGAATCCATGTGATTGTGTTGTAGCTACTATTTCGGGCTCATGATTGAGTCAGCTTGTGGTTTTAATGACTCAACTCTATTTCCATGACTGAATTGTAGTCTTTTACACACAGACTATTTGCTTGCTCACTGGGAGGCAAGTCAAGGGAAGAAAGGAACTCATCTTTCTCTCCTTCTCTTTCCCTCTACCATTTCCCAGCTTCCCTGCAAGCTCCACATATACCAATAGAACTATAGTATTGGAAAGACTCTTAAAGACTTATGATTAGTATGTAACTGCTTATAATAGTGAATGGAATTAAGACCCAGATAAGATCTTGTCCTGGTCTACATAGCTGCCTGGTGATAGAGTCAGACCCATAGCCTACTTTTGTGATTCCAAGTCCAGAGCTATTTCCACTAAGCCTGCATGATTGTCCAGGAAATGACAGTGGCCCCTCCATATGGGTTAGAAATAGTCTTTCTTTTTTATGTATGTGTGTGTGGTACTGGGGCTTAAACCCGGGGGTATTCTACCTCTGAACTACACCTCAGCCCTTTTTTTAAATTTATTTTGAAACAGGGTCTCCCTAGGTTGTTGTCTTGCTGCATTGCTGAGGTTGTCCTAATCCTCCTGTCTCAGCCTCCCAGTCTGGGATTACAGGTGTGTACCACCATGCCCAGTTTAGAAATATTCTTTTATAAGGTCTAACAAAGAGAGTCTAGATGTGGTGAAATTTCTTCAGTGAGTTTTTCTGATGACTACCTATCTAGAGAAGCTTGATAAGAGTGCTCGTGTACTCCTGTTTATTCTCTCCCACCTTTGGTAAAAATAGGACAGGAGTTATAATGAGGAGAATTTAATACAATTATGAGTTATCTAGGATGGTAATGATTGTCCCATCTGTCCTAGTTTCCTCTTCCCTAAGGAAGCTAATTAACAGGAGCACTTCCTCTTTAGTAGTAGTTTCTATCCTGTGTTTTATAAAGATTCTTTTTTCCAAATCATTAACATTTTTCAATCTAACTCAACTATACTTCTAGTATTGTATGATTGTTTTGCTGGTATTTTTATCCTAGCCTACCCACAACTTACAGAAATCTAACCTCAGAGTGCTTTGACTAGTATATCAAAATTGCTCCTTTCCTCTACAGTCTGTAGAACTGTGCTCTTAGGAGTCAGTAATCCTCCCAGCTACCACCCAGTCAAAATACTGGCCTGGAGTGGGCACCATAGTGCATGCTTGCTTATAATCCCAGTCTTGGGAGGTTGAACAGGACCACCACAGGTCCAAGGTCAGCCTCAGCAACATAGGGAAACCTTGTTTAAAAATAAAAAGGTAGCCAGGCATGGTAGCACACACTCGTCATCCCAGCATTTGGGAGACTGAGACAGTAGGATTGCAATTTGTAGGTAGCCTCAGCCACGTAGTGAGGCTTTTTGAAACCTGGTGAGACCCTATTTCAAAATAAAGAAAAATAGGGCTGGGGTATATCTCAGAGGGAGAATGCCCCTGGGTTCAATTCCAAGTACTGCAAAAATTGAAAAATTAAAAAGGTTTAGGGGGTGTAACTCAAAGGTAGTAAAATACCCCTTGGTTCAATCTTCAGTACCACAAAATCAAAACTAAAAATTACCAGTCCCATTCTGTGGCTACTTTTCCGTTGTCTTAAAAGTATTCAAGTTCAGGAAAGGAGTGAGGCCAGTGTTTCTTCGAGTTCACACTGCTCAGCACAGCGGTGCAGTGGAAATAGTGGGATCCAGCATGCCAGGGTTTTGCTGGCTTTGTTGCTGGTTTCAACTGGAGCGTTCCCATCCCTGACCTCAGACCACATGATGGCCATCCCTGGTGTACCTACGCTCAGGGCTTAAAGGAAATTTGCTCTTCTCCCTCCTTGGCATCTGCTTTGGGTTCTTAGGAAAGCTGTAATGTATCCCCAGCTGCTTGAGTCTAGAAAAAGCCTGAAACACTGCTGTACTGGGTAATAATATAGGTATCTTCTTAGTTTAGAGGAAGAAGCCAAAGAAAGACGCAGCTTTTAAGACTTGCCACGCTGCAGGGCAGGGTGCACACACCTGTAATCCCAATACTTGGGGGGCTGATACAAGAGGATTATGGGTTAAAAACCAGTCTCAGCAACCTAGCAAAACCCTGTTTCAAAACAAAACAAAAAAACTAAAAAAGGGCTGGGAGTGTAACTCAGAGGTAGAATGTCCTTGAATTCAATCTCCTGTAGCCCCAACCCCTCCCACACATGCATAAACACATAAGACTTGCCACACTGAAAGCTGACTTCCTTCTCTGTTGTCCAGGGCAGGTGTCCCCAAAGGCCAGTGTTCTTTTTCCCAGAGTCCAGAGTCAGAAGTTACTTCAGCTAGTATACTAGACATATATTGGAGTCACATATACACAAATAGTTGAAGTATTTTCTCAACTGTTGGAAACTTAGTTCGAAGAAACAAGTGATATCATACTTTCGAACTATCACCTTTTTGGACATGAAAAGTCGGGTCCTCACCAGGCATGGCGCGGCGCAGGTTTGTGGGAGGCTGAGACAGGAGGATCACAGATTCGCAGCCAGTCTCAGCTGCTTAGTGAGGCCTCCGCAACTTAGTGAGACCCTTTTTCAAAATAAATAAAAAGATAAGATGGGGCTGGGGGTGCACATGCTTGGAGGTAGAATTCCCCTGGGTTCAATCCCCAAACCCACACAAAAAAAGTGGGGTCCTAGAGAAATACTTCAGAAAAGAGTGGAATCTAAGCAGATCTGAGGAAGACTTTACTGGTTAGAGGCTAAGAAGGAAGGTAGGAGGAGAAGCAGACATGTAGATGTCATAGTCACACTCGGGTGGGCTTCTTTCCCTCACCTTTTGGGTACTAAACCAGTAGTTTGTGTTCATAATCCAATGAGTGGCTTGGTGAAACTTCAGAGTCTAGGCCACACACCTCTGACCTGTAGCCAAATAAGCCCTTGTGGCTGCCAGGGTCTTCACTACTCTTTTTCCTCTTTGTAGATGACCCCTTTTGCCCCTGGGAAGAGGAGGAGGAGAAGGGGGAGGAGGAGGAGGAGGTCTATAAGTTGGTAACCTGTAGGCATGCTATACGCTCCCTGCCTGACCTGTGGGTAGTCTCTGCAGGTGTGAAACAAGGGCTCTGGGTCATGGCTCTGCAGCAAGACTGGTGAAAACTTGGTTCTTGTCCCAGTTTGGCTCCTACCTGCCTAGAGCTTTTTGCTGGCCCAGAAGAGGCACATGCTGTTCTCACTGGCTCCTCTGTAGTCTTCCTGCCTGCTTATGCCTGGTAGCGTCTCAGTCAGGCTTTCATCTGCTCCTGCTTATCTAAGGCTTCGGCACTGCTTTCTCTACTGCAGCTTTCCCTGGTACCCAGAAAGTCTTTTTTTTTTTTTTTTAACTTATCGAGCTCTAATTCACATACCTAAAATTCACCATTAAGTATACAAATCACTGTATTTTAATATAGTCCCAAAAATTGCAACCGTCACCCCTAATTCCAGAACATTTCATCATATCCTGTACCCACAAGTAGTCATTTTTTAACTGATAACATAAAATTATATGTCTTAGGGGGTACCTTTTTTTGCAGTGCTGGGGATGGAACCCAGGAGCACTATACCTCCAGATTACACCCCCGGCCCTATTCTTTATTTTGAAACAGGGTCTCGCTAAGTTGCAAAGGGCCTCACTATGTAGGCTGCAAATTTGCGATCCTCGTCCCGCCTCCCAAGCCTGGGATTACAAGCGTGCGCCACCACACCAGGCTTGCCTTGATATTTTGATACGTGTGCACATACTGTATGCTGTTCAAATCAAGGTGAGCATAGCTCTCTCTCCAGACATTATCATCTCTTTGTGGCAGCTCTCACTTCTGATTCTCCCCTCCCACGCCCTCTGGCTACCACCAGACCTTGGTTTGCTGGGTGGGCAGTTCCTAGGAATGGATCCATCACAAGTAGCCCTTTGTATCTCGTTCATTTTACTCCAAGCTGCTCTTTGTGCACATGCAGTCTCTGTGCTGCCTCTGGAGCACGAGAAGAGGCCTCAGAGAGCTGCCTTCCTGTGGAGGACCCTGGGGTCACGTAAGTCTGGATTCCATAAATGAATATGAGAATCTGGAGGACAGAGCCTCACAGTTGAACAGAAACTCATGGGTTGATTGGTTCTACCTTTACATGTGGGAGAGCAATCCAGCAGGCTGAGATGTCTTCATGAGGCTCCTGTCATGGCTGTCCTCCATCCCAGCTCTGCCTGCTCTCCTGTAACCTTTACCTCTCCCAACACACACTCACTCTCCACACCTCATAGGGCCCTTGCAGAGGTCAAGAGCCAGGCGTGCGGGCGTCGGTGGAGGGACGCGTGAGTGTGTGATGTGCATGTGGAGCATTAGTGGCTGTTGTTCCTCTCTTCGAGAGTCCTGTCAGCGGCCTGCTAAATTGCGGAGGGCCTACGTAGCTGAGGCTGTCCACGGAACCGCGATCCTCCGGTCTCAGCCTCCCAAATGCTGGGATTACAAGCATGTGCCACCATGCCCGGCTTAAAGGCTACCTTCTACTAGGAGTGTCTCTCCTGGGGTTGACCAAAATGTGTTTTGGTCTAGGAGCTTTCTGTTGACTGCTAAGAAAAAAAAAAAATAACAGTATGTTCTACGCTTTAGCCTACTTAATTCCAACAACATTATGACAAGAAAATGGACTTTAAATACTTTCCCTTTTTGTTGTTGTTGTTATGGTACTAGGGATTGAACCCAGGGGTATTTATTCCAAGGTATACCCCAGCCATATTTTATTTTATTTGGAAACTGGGTCCCCTAAATTGCTGAAGATGGCTTCAAAACTGCAATCCTCCTGTCTCAACCTTCCAAATATTGGGATTATAGGCAGGTACCATCACAACCAGTCTTTATCTCTCTTTATGTATTACAAAACCAATATTTAAACCTAGTTCTCTGTCTAGCTATATCCAAGTCTTTGTACCATTTTCACACATGGAAGCAAGGCAAGCCTCGCTCTTCTGTTGTTCCACACTGTTTTTTATTCTTTGCTACCCAATGATACATCCCACAGGTTGATCTCTGCCCCTCCTTCTTCAAAGTAACCAGGAAAAGGCAGCCGTGTTTGCATGGCTTCTGGCTGAACAGCTGCGGTAGAGTTTGAAAGAGAATTATGATGTATATGTTTTAGGGACAGGATCTCTCGTGTCTTTTCTTGCAGCCAACAGGAAGGCCGGGTGTGCAGTCACATCTCTGCTAGCTTCGGAGCTGACCAAAGATGATGCCATGACTGCTACTCCTGTCAAGGTGCCCAAGAAGAGCGAAGGAGTTCCCACAGTCCTTGAGGAAGCCAAGGAGTTAGTTGGTCGCGCAAGTTAAGCTGGCCACTCCTAAGTGGAGCCCAGACTGTCCTGCCCTGCAGCATGTGCCTAAGGGGTCTCAGAGATATTCCTCTGGGGCAGCCATTCCCACCACCCTGGCCCTGTTTTTCTCTCTGGCCTGCTGCTTTCTGAACGTCACCAACAGCTTCATCTGCCTGGAGGCCAGAAGGAAAGGGCAGTGTGGGGAGGCCTGAGCTCAACCCAGCCAGCCCGGCTGTTGTACTACCAAAGCAGGGCCGTGTTTTGCTGCCTTAACCTGTCTCCTGTTGTTACTCAGAGGGCCCTGTCTGCGATGAGGCCCAGCCTGCTTTCTCAGCCCAACTTTCTAGCGGGCCTTCCCCTAGTCAATCCTGCTGGGTTTGTGCTTTTCTTTTGTGGTTTCTCTGACCCTGAGAACAGCATGGGGCTTGTGAACCTTTGGGCTACATTCTTCTTTCCATTGCTGTCACCTCTGCTCTTCCTCCTGGCTATTGTTATTTATTACTAGTGCTGTGGCATTGGGAGCTGCTTCTGAGAAAACCAGGAGCAAGCCCCACCCTCAACCCCCCTTTCCTGGAACAGGCCTCCCCAAACAGAAGTTCTGGACCCCACTCTACTTGTTTGCCTGTGGTCCAGGCCTGAGCCTAAAGCAGGTAGCTGTGGCATAGGGACAGGATGGGGCCTGCCCCCACCCGCTGCCTTGCTTTACGCCCATGCCTTCAGCAGCACGTTGGTGCATCTCCTTTGGAGTATGGGCTGTTAGTGTGACCATCCCAACACCTCACCTGCTGTCTCCAAGGAAATAGGAGGTGGAGCCTCCTGGCTGAGAAATTGTTTTGCAAATGGATCTATTTTTATATGAAAATTTTTTTAAGAAAAATAATTCTTCCTTTCCCTTTCCCCTCCATGATATGAGAGGTAGGTTCAGAGCTCCTGGAGTTTCTCCCCACGGGCCTCAATTTTGAATGTGCCCCTAGTCCTTGGCCCCAGTCTCAAGACTTCTGGACCCCAAGGCCAAGGTATCTAGATCCTCCCTCAGCATTTGTTCTGAGGCAGGAGAAACCTGTGCTCTGGTTGGACTGGGCCAAGCCTAAGAGTTGCAGGAGCTCTTCAGTTACCATTTTTATGAACTTAACAAATTATCAAGCCAAATGTGTAGATGCTAACTGGACACTGGGAAGTAAGCACGCAGGTGGCTCTGCACACGGTTTGCCCTCGCTCCCTTCTGAACAGTGGGCAGACTGAACCTGTATGGTGGCCCCAACCTCAGGAAGCTCAGAATCTCTGGCATAGGGTGACACTTCTGCCCCCTTAGACCCTCTGAGCCTCCCACCCCAGCTAGGGAGAGAGCATTGCACTGTAAGGGCTTGGCCCAGAATTCTAGTTACTGCAAGGCAGAGCCTAGGAGAGTTGAGGGTAACAACAGGGGCCCTGTGGCCAGGTAGCAGAGTTGTGGTTGCTAGAGCTTGTGTCTAGAGGGGCAAAAGCAGCTCCTCTGAGCTATTCCAGGGAAGACTGGTGCAGGGGCTTGTTGTTCCAGAGTCACCTCCTCCCTTTGCTCGCTGACATCTAGGGTTTTGACCCTATCTTTTTTAATGTACTTTTGCTAAGATGCATTTAATAAAAAAAAAAAAAGTGTGGAAGGTACAAAATACAAACCTATTTCCCTTGCCTCTTGGGCTTCTGGGATATCATCACCTCCAGTTTGATGGGTTTGTTTCCAACTGTTAATAAAGCATTGAAAAAACACTGCCTTCCAGCCTCCTTTGTGAAGTTCTGAGCTGTTTCTTTTTCACAGTAGTTCAGGCTTCTCTACTCTCCTGTACCACACCCCAGCTGACCTGACAAATCAGTCAAAAACCTAAAGGTGCCCACACTGTGCTTGGGCGCAGGGTGAGAGATCATCCATACCTGGTGGCTTCTGCCTGGCCAGAGCTCACCTCAGGACCACTTCCATAAAGAAGTCAGGGAAACCTTGCATGGTGATGCACACCTGCAATTCTAGTATTTGAGAGGCTGAGACGGATTGCAGGTTGAGGCCATAGCCTAAGCAACCTAGTGAGGTCCTCATCCACTTAGAGAGATTCTATATCAAAATAAAGAGGGTTGGGAGTGTAGCTCAGAACTAAAAAAGACTGGGTTTACTCCCCTGTACCAAAAAAATAATAAAGGGCCCATTCCAGTTCCCTGGCTCTTCCATCTTACTGCTATTTAAACTTACTCCTAACTCTCCACTTCCCAGTGCCCCCAGATGTCACACAAACCAGTATTTTTTGGGAAACATCTGAGTCCTGGTTTCCCATTCCTATCACTTCCTCTCCTGGTAGCTAAATGCCACATTCCAAAGTAGAGGGGCTTAGGCAAGGCTGGAAACCCGAGCCTGTGCAGCAAAGGTCAGAAGCCCAACCAAGGTCAGGCTCCAGATGACTGGCCACTCAGAGCGCAGGTCAGGGCCACACAAAGAAGCCTAAGAACAACCTTGCCCAGGATAGAAGGGGAGGAGCCTGGAGAGGACCTCAGCCCCTTCAGAGCAGCCTCTGGAACTGGAAATAAACGCCTTTTAAATAGCCCCCCCATTTGGCCGGAGGTGTGGGGTGGGCTGCCTGCCTCCTCCCTTCCTTTCCCCAAGAGGCCAGCGTTTCTGGCTCAGGGCTGTATAGCCCCACATACCAATTAGGGGACCAACCACAGCTGCTCTCACGCTCTGCCTGTCTGCTGTCGTGCCTGGAATAGAACCCAGGCGCTCGGCACCCGCCCCTCCGCAGCCTGGCTTTAGAAACAAAACCTCCCAGCTCAGCAGCCGCGCGCACCACCCTTCCTCCCACGCAAGAAAGTCGCCTCCACTTGCTTTGGGGGAAAGGCTTGGTTTCCATGACAACAGACTTCAGGAGAAGCAAATCCTGCGGAGGAAGCCTGGATGGCCTCTGGCTCGGTCGTTGGGCGTGACCTCGCTGACCCTGCAGATAAACCCAGTGGGTTGGTCCTTCGGCCTCTCCTGGCTGCCCCTCGTCTGTCCTGCTCTCCTAAGGCTACCTAGCAACCTCGGAATCCTCGTGCAGGGAGGGGCAGGCGGAGGGGGAGGGGCGAGAGTGCCGAAGCCCCTGAGAAAGGGCGGCTGGTCCAGCCTTCCCTTTCACTCCGATTTGCTGTGGAGAGGGGAGCGGGATGGAAAACAGGGCGGGACTGCCTACTCGCCTTGAGGGGCTCACCTCCCACTCCCGTGGCGTTCCCGAACCTTTTGGCAGCTGGGGGAGGGGACGGAAAGGCGCCGGGAGAGGACATTTTGATGGGGGAGGGGCGGGGACTAGGCCTAAGCCCCGCACCCTCGGCTGCTGCCGCCCGCCCCGCCCGCGCCGCCTTGCCTTTTCTGCCTGGAGACTGGCGCGGAGAACCTCTGTGAACGCAGGCGCACTGCTGCACACCCATGCGCAAGACGTGCCGCACAACACTCCCACCCCCACAACGACCCGCACGCCGATGACACCAGCAGTTAGAGCCCACCACACGCAGGTTCTGAGGCACAAAGGTATTGCAAAAGCATGCACAGCCATATTGGACATACACACTCGGTAGACCACACCACGCACAGCAAACCAGAAACAGATCTGGGCGTTCGACGACCCAAAACCAAGATGCAATCGCCTCCCCTTTCCATTCTTCTTCCAGCATACACCTCGCTTCCACTTCGTCCACACATGCCAGGAGCGCCATCTCTTTAAAAAAACAGTCCACCTTTCAGAAGAAAGTTTTTATTATATTTTCGAAGAAAAAAAGCCATATAAATATTAGAGTATAAAACTTGCGTGAGATACTGGGAAGGGGGTGGGAGCTACGTGACTATGCGAAGAGAAGCGCTTATAGAAGGAGTCAGTACCAGGGAGGGGACACAGCACAAAACACAGCATGGGCCGCCGCGGGCAGCGCAAGGACAGATGGCTGTGCGCAACCCCCGCCCGCTGCCCGCTCGCAATCACGTAAAAGCACACCGCACTACACTATTGGCTATTCTACATCAGCGGGGGTGGGGTCTACACTACTTTACGGGCTGGGGAGGGGTTCTCTTGCAGCCCTGCTGGAGAACCAGACTGCAGGGGCAGAAGGGGGTGGTGGGCGGAGGAAGGTCTATGCACAAGGAGGCACTGGGGGACTTTAACCAGGCTCTGGCCACTAGAGGGCAGACTAGGGGCCTGGACAGTGGCCTTCAGAGAGAAAAAATGGCACCTGGTAAGGTGAAAGGGTCTAGGCTTAAGGATGCAGAGTCCCCGTGGAGAAGCCCTGTCTTGGGCTGAGACTTTCTATCCACTTAGTCCCTGATCTACTTCCTTACCTCCCAAGCTAGGGACCAAGAACAGCCCAGCCGGGCCTCACTTCCTGCTGGGGATTCACCGTCTCTTCCACCAGTGGCACCTCTGGAGTACCCAGCACCCACAGAGGTTCCTCGGACCTCTCCAGGGGACCTGAAACCCACTCAGGGCTTTCTTGGACTGAAATGCCCGTTTAAATCCTAGTAGCTCAGCCCAAAAGTGGGCTGCCTGGACTGAATCCTATATGTGAGGGTTGGGGGTCCAGCCTGGCGCTTGATTTATGGCTGGAATTCAGGGATCTGGCCAGTAACCTGGGGACATACAGAGCCTCCTGTAAGAGCCTGCTAACTGATGGGCCAAGCTTTGTCCATCCCTCCCCCCATTCATATACCCAGTCCCCTCCTTTATCTTACCACCCCTGACTCTCTCAGAACATGCAATGGGGTCTCTTATTTGAGGAGAGGTAGGGAAAGTTACAGCATGCATTTGGAACATTAAACAATGAAAAAGAAAACAATAAAGACTGGTCCCCAGGGCACTGGGAAGAGGCTTGATAGCAAAATGCCTTCCCTAAATCCAGCAAGCATCCGTACCATGGGGATGGTGGCAGTGCTCCCCCAAAACTTGAGCATTGGTCTCAGGCTTTAGAAGGTGAAAGGACTGGCACCAAACCATGCTTGGGGAAAAGACTGGGAACTGAAGGAGAGACCGAGAGGTCACGGTGCTCTTCCAGCTCTTTGTAATTGTGATCCTTCTTAGGTTACCTGGTACCTCGACTCCCCAACCACCTTACTCAAGAGGAGAACTTAGAAGGAGTGGGAGGGGATGGGCCTGATTGATTTGAAAGATGGAGGAGTTCAGCTGTAACTAAAGGGGGTGTGACAAATGGTTTGTGGTGTCTACACTAGCCCCACTACCCCCATGGGTATAGCAACTGATTGGATGGGGGTTCCCCGTAGAACTCCCTTTGCATATTCAACCCCTTGGGGGCAGGGGGGGTGTTGACTGGGCACTTGTTTCTGTTTCCCAAGGGGAGCATGGCCTTGGCCCCTGCTAGTATCCTGGGGGTGAGCCCTGAAGTTCTGAGGCCTGGGTACAGGTAAGGAGAAGCTGGGCTGGCTGGGGAGGGAGGCTGCCCTATGGCCCAGCCTCCATGTTACTTCTTCTCCTTCTTGCCTGACTTCTTCTTGTTTCCATTGCCACCTGCAGGGGCCTTGCCATCCCGCTTGCCAGCTGCATTGGTCAGTGTGGCGTTGCTGCCCGGGATGTAGACGTTCTGGCGGTAGTCGGGTACGTGCTGCAGTGTGAACTGGGGACCATAGCGGGCACTCAAGCCCATGGTGCCAGCGCCTCCTCCCAGGGTAGAGCTCCCATCAGCAGCTTCTGCAGAAACAGAGGAAGATCCTATCATCAGAGGTGGGGCAGTGACGCTCTTATACCACAAGCCACTGAATGCCCACTCAACACACCCTGGACTGACCATGCCGAGCACTGGGAACATAGTGGTCACCACGGTAATCTCTATTTTACTGTGATACTGAGCAAATCTACCCAAACTCCCTTGGCTGCCTCAATTGTCTGATCTGCAAAATGGGGCAATAACAGTATCTATCTCTTCTGGTTTTGGTGAAAGTTGAACAAGGAAAGGTGTGTAAAGCACCTGAGTAGGGAACATGCTCGCTAGGACTCCTCTAGGGCCAAGAGCCTTGCCTCAGCCTCTTCAAGGCAGCCTCTGGCTTCCACACTAGACAAGGTTGGTACATAATCCTCCAACCAGTGCCCTGCACAGAGCAGTGGTCCAGTGGGTCTGCTCCTGGGGTGGAGGGAGCTCTTCCAAAGCATCCATTTCTTGGTTGCATTTGACTCCCTATTTTGTCCAGACACTCTGTAGAGGTTTTGCATGTGTGGTCTCTTAACTTCAACACAACTCCCAGTGAGGCCCTGAGATCATCCTCACTTTGCAGATGAAGGAAGCAAGACTGAGAGGCCGGCTCCAGAAGGCGTGTTACAGTGGTCTCAGCCGCATGTACGCTGAGGGGATAGTTACTTCCCTCTACCACTGCCACCGGCTTGGACTTAGCCCTACTCTGAAGGCCAAGGAGGCGGGGAGAAAATAGGGCTGAGCCCTGCTCTGGGAGACCCCGAGATGGTCCTGGGGAGCAGACATCCGAGGTGCAGGGCACACAGAGGCTTGGCGTGTTACCTAAGTGACACCAGAGAGTGCTGCCAGCCCAGCTGCCCAATGTACAAAAGAAGGAATTAGGGCCCCTAGAAGAAGTGCATATTCTGGCCCTAGCTCAACATCACCTGAGAACTGGTTGAAAGTGCAGACTCTGAATCTACAGCATAACAAGGTCTCCAGGTGACTCGTGTGTACATTAAAGGCACAAGTACCTATCACAGGGTTGGAGCTACTGTTGTTTTGGTACTGGAGGTTGAATCGAGGGGTGCACACCCAGCCCTATTTTCTTTCTTTCCCTTCTTCTTCTTCTTCTTCTTCTTCTTCTTCTTCTTCTTCTTCTTCTTCTTCTTCTTCTTCTTCGTGTGTGTGTGTGTGTGTGTGTGTGTGTGTGTGTGGCATTGGGGTTGAACCCAGAGTCATTCTACCTCTCAGTTACCCCTCCCAGCCCTATTTTCTGTTTTGAAACAGGGTGTCACTAAGTTGTTGAGGCTCTTTACTAAGTGGCTGAGGCTGGCTGTGAACCTGTGATCCTCCTGTCTCAGCCTCCCAAGTACTGGAATTATAAGGGTGCACCACCATGACAGGTTTTATGAAGGTTAAATGGGACAGCATCATCTAGCTCTCGGGCTCTTGGTAAGCTCCCTTGGTGTTGGTCGCTGCCTCCCCAACCAGGCTGCCATCCCGGACTCTCCGCGGCTGGGTGGGGGGTGGAGAAGATGGCAGCTTGACTGGCTGGAGGGCGGCAGATCCTCGGCGGCTGGGAGGGAGTTAAAGCCGCAGGAAGCGCTAGCGGGAGCCCTCGGCCCCCACCTCAGGCCCTGGAAGCCGGCGGAGAGGGTGTCTAAAGCCGGAGAGGCTGAGTAATCCTGGGACAACAACCAGGGATTGAGAAACCCAGAGACAGGAAATATTTTTGATGCCGGGGAAGAACGGGGGGGGGGGGGGGGCTTAGGAGAGAAGAAAGAGCAGAGATGCGCCAGGGTCTGACCGCCGCTGCCCTACAGGGCAGGGTTTCTGCAGCCTCCATTTCAAGTCCCACTGCCCCGGAGCTGGAAGCCTCCTGGGGGCGGGGAGTGGGGCCTGGGTGGCAGAGAGCAGCTGCCCGCGAACTCCGCTCCTTCCCGCGCGGCTCCTCCCCGCCGGTTCCTTCTGCCCACGGTTCCTGGTTTTCCTTAATTAGCTCCGGGAGGAAGCCAGATCCTCAGCCGCCCGCCCCCTCCTCTCCTCTCCCCTCCCGCGCTAGCCGAGGATAACAGCCCCCCACCCTCACCCCCTCACGGAAGGAAGGGGGAAGGGCCGGGACCCCGCCGCAGAGAGCCAGGATTTCACAGTGATTTGGGAGATGGAGGGAAGACCAAAGAAAAGGGAGGGAGAGAGACAGAGAAAGAGAGAGGAGAGAGAGAGAGAGACAGGGAGAAGAGAGAGAGGGGAGAGAGAGAGAGAGAGAGAGAGAGAGAGAGAGAGAGAGAGAGAGAGAGAGAGAGAGAGAGATGTGTGTGTGTGTGTGTGTGTGTCAAGGGAGAGAGGAGAGAGGGAGAGAAGGGAGAGAGAGGAGAAACCAGAAGGGAGGCAGAACAGACAGATAAGCTCTTGGCTGACTGGAAGCCAGCCTTGCCCACGTCCTACCCTCACCCAAGATCTCTGAGAAGTACGGGGAATAGGTGAAAATGAGTAAGGCCTACGGCAGCCCAGAGTGGGTCCTTGCGATTAGGGCTGCGCATGCGTGACCAGGGGAGCGCGGAGGCTGGTGAGGCCGCAGTTGGGCTTGGTCAGCTCTGCCATCCAGGAGCCGTCTGTCATCTGGGCCAGGCCCTGGAGCCCCAGAGGCCAGTTCCCCATCTAGGAATCTGAGGGGAGGAAATTGGCTGGCCAGCTTTGACTTTCTATAGAATCAGCCCTTCAATGGCTTCTCCCTGAAGGTCCTGCGAGGCAAGGACCAGGATGTTCTTAGTCCAAGGAGGCACAGAAAGGCAGCGAGAACGAACCAGGGCCTCCTCTCCTGGGAAGTGGCCAAGGAGGCCTGATGAAGCTAGAGCACAGCTGGTGGGGCTGCAGCCAGCAGCCTCCTTTGGAGCACACCTCCCCTAAATGTTTATTTAAAAAGCCTCCCAAGGGTCCCTCTTACTCTCCCTCTCACCCCCTGAGCAGCACGCGGGCCTGGCTGGCTGCTCTCCAGAAACCTCTCTGGTTCTGGGGTGAGGGAGTGGGTGTGCAAGTGAGAGCAGGGCCTGACCCTGTCTCCTCCAGCCCAGAGTCCGCTCTCCAGGGCCCAGGCTCTGTCTCGGGTCAGGCCCTGTGTGGGCCGGAGGGTGGAGCCCTGACCAGGGAGCGTGCCAGGCAGGCTGCAGTGGCCCAGCTCCAGGAGAACTTCTGGGAGAATTTGGGGCCATAAATACTGCTTCCATTTCTGTTTTTAACATCTGGATTTAGGCTTAAAAGCCAACTTTCTGGCCTTAGGGCTCAAGGCCACAACAGCTAAATAGACCTGTTTACTCCCTCAAGAGCTGGACTTGGCCTCTTCCCAGACCCAGCAACCTGCCCCTTAGACTCAGTTTCTGGCCTCTCTAGGATCACAGCCCCACCAGACCTGGGACAGCTCTGCCTCTGGCAGCCCCACCACCTCTCCCTGCTTCTGTCCTTTCACCAACCACTGGCCTGGCCCCACTTAACCTCACAGACATCTAGAGCAGGCCTCAGATACCAGCAAAGAAAAGTGTAGGTGTCCAGTTACATTTGGATTTCAGGTAAACAAGTCATTTTCTTAGTAAGGTCAGTCTCATGCAACATTTGAGATCTACTTGTTCAGCTAAAGTTCAAATTTAACTGGGCACCTTGTATTTTATCTGGCAACCCTAATCTGAGAGAATAATGAAGGTTATTAAGAAGAGTTCAGCCCCTAGACCTGGTCAGCTACAAGGGAAACTGAGGCTGTATCTAAAGGTAGCCAGTCACTGAGGTGACTGAACTTAGGGCATGAACTCAGGAGTAGGGTTGGACTGGAATCACAGGCGTGCAGCTCAAAACTGGGGACCTAATCACTTGGGTGTAAGTGACATCTCACACCCCTTTTGTCAAATGTAAATAACCATACCCGCCTTGGAGGACTGAGAAGACTGATATGAGGCCCTTAGTTTGTTTAGCCTATGCCCTGGCACAATTATGATTATAGCGATGCTGGGATTGCTCCTGGTTCTCCACCCACAAGTCCTCCAGATGTGCTGGGGCAGGGCTCAGTTCGCTATAATAAGGCCAGTGTCTTAGCCCTCTGCACGCCTCCCTGTATGCCCACAGTTTGCTGCTCTGGAAGCTAATCTTTAATAATAGCCATTTTTCTAATTCTGCCTTTTATCTCTATAGGTCAATAAAGACAATGATTACTCAATTAAAGCCACTATGTTAGTGTGCCTTGCCAAACCCACGATCCATGTGCCCCTCACAGCATCACAGTGTCAATACTGTGCCCATTTCATAATAAGTGAAATTGAGGCCTCAAAGGGCCTAATGACTGACCTAAGGACTCATAGCTAAGTGGTGGCACCAGGATTTGAATCGAGATCAGCCTGGCCACAAAGCCTGTGCTCTTCAGTGCTAATGATATTACTTTGCTTACCCTGCTCAGGACCCTGTAACTCTTCAAGGACAACTACCACAGGCTCCATCTCTATTGCTTGTAGGCTCATTCCTAGCTTTGTGGGGAAAACCGAAGACTTCCTGGGGCATCAGGACTCAGTAAGAAAAGGAACCTTCTTCCTCTGGCCTTTTGCTGGAAATATCCACACCCACCATTACAGACCAGGAGCTTGTATGTGCCAGGCCCAGTGGGTTAGGCTTTAATTCTCACAATAACCTTTTGGAGTTACTGTCCAATTTTTCTTGGCTGATTTAAGAGATTGAGGAAATTGATCAAAGTCATAAGGATGGCAAATGGCAAAGCTAAGACCCGGCCTGTGCTGTCCCCATCCAGACCTAAACTGTGCCCACTACACCCACATCTCTTCAATGGATCATTACTTGTTTACTGTGCTTTGGGTATCCCAGCCTCCACCCCCAATCCCTCTGCTATTCTTTAACCCAGCTCCCTGTCCTGGAATCATGGGTCCTCTCTCACCAGCTGCAAGATTCCCTGAAGAAACCACATAGGTTGATATCCAGTCTCTGGCCAAAATGGCTGTGGGAGGCACCAAGCCCCACGTCTCCCATCCCACCATACATGTTCACACCACTTACCACTGGCAGAGGCCAAGATCATGGCTTGCAGCATCTCTGTGTCAAACTGGTTGTTGGGCCAAGTGCCGGTTTCATCACCATTTTGGGAGCTGGGGAGAAAGCGGTATGGTGAGCAGTGTCCCTGGCCTGCCCCGCCCATGTCTCTTCTGGCCTCTTCCCTGGGTTCCTAAATGTAGTGCCCTATCCCCACCTCATGCCAAGATCTTTTCCTTTGAGCTTCTACAACCTTTCAGAAGCCAAATCCCCACAAGTCATTTTCCTAAACCAGTTCTCTATACTGTCTCAAGTGCAGTTAATAAGCTGTATCCCAATCCTCATGAGAAGGTGGGCTTACTGTCAAGAGTGAGGATTCTCTCCCTGGATAGTGAAAAAAGGAAATGAGAGAGGCTGTCTCAGAGCATGAGAAAACCTGGGGAGAGGAGCAGGAGGCCCCAAGAGACCTGGAGGTGGGAAAGAGAAATTTCTGAGATTCAAATCTGATTGTTTCAGTGGCTTTCTAAGCCCTTGGAATAAAATCCATGGGTGTAGAAGAACCCACCCCTTCTATTTTAACAAGAACACCCACACCAGCTAGACTCAAACACTCTCTCATCAAACCTTCCCCAGGTACTTCCCTGGTCCTCAGCCCCATCTTGCTGCAAATCATGGACAGATGCTGATCCCTAGAATGCCAGCCCCTCCCCCAGCTGTTACCTGGTAACATGAATAACATCCTTCCCTCACCCCACCTGTCTGCTCCTCCAGCACAGCTACTTCAGTGAGGCGGGGACTGTGCCTGCCTGCTTCCTACTAAGGCACCTTGCATGAAGCCTGACACCTGGACCCATTAGGGTTCTTAGAAGCTCCATGTGTTGAAAAAACATGAAGAGATTCATAGTTTTAAAAAGTGTTAAACTAGCCGGGAGTGGTGGTGCACACTTATAATCCTAGTATTTGGGAAGCTGAGACAGGAGGATCACAGTTCGCAGACAGCCTCAGCTACTTAGTGAGGCCCTTTGCACCTCAGTGAGACCTTGTTTCAAACAAAAGGATAAAAAATAGGGCTGGAAGTGTAGCTCAGCGGTAAAATGCTCCTGGGTTCCATCCCCAGTAACACACACACACACACACACACACACACACACACACACACACAGTATTAAACTATAAAAGAACCACAGGAATTCCAACACAATTTGGATTTTTCCCACAGCAACAATTTCCATTCCTTTTCTTTATTTGAAAGTTCAAGAGCTGGGTGTGGTGGTGCACACTTGTAATCTCAGCATTTGGGAGGCTAAGACAGGAGAATCGTGGTTCCCGAATAGCCTCAATTACTTAGTGAGGCCTTCTGCAACTTAGCCAGATTCTGTTTCAAAATAAAGAATAATAAATAGGGCTGGGGTCATAGCTCAGAGGTAGAATGCTCCTGGTTTCAATCCTCAGTACCAAACAAACAAAAAAAATTTTTTTTAATTTGCAGAGGGGTACGCAGCCCTGGCACATACATGCAGGCTGACTACTGACAGCATCTAGCACAGAGAAGTTCCTTAATAAATAGCCTGAATGAATGGGAAGAAGTCAGGGGAGAGAGTTAGATCCTTATGAGATAAAAAGAAAGATTTGGAAATATGCAAAGGGCCACAGCATAGTGTGTGTGTGTGTGTGTGTGTGTGTGTGTGTGTGTGTGTGTGTTTGTGGGTGAGCATTTAAATTTTTTTTTATATTCTGCTTATGTGTTCCCCTGATCTGGAGTTCCTCATCCCCAAATAGATGGGCTGGGTCTAAGGCTCAGAACAGAGCACACAGCTGCTGTGTAGCAACTCGACAGTGTCACAGCCAACATAAAGTTAGGGAAGGAGAGAAAAGCAGGAATTTCATTCCTCCCTTCCACAAGTGGAAAGAGTTGGAATTCTGTGCCTACTTATTCAATTTATTGAGCAATAACTACGCTCCAAACATTGGCCTAGGCGCCAGGGTCATGGGTATGAATATGGGAGAAATAGTCCATCTTTATGGTGCTAATGGTGCACATGGAGAAGTCGGTATTAAGTGATTACACAGTGATTTAATTGCAATTGTGGCAAAGCAATAGCATAAGAGCAGGGGCTACCAGAATGTGTAAGGAGAACCCTGACCTGGCTGCAGTGAGAAAGCTAAGTTAGTGTAGGTTTCTCCAAAGAAAAGATACCAAGTTTAAGTCCGAACAGATTATCCAGGGGACTTGCAGGAAAATACCTGCTGGCTAGACATATTAGGGATGATTGAAAAGCACCGCCTGGTAATCACTGATGAAAAACAGATTCAGACAAACTCATCAGTGAATACTAAAATACAAAATTATGGGTGAAAAGTTGCTACATAGCTCAAAGTAACATCTACAGATTACTTATGAATCATAGCCAGGTAAAATGGCACTAGTACATAGCTCACAGGTAGAATCCCCTGGGTTCAAACCCCAGAACCACATAAAAAAATAAATAAGTGAATAAAAATTAAAAAGCAGCTGAGGCCAGGCGTGGTGGCGCATGCTTGTAATCCCAGCATTTGGGAGGCTGAGACCAGAGGGTCACGGTTCGCGGACAGCGTCAGCTACTTAGTGAGAGCCTCCGCAACTTAGTGAGACTCTGTTTCAAAATAAAGAATTAAAATAGGGCAGGGGGTGTAGCTCGGAGGTCAAATGCCTCTGGGTTCCATCCCCAGACCAACCCGCAAAAAAAAAAAAAAAAAAAAAAAAAAGCAGCTGGGTGTGGTGGCCCATGCTTGTCATCCTAGTACTTGGGAGGCTGAGACAGGAGGATCACAGGTTTGTGGCCAGCCTCAGCTACTTAATGAGGCCCTCACAACTTAGTGAGACTCTGTTTCAAAATAAAGAATAAAAAATTGGGCTAGGGGTATAGAATGCCCCTGGGTTCCTTCCCAGTACCACACACACACACACACACACACAAAGTTAGTATTGGTTCTCATAATTTTTTTCTCTCTTATTTCTACATGGGCATGTATTTTTTATAAGCAAAAAATAATAATCTGCTCTTCATTTGCTGAATGTTCAATCTGAGAGAGCAGGAATACAGAGCTGGGGAAAGTTGGTGTGGAGCCTTGGAAGGAGAACAGGGTGGGGATGTAGGGGCAATAGAGAGGCTCAGTCTGGCAGCGTCTGGAAAGAACTGCAGGGTAGGGCCCAGGTTAGTGCCTAGAAGGAGAGAGGGCTTGGCAGGCTCAGAGCTGGGATTAGAAGCCAAAGAAGCCGGCCTGGTGGCTCCCGCTTGTAATTCCCGCACTTGTGAGGCGGAGACAGGAGGATCGCACAGGTTTGAAGCCAACTGTGCTGGCTTAAGAGACCCTGTTTCCAAATTTCCAAATAAATAATATTAAAAAGAGTCTGGGAGTGTAGGAGTGTAGCCCAGAGGTAGAAGGGTTTCCAGAAACCCCAGTACCACCAAAAAAAAAAAAAAAAGAGAAGCCAAAGAGATGAGCTGAGAAGGGATGGTGGGGGAGCAGCACCTGGACACCTGGCGGCAGGACTTCGGCACAGTCGCTTCCCCTTCTCCCAGCAGTGTGACCTAGTGCTGGCTGGAACTGGAACCAGCTTTACTGAACAAGTCGACCTTGACCCTGTTTGGAATCTGGTGTGCCAGACTAGATGGGCTGAGGGCGGTAGGCGAAATAGTGTGTGTGGGGCAGGGAGCAGAGAAGCAATGCAGAGCCATAGCTGCACCCCGGCTTACACTGAGTAGAAGGACAAGCTCCTCTTCTTCTTCTTCTTCTTCTTTTTTTTTTTTTTTTTTTTTTTTTTTTTTTTTTTTTCAGTACTGGGGATGGAACCCAGGGGCATTCTACCTCTGAGCTACATCCCCAGCCCTATTTTTTTTTTTTTGAAACAGGGTCTCACTGAGTTGCAGGGGGCCAACCTAAGTAGCTGAGGCTGTCTGAGAACCATGACCCTCTGCTCTCAGCCTCCCAAATGCAGGGTTTACAAGCTTGCGCCACCACACCCGGCTGACAAGCTCCTCTTCATTCCCTCATTCCAATCTGCTCATCAAAATAGCCCAAGGAGGGCCAGGCATGGTGGCGCACGCTTGTAATCTCCGTGCTTGGGAGGCGGAGACAGGAGACCTTTTTTCCAAATTAAAAAAAAAAATGTATAAAAATAGGTAGGTCTGGGAGTGTAGCCCGGAGGTAGAAGGGCTTCCAGAAACCCCAGTACCACACACACACACACAGACACACACACACACACACACACACACACACACACACACACACACACAAATAGCCCAAGGAGTTGGGTGTGGTGATGCACGCTTGTAATCCCAGATCTTGGGAGGCTGAGACAGGAGGGTCCAGGTTAGTGGAGAGCTGTGCCCTCCTCCTAGAGGGCTCTTCCATCCTGTCTTCAGCTGGTTAATGTATGCGTGCGCGGCACTAGGGATGGACCCAGGGCATTGAACCTCTGAGCTACACCCTCATCCCGGTTGTGTGGGGGGGGGCGGGGGAGGGGGTACTGGGATGGAATCCAGGGGCTTTTCTACCTCCAGGCTATACTCCCAGACCTATTTTATACTTTATTTGGAAACAGGGTCTCACTAAGTTGCTAAAAGCCTCACTCAGTAGCTGAGGCTGGCTTCTAACCTGTGCGATCCTCCTGTCTCAGCCTCCCAAGTGCTGGGATTACAAGCGTGCGCTACCACTCCTGGCTCTGGTTTTATTTCTTACTTGGAAACAGGGTCTCACTAAGTTGCAGAGGGCCTTGCTAAGTTTCTGAGGCTGTCCTCAAACCTGCAATCCTCTTGTCTCAGCTTTCCAAGTACTGGGATTACCAGCATCTGCCCCCCACACCTCACGGGCTTCAGTTAGTTCATCTGTATGGTCTTTCAGATCTCAACACGGCCTCATTTCCTTCTGGGTATATCCTGCTCCCTGACCAGGTCCAGATTTTACGATCTCCCTCACCACAAGGTGCTGCTTTGCACAGCACTTAGGACAGCTACAGTCCTGCATTTCCTTTTGCAGTTCTTTGGTTGATATGTTTCCCTCAGCATACTACAAACTCCCTGAGAGCAGGGACCATGTCCCTGCTCATGTGCTTAACTCTCACACATCTGACCCCTGCCTGGCCTATAGAAGGTGCTTACTGTGTTTGTGTGTTTTTTTGCTTGTTTTTGTGGTAAAAACCCAAAGTCCCTCTACCACTGAGCTGCACCACCTGCCCTTTTTTTTTTCTCCCTTTTCTTTCTCTTTTTTTTTTTTTTTTTCCCTTGAAAATGTCACTAAGTAGCTGAGGCTGTCGGTGAACCTGCAATCCTCTTGTCTCATCCTCCCAAGTACTGGGATTACAGGCAGGCACACACCCCCACCCCCGCTAGTTTACTAACTATTGTATGAATGAAAAATGGAAGCTGAGCCGGGTGGTGGCCCATGCTTGTAATCCCCGCACTTGGGAGGCTGAGACAGGAGGATCGCACAGGTTCGAAGCCAGCCTCAGCTACTGAGTGAGGCTCTCAGCAACTTAGTGAGACCCTGTTTCCAAATAAAGTATAAAATAGGTCTGGGAGTGTAGCCCGGAGGTAGGAAGCCCCTGGGTTCCACCCCCAGTATCACCGAAAAAAGAAAAAAACAAAAGAAAGAAAAAGAAAAAAAGAATGGAAGCTGAAGTTGCTTGACTAAAACTCCAACTCCTGTGTCCTCACGGCCTCTCTGGAGCGGAACTGGAGCTGTTTGTCTCACTCACTAAGCAAGTTGACTATGGAAGGGGGAGCGCTTGGGCTTTCTCCTCCAGCTCCCAAGAGCTTCCCCATAGATTCCAGGTCACTCATTTATGAGGTCACTCATAGGTGCTCACCCCAGGGAGGGGTGCAGGAAGGCAACTGGTGGTTTTCAGGGCCAATGTGTGGCCTGGCTTGCGGGTGAGCAGAGAAAACACAATTGCCCAGTTCTTCTAGCCACAGCTCAAATGTCACCTCCTCCTATGAACTTCCCTGAGCCCTCTTCCCCATTACACTCACATTACCTTCTTCTTTCTATAACTTCCTGTGATTTGCAACTAGATTGTGTGTTTGTATGTGTGTGGTTCTAGGGACTGAATCCAGGGGCATTCGACCTCCGAGCTACAGCCCTAGCCCTATTTGTGTGTGTGTGTGTGTGGGGGGGGTCTGGGGATGGAGCCCAGGGGCATTCTACCTCTGAGATACACCCCCTGCCCTATTTTTTATTCTTTATTTTGAAACCAGGTCTCACTGAGTTGCAAAGGGCCTCACTAAGTAGCTGAGGCTGTCCATGAACCGCGATCCTCCAGTCTCAGCCTCCCAAATGCTGGGATTACAGGTGTGCACCACCACGCCCGGCTTTACTTTTTTATTCATTATTTTGAAACAGGGTCTCACTGAGCTGCAAAGGGCCTCACTAAGTAGTTGAGGCTGGCCACAAACTATGATCCTCTTGTCTCAGCTTCCCAAATGCTTGGGTTACATGCATTCACCACCATACCTGGCCCCCTAGCCCTTTTTTATTTTTGTTTTGAAGCAGGGTCTCACTAAGTTGTTGAGACTGGCCTCAAACCTGTGATCCTCCTGTCTCAGCCTCCCAAATCCTGGGATTATAGGCATATGCTATCATGCCCTGCGCTAGATTTTTTTGTGTATATGTGTGGCACTGGGGATTAAACCTAGAACCATTCTACCTCTGAGCTATACTCCCAGCCCCAGTTTATTTTTATTTGGAAACAGGGTCTCACTAGGTTGATGAGAGCCTCACTACTTGCTGAGACTATCCTAGAACCTGTGATCCTTTTGTCTCAGCCTCCCAAGTACTGGGATTACACAAGCATGTGCCACCACATATGTTTTAGATTATCTTTTTTTTTTTTTTTTTTTTTTGGTGGTACTGGGGTTCCTGGAAGCCCTTCTACCTCAGGGCTACACTCCCAAACCTATTTTTACATTTTTTTATTTGGAAACAGGGTCTCCTAAACCAGCGCGCGGCTGGCTTCGAACCTGCGTGATCCTCCTGTCTCTGCCTCCCAAGAGTGGGGATTACAAGTGTGCGCCACCATGCCCGGCCTACATTATTTTTTTAAGTGATTTTTTTTTTGTCTTGTTTGTTTTGTTTTTGGTACTGGGGACTGAATCGAGGATCATTCTATCTCTGCGCTATACCCCCACCCCGCCCTTTGTTGTTGTTGTTTTGAAACAGCATCTCTGTAGGCTGCTGATATTCTATGTTGCTGAGGCTGTCCTTGAACCTGTGATCCTCCTGTCTCAGCCTCCCAAGTACTGGGATTACAGGCGTGCAACACCACACCTGGCTTAAAAGTATGATTTGTTGTCAATTTTTTCTCCTCTGTTGGCCTGGGAACCTATGAGTTCAAGGATTATGTCTTCTTGTCCATTTTTTTTGTGTGTGTGTGTACTGGGGACTGAACTCAGGGGTATTCTACGTCCAAGCTACACTCCTAACCCTTTTTATTTTTCATTTTGAATCAGGTTCTCCCTTGATTGTTAAGGGTCTTGCTAAATTACTGAGGCTGACAGTATACCTACAATTCTTCCAAGTAATGGGATAACAGGTGTGTATCACCATTCTGGGCTTCTTGTTCACTCTCGAAGCCCAGGGATAGAACAGGGCCTGGCTCAAAGTAGATGTTTAATTATTATTTGTTGGGTGAATACATGAATGAATGAATGAATGAATGACCTATGGGGAGACTGGCAAAGCCAGTGGGGAGAGGGTGATGACAGGGACAAGGAGGGACGGGAGCAGCCTGTGCCTCCTGGGTCCTTGCCTTTGGCCCCTCTGGGGAAGTGCTTTGCATTCCTGCTGCTATGACAGGACCATGCCTGCCCAGGCGCTGGAATCCACGCTGCACTGCGTGCCAAGGCCTCCTGGGTTCTGGCAGTGAAGACTTAGTGGTGAGGAGCGAGAGAATGGAAGCGCAGAAGCTCAGTATGTCAGTATCTGGGTAACAGGGGTGGGGGTGGGGGTGGGGTGGCAGCCCCAGGCCCTGCCTCTCTCCCTGGGATCTTTGGACTGACTCCTCCCAGCTCCTGGCTTCTACCAGGGAGGCCTGGCCCAGAGCCCATCCCACACCCCTCAAACCCACTGAAGGCCTTTCCGCTCAAGTCCCCCCACCCGCAGGGGGTTCCGGTCTCAGCAGGAATTCAGACCAGATTGAAATGAGCAGCAGGGGCGGCTGTGCAGGAGGGTGCGTGGTGGGCAACAGGGATCAAAGGCGCTGTGTGAGGGGGAGGGGCGCTGGGTGTGCTGGCTCGCCCACAAGCACAAAGAAATGAGACCCAGAGACGGGGCTCTGCAAAGGACAGGATGAAAGACACACAGAGAGGAGAAAAATGTGGGACAGAGAAAGAGATTCAAAGAAGCAGAAAAAGATCTGGAGACCGACAGACAGACAGTGAGGCTGAAAACAGAGGGGAAAGCAGAACTCACAAGAGACAGAGGAACAGGGAGGCTGGTGATAGGACACAAGGCACTAGGAAATGGTGGGAGAAGGCAACAGAAAAGAGGCCAAGGACAAGGGAAGGGAGGCAGGGACGAGCCTAAGGGGAAGACAGGTTTATTCATTCCTTTTGCATTTGGTGAGCGCCCCCCCCACACACACACACATAGAGTGACAGGGCAGATGCAGTGCAAGTAGACACAAATGGTAGGCACCCAGAGGCAGCAGTAAATACAGGACCTAACCGGGCGTGGTGGCGCACGCTTGTAATCCCAGCATTCGGGAGGCTGAGACAGCTTCAGCTGCTTAGTTAGGGCCTCTGAAACTCAGTGAGACCCTGTTTCAAAATAAAGAAGAAAAATAGGGCGGGGGTATAGCTCGGAGGTCGAATGTCCCTGGGTTCCATCCCCAGGCCCTCAAGAAAAAGAAAAAGACAGGACCTGAGCTAGAGACTGAGAAGGAGAGGGAGAGCAAGATTCTACACTGAGACAGAGACTGATGGAGGACACAGATATGAGAGGCAGTTGCAGAGACACAGATTGAGAACGAGGGGGTGGAGGCAGAAGCCCCTGCAAGCAGAAAGGACAGGGCCAGTGGGGGCCATCGCAGCCCGGCCCTGGGGGGGGGGGCGCTGATCCCTCTCCAGCTGCGCTGTCTCCATCTTCGCTATCCCCCAGCTTCCTGCGTGCCCCTTCTCTGCCTCTGCTCCTGCTGGCAGCTCTGGAGCTGGGAGGAGGCTCTGGCTGCCGACAGCTTCCTCCTGCTCCTCCTCTTACCCCATGTTCCTTGGCCAGAGCCGGAGAAGGGAGAAGCAGGCGGTAGCCAAGTATAAAAAGCCTGCCCTCTGTCCAGAAACCAGCCTAAGGGCATCCTTTGGTCCCACAGAGCCCTCCGGAGATAGAAAAATATACATGTGGTGAGGAGAAGTGAGGAATGAATGTGTGAATTCAGCTTCCAAACAGGGTAGATGCCTAAGCCTTCCCATCCCCCAACACACCAAAACCTCCCTGAAATTGCGAACAGAGGGAAGAAGCCATTCGTAGCAAATGCTGAGCCCTCCCCCATCTTCTCCCACGTCATCACTGAGAAAATGCCGCAGAGAAGAGGGTGGGCTGGAGAATCAGTCACCTACCCGCTGGTGCCGGGTCTCTGGGCCTGAGAGAAACGCCAGTCCGTGTTGGGCGGGGCTTGCTGTGGAGAAAACAGAGGGAGAAGGGCTAAATACCCCGGAGCAGTCAGAATGTCACCTAAGCCTCTGGGAGAGGGCTGGGAGAGGAGGAAGGGAGTGGGCAAGAGAAGGAGAGATGGAGGAGGGGCAAACACATCTCCAAAGGTCAAAAAACACAAAAAAACCACCCCGGGTCTTAGAGGTTATCCATACCAGGAACAAAAAGAAAATAACATTTCATTCATCACAGTGAGCAAGCCTAGACTCCTTTGCTGATGAAATGACTCCCGCGCACTTAGCACATCCAAGCCAAAATTCAAAGACTGAAAGTGTCCTTTGTGGCAGTGGGGGAGGAGTGCAGAGAAGACTCAAAAGTGGTGAGGGGGCTTTGGATGAGAACCCCACCAGCCCTAGAAAGAAGCTATTCAGCTCCTCAGCTGGGAGCAAAGCACCCTCTTGCAGCAAGATGGCTGCTGCTCGGGTAACCCTTTCTATGCCAAGCTGTATGGTGACTCGTTCAGAGGGACCCACCTCCAGGCCCTTGGCTCTCAAGGATCTCTTCCCACAGCTAAATACATTATTAATTTAGGAGTCATGCCAGCCTGGGCCTTTACAAGAGATCCAAGCCCCAGGACACCTCTGACCCCCAGAACTCCATGCCAAACAGTGGACTGTGACTAAGAAGTAGAGAACAAGGCTGCTCTGTTTGGTACAGAGAAAATGACTGGGATGGAGTCCAGAGGGCTCAAGCTCCCACAGCCTCCAAGTGATGCCAACTAAGTGTTCAGGGCTCCCAAGGGGCTGATCCAGAGCCATCTCCCACCTGGCTGAAGGTGTGGGGCTCTGCCAGCCTCTAGCACCTGTCTCTCCCAGCCCAGGAATGTGTTATTGCATTATACACTAATATGCCACTCCTAGAGCCACATCCTCACCCTTCTAGGGTGTGCTGGTAATTAATTCTCACACTTGCTCCCAGGAGCTAAGAGTGTGTGTATCTCAGATATGCTGGGGAGAAGGAAGACCCAGGATAGCTAATGATTCACACTTAAAGTGCACAGATGACAGTGATGTGAGCAGAATCAGAAACCTAACATCCCTGGTGCTTCAGGACCACACACCATTTGCCATGAAGGGCACAGGTTGCCATGAAGGGCACAGGGATATCTGGCCCTTGGACATTGCATTCTGTGTGTGTGTGTGTGTGTGTGTGTGTGTGTGTGTGTGTGTGTGTGGTACTGGGGTTCCTGGAAACCCTTCTACTCCGGGCTACACTCCCAGACCTATTTTTATATATTTTTTAAATTTGGAAACAGGGTCTCTTAAGCCAGCTCGGCTGGCTTCGAACCTGCGAGATCCTCCTGTCTCCGCTTCCCAAGCGCGGGGGATTACAAGCGTGCACCACCATGCCCAGCTCATTGCATTCTTAAATACAAAAGAGTCTACATGGAAGGCAGGCGTGGTGGCGCACGCTTGTAATCCCAGCATTTGGAAGACTGAGACCAGAGGATCACGGCTCAAAGAGAGCCTCAGCTACTTAGTAAGGCCCTTTGCAACTCAGTGAGGCCCTGTTTCAAAATAAAGAATAAAAAATAGGGCTAGGGGTGTAGCTCGGAGGTAGAATGCCCTTGGGTTCCATCCCCAGTACCGCAAAAAAAAAAAAAAAAAAAAAAAAAAAATCTACATGGAGATTCAGGGACAGATGGGAAGATGGGGAGCTAGGTAAAATACAATGGCAGGTCCACATCTGTTCAGTGAGGGCTGCTGAGGGAGACTTTTCTTTACATGCTTCTCTAAAAGAGAAAGAATCCCACCTTTTCCCCATCCCAGCAGATGCCAACTTTCTCTTGTCCAGCTTTACAAGTTCTAAGTGCCAAGCCATTCAAAACACACACTCTGGAGTTAGACCTGGTTAGATTATCACTTTCTTTGTACTTGAGCAAGTCACATGACTTCTGTGAAACTCAGATATAAGATGGGATTGGGCCTATACAGCACGTGGTGGGAAGAGAAAATGAGATATTCTGGTTCTTTCAGGAGGTGAGTAACAAGGTGCTCTCAACCAGCTACAGAAAGCTCCTGGGAGCATTGTTTCAAACTCTAACCCTGATTCAGTAGGGGCAGGATGGAGCATAAACATATCTTAAATAAAAGCTTCTGTGTTTGTGGAAACGTGTGCTTCTTACTGTTAGAAGCTTCCCACCTATGAGGGCACCTCGGCATCTGGCCAGGCTGGGGCTTTCCATCTGCCAGAAGAGGAAGGACCTGACAAGAGTCTTTGGATATTTGGTTTCCCTCAAAGCCATGAACCAAGATGGTTGAAGACATTGTGGCCACCAAAGAGCCAAAAGGCTATTTCTGAGTATCTAGAATCAGAATATTCCAGGCCTCCAGTTGACAACGGGAAGAAGGGGCTGCTGGTGCACTCAGGGTCCTAGGTTGCCTGTCCTACCTACAGAGGCCCCTCACTGGCTCCTGCCTCACCTCTGGCCATAGGGGCTCTGCCCTTTGCCCACCCAAGGCTCCTGGGCTAAAGGGCAGCCACCCTCAGTGCAAGCCGGGGCCTAGTCTGGCTGCCTGGTGCCAGTCCCTCCTGCCCTGTTCCTAGGGCTTGCCTCAGCAAGGCTCAGGCCCTCTTCCAGGCCACGGGTCCCTCCAGGGTGAGGGGGCGGGGCTCTGAGTCCTCACCTGGCCTTGAGTGGCCTCGACCTGCAACCCTCACCAGGACGTCACAATAAACTGTGCCAGCTGAAGGTAATGTGCCGGGGGACAGCTCCTGTGAACCTGGCAGAGGACGGCTGGCAGCGAAAGGTGGTGTCCGCGCAGGCGCCTGTGCGTGTGCCCGTGTATGTGTGAGCGCTCAGGTGAGGCGGGCTCGTGCGCCCTGGGCCTGCTCCGCCCGGAGGACATGCCGAGCCCTGCAGGCCCAGGCTCCGAGGACAGGGGTGGTTGGTGGAGCCGGGATAGGAAGGCTGCCGGTAACAGCAAAGTCACAGATCGTGGATGGGGGAAGACACTGAAAAGGAAGCCTGCAGCCCTGCGGAGGCTGACAGGGTGTGTGTCTGTGACACCCAGGATCCCCGGCACCCGCAGAAACTGCTAGACATTTACCAGAAGCTCGGCGCAGCCCCAGCCTTTTCTGAGTGTGGCGGCGGGGTCGGCCCACCTCCCCTCGCCCCAATCACCACCACCTCCCAGTGCTGGGCACCCCACCCCGCCTCGACCACTTCTCTGTTTCCGCGGCGCAGTCAGTCCAGTGGTCGCGAGGATGGGGCGGCGGGCGCGGCCGGCAGCCGAGCCCGCCCGGGGCAAGCGGATGCGAGTCCAGTGCCTTCCGTGGGCCGCAGGCTTCTCCAGCGCCGCCCCCAGGGGTCGCCCCCGCGGCGCCCAGCCCTCACCTGGCTCCGCTCCCGCAGCGTATTAGAGCGGGAACGGAAGGCCTCAGGCTCCAGCGCCAGAGCCGAGGGCTGCTGAACGCTGAGCGGCCTGAGGAAAGTGAAGTCACTGCCGTCCGAGGCGGGTGAGAAGCACGTCCTGTAGCAATGGCTCTGTGAGGCTGCGGGCCGCAGCGTCACCTCCATGTACTTGAGCGTGCCGTCTGAGCTCACTTGCATGTTGGGGCTGGACTGCTTATAGAACTCCGGGGAGGGCGACTCCTGACCCCCGCAGCACTGGCCCCCACCCCGGGCCCCATCTGCGGGTCCCCGAAGGCACTTAGCCGACAGAAAGGTGAAGGTGACTAAGGATAAGAGACTGACGGTTGCTAGAGCCACAATGAGGTAAAGGGTTAGGTCTGACCGTTCCGGAGGGTGTGTGAGGAAGTCACTGGATTTGGGCATTTCCTCAGGGGTTTCATCCTCCAGAACCAGCAACACTGTGGCTGTAGAGGAAAGAGAAGGGTCGCCATTGTCTTTCACCAGGACCACCACCTGCTGGGTGTCAGAGTCATCCTCCAGTAAGGTCCGGGCTGTGCGCACCTCACCAGTGTGTGCAGACACGAGGAACAGTCCTGGAGTTGTGGACTGAGGCAGCAGGGAATAGGAGATCCATGCGTTGTGGCCTGCATCAGCATCCACGGCTGTCACCTTGGTGACCAAGGAGCCAGGAGGAACAGAGCGAGGGAGACGCTGTGGGGCTGAGCGCTCCCCGCCTGGCTGTGGGTGCAGCACAGCTGGAGCGTTATCGTTCTGGTCAAGGATGAACACGTGTAGAGATGTGTTGGCGTGCAGTGGGGGAGATCCAGAGTCTCGAACCCCCACCACAAATTGCAGCATCTGCAGCAATTCATAGTCAAAGGTACGCTGGGCAAAGACACGTCCATCCTCCGGGTTGACATACACAAAAGAAGAGGCTGGGGCTCCCTGAATTTGACTCCCTATGATGGAGTAGGTGAGGCGGGAATTATCCCCCATGTCTGGATCTGAGGCAGCCACAGTGCAGAGAAGGGAGCCTGGAGGCCGATTTTCTGGGATGTAAGCAGTGTAGAGCTGCTGGGTGAAGTGGGGTGCATTATCATTAACATCTGAAATGTTGATTCTGATGGTGAGCCTTGTGTGCAGGGGAGGTGAGCCAGCATCGCTGGCCAGCAGCTGGATGATATAGTGGGATGTGGCCTCGCGGTCCAACAGCTGGCTAGTTAGCAGTGAGTAGTGGTTCTCAGAAGGCTTAATCTGAAATGGGAGGTCTGCTGAGATATCCAGGCTTACTTCACCGTTTCTACCCGAGTCTCGGTCCCGCACGTTAAACAACCCCACAACTGTGCCCACTGGCGTGTTTTCCGGGACAGGGTTGACCAAAGAGGCCAACAGTACCTCAGGAGCATTGTCATTGGCATCCCCCACATCCACTTGAATCACACAGTGGCCCTCCATGGCTGGCTGGCCCTGGTCACGGGCTTTTGCATGGATTTCATAGAAACTTGATTCCTCGAAGTCTACTGGACCCATCACATGGATTGCTCCACTACTAGGGTCCAGGCTAAAAAGATTCCGCACTGACTCGGACGTATGGTCTCCAAAAGAATAGTCTAGTTGGCCATTGGTGCCTTCATCTGGATCAGTGGCATTGAGGTGGAGCAGCAGCGTACCTAAGGGTGCATTCTCTGGGAGTCCCACACGTAGAACTGAGGACTGGAAGGCAGGAGCATTATCATTGACGTCCAACACGATGACAGAGATAAGGCTGGTCCCTGAGCGAGCTGGGATCCCCCCATCCACAGCAGTGAGCACCAGCTGATGTCTTGCCTGGGCTTCACGATCCAGCTGCTGCTCTAGCACCAGCTCTGGGAACAGCTTCCCATCTTTTAGGGTCTTCACGTTCAGAGAGAAGTGGCTGCTGGGGCTGAGCGTGTAAAAGCTCACAGTATTGGTGCCCACATCCGGGTCCTGGGCGCTATCCAGTGGGAATCGTGCCCCAGGAGCAGCCGATTCCGAGATGCGCATCTCTCGCTCAGGAGTGGCAAAGCTCGGAGCATTGTCATTGAGATCCAGGATCTCTACCTCTACACGGATGAGCTCCAAAGGGTGTTCTGTCACCACCTGCACTGGCAGCAGGCAGCTGGTGCTGGCTCCACACAGACTTTCTCGGTCAATCTTGTGACTCACTGCCAGAGCCCCACTCATCAAGCTCAGGGAAAAATAGCGCCCATTCTCCTCAGAGCCCAGCCGCAGTCGGCGACTCAACAGATCTGTCACTTTTAAGCCCAGATCCTGAGCAACATTCCCCACCAGCGTCCCCGGCTCAGATTCCTCCACCACTGAGTAACGAAGCTGCCCAGACACCCAGCCCCAGCAGCACAAGGACAACATGCACAGCACTTGCCATTTCCCAGGGAGCTGTGGGGGTGTCTTGGGCCCCATGACCCAGAAGTCCCTTCCTGGAGAGTAACTGTCCTGTCTTCAAGGTAGACTCAGGGTTAGGAATGTAGCAGCTGAAATCTCTTATGTCTCCTTCCAGCCTCTTAAAAACTGCTCTGAGGTTTGCTTGCCTGCAGCAGTTCTTAGTCACCAAATGGCGGGGGTGGGTGGGGGGGAGGGAAGTTAAATGTGAGTGGAGCTGGGGAGCTGGAGGAGGAGAGGCAGGCATGAAGAGCAGATCCTCCACCTCGGCTCCGAGTTTGATTGGCCAAAAAGTCTGTCTGCTCTTAACCAATTATGAAGTCTCCTCAGTCCTGGAAACCTTGGGAACAGGCACTGCAAATCTGTGTCACAGAAACTTCCTACCTCCTCATTTCATGTTGCAGGTGGATTCAGCCCCCTTGGCAGCAAGGTTTGACAGCTCAGATGGTGCTCAACAGGAAAGACAAAGTGGTACAAAACTCCTCAGTGCTCTATCCCAGCAACTTCCTGTATGACTTGAGAAGCTTCCACTATCTTGCTTGAACCAACAAAATCCTGTCCTCTGGAAAAGGCGAAGCCCCTCCCTCTCCCAACTTCCCCATCACCGCCTCCCATCTTACTGGATGCTGCCAGGGCAAGAGAAAAGATTAGTCAGACCCCCTGTAAGGTCTTGGTTTGACTCTCCAGCAAAGCTTCGAGGAAAATCTCAGTGTTAGCAGATGGCTACAGGACAGCTTTTCTGAGATCCTGGATTCAAAATTTGGAATGAAGTCGGCATGGTGGCACACACTTGTAATCCCAGTACTTGGGAAGCTGAGACAGGAGGATCACAGATTCATAGCCAGCCTCAGCTACATAGTGAGGCCCTCTGCAACTTAGTGAGACCCTGTTTCAAAATATAAAGAATAAAAAATAGGGCAGGGAATATAGTTGAGGTAGATATAATATGCCCCTTGGTTCAATCCTCAGTACAGGAAAAAAAAAAAAAAAAAAGGTGTGGAATGATTGTTACAGTTTGTGGGTAAAAAAACATCTCTAGGATTGATTTGGGTCACCTGGAAGGGTGGCCAGAGGCCAAGTATAGCCTCTAGGTTTTATGGTTTCATCAAATTCAAGATTCTAAAGACTCCCAGATGGGCATGTGTTGCATGCCTGGTAGCAGGAGGATTACAAGTTTGAGCCCAGCCTTGGCAATTTAGCAGGACCTTGTTCTCAGAAGTAAAAATAAAAAATAAAAGGTCTGGGGATTTGGCTCAATGGCAGAGTGCCTCTGGCTTAAATCCCAATACACACACACACACACACAAAGACATGCAGAGTGGTTATCTCTATAAGTTCCTCAAATGTGAATCCGTTTTCTGACATTAATTTCATTTATGGCTTTTTCCCAAAGAGGTAATGAATGCCCCTCTGCTTCCAATCTACTGCATCTAGTTCAAATATCTGTAGGGACTTGAACCAAAAGACCTTTGATCTGTACCTCTCTGCTCCCTTGGCTCTCTCCTATTTTCGGCTCCTTGCTATCTTTCAAACAGAGAGTTCCCTTTACAATGGTGCATCCCACCCTCATGAGCTACTGCCTTCTATGCACCTGCATTCCATCAGCATGCTTCCAAAATGGCTTGGTTCTTGATCACCAACTACTTTTATTCCTTACTCTCAGATGTAGGCATAACCCATCCCAAGTGCTAATCTGTGACACATGCTGGTTAATTCACAAAACACTTCTAACACAGCATCTACCACATAGTTACTACTCACAAAAATGATGATGTCACTGTGGGCTCTTACAGGGAGGCCAGTACTCTTTGGGATACGACCCAGCCATGTTCCTGATTCAGAACAACCCTTAAGCATTGGCTGAGCCTGCAAAGATCTCACCTCTAGCCCATAGAGAAGATCAGAGGGTGGACAGCTTGGGCGAACAGGCTCCCCTGCCATGGGTGCACTGGGTGACTTCACCATCATGAAGCTGTCACTCCGAGTGGGTGCAGAAGCCAAGGGTGTACAGCCATGAGAGTGGCCTCCCACATCAACAAACTTGATAGGATCGTCTGACCCTAGCTGGATTCGGAGGATCCCATTGGAAGGAGGAAGCCCCTCCCTCCTTCGAGATCTTGTGAGACAAGCACAGGTGCCAGCAGGAAAGCATGTCACTCCACAAGCAGCCCCACGAAGACACTTAGAGAGTAATGCCACGAATGAGCCAAAGGAGACAAAGCAAATTGCAACTAGGGACACAGCCAAGTAGAGGGTCAGACGGGATTCTCCTTCCCTTGGAGCTGAAGATTCTCGAAGATCAGGGACAACTGGATGAGTGTCTTCCTCTAAGGACACGAGGAGAGTAACAGAGGTAGAGAGTGGTGGAGTACCACTATCCTTCACCACAATGACCAGCTTCTGTGGTGGGAGATCAGCTGGGATGGGAACAGCCGTCCGCACCTCCCCGGCATATCGAGAGATTGCAAACAGGCTGGGATCGGGAGCCTCCAGAAGCTGATAGGAAACCCAAGCATTGTAACCTGAATCCAAGTCCACCGCAGTCACCTTTGTGACTAGGTGGCCAGCACCAACTGATGGAGGCAGTGCTTGGGGACACAAGGAGCCAGGCCTGGCCCTAGGGCGGAGCACAGCTGGGGCATTGTCATTGAGGTCCAGCACAAATAAACGGACTGTCACAGTGCTGCTAAGAGGTGGGTTGCCCCTGTCCCTGGCCTGTACCTCAAACTGCAGGGTCTGAGTTTGCTCATAGTCAAATGACCGAGTAGCATGAACAGCTCCTGTCTGGGGGTTCAGAGAGATGAAGGAGGAGGCCGACACATCTCTATTTCTGGGTTCTAAGAGAGAGTAGGAGATAAGAGCATTCAAACCAGAGTCTGGGTCAGAGGCGGCAAGGGAGCAAAGCAGGTCCCCTGGGCGATTGTTCTCAGGAACAAACACCTCGTGTGACCTCTGGAAGAAAGAGGGTGGATTGTCATTTACATCTGAAATATTGAGAAAAATAGTCCTGTGGGTACTCAGAGGAGGGTTCCCAGCATCAGAAGCAGTGACCATGATGTCATAACTGGATTTGGCCTCCCGGTCCAGGGGCCCAGCAGTCACCAAGGAGAACTGGTTCCTGAAGGCAGACTTGAGAGCAAATGGCAAGTGGTCAGGGATACGGAGGCTCACGTCTCCATTTGAGCCTGAGTCAGGGTCCTGCACACTGATGAGTGCCACCACAGTGCCAGGTTCTGCACTCTCCGGGAGTGTCCCCAGCTCTGAGGTAACAGTGATGTGGGGGGCGTTGTCATTTACATCCAGAAGATCCACCCGAAGGCTACAATGTTGTTCCATGGCTGGAGAACCCCCATCACGAGCCCTCACATCAAACTCGTAGTAATTCTCACTCTCAAAGTCTAGAGGCCCCTGAAGGGTGAGCTTTCCAGTAGTGGGATGCAGGCTAAAGAGATTTTTCACACGATCAGGGGTGTGACCACTAAAAGAAAATGTGACGTTACCACTAGGACCTAGGTCTGGGTCAGAGGCATTGAGCTGGATGAGCACCATGCCAGCAGGCGCGCTCTCCAACACGCTAATCCTGTAGCTGGATTGCTGGAAGGCTGGGGCGTTGTCATTTACGTCCAGCACTGATACCCGGAGCTCCGCGGTGCCAGATCTCGGAGGGTTCCCTCCATCCACAGCAGTCAACACTAGGCGGTAGTCCGACTGCTTCTCCCGATCCAAAGGCTTCTCTAGGAGAAGCTCTGGGACTAGACTGCCGTCGCTGCGTTTCTTGACATCCAGTGCAAAGTGTTCATTGGAGCTCAGTCTATAGCTGCTGATGGAATTGCTTCCCACATCTGCATCCTGAGCCTTTTCCAAGGGGAAACGTTGTCCTGGCGGCGCTGCTTCCCCAATTTCCAAGTCCAGCTGCTGCCGCGGAAATCGGGGGGCGTGATCATTCACATCTACGATCTCTACCTCTGCTCGGTACATTTCCAAAGGCCCTTCGGTTACAAACTCCAGGGGCACGATACAGCTGGCACTGAGTCCACACAGTGCCTCTCGATCGATGGGATTCTTGATGAGCAGGGCTCCGCTGTCTAAATCCACACGGAAGTGTCTTTGGTTCACCTCTCCAGCGACCTGCAGCCTGCGAGCTGACAGACTCTCGGTATCCAGCAGGAAATCTTGGGCGACATTCCCTACAAAAGTCCCTTCCTGTGACTCCTCTGGGACTGGGTAGCGGATTTGTCCACAAACGTAACCCAGATGGCAAAAGAGGAACAAAAGGGTAGCCCCCCGCCAGATTTCTTCCCAGCTTCTCACCTTGCGGAGCATTGCTGCCGCGCCAATTCTCTACTCGGTCTGGAGAAGAAGCAGCCGACCCGCCCCAAACAGCCACAGCAGCTGGAGACACCTATCTCTCTTTCCCCCGCGCCAGTTCTGGCGCGGCTCGGCCGGCGCCGCAAGGGTTACGCGCGGTTTTTGCTGGTGGCGGGGGGCAGATTTGTCTGCCTTTCAACACCCGATTGGCAGACAGCGGCTCCTGGGCTCAGCCAATAGGCTGAGCAGAGAAGGTCCCAATAGCAGCAGGGTTAACGCGTCGCAGCTTTGGGGTGGGGGGAGGAAGCCCAAAGGCCCCCCCAAATAAGATAACCCCCCAACCTATCTTTTCATCTCCCTTCCTCACAACAGAATTTCTTTCCACAGATCACTACTTCTTTGGAGAGGCACACGATATATATGTATTTTTTTTTCTAACACACCAACTCGCCCCGCCCCTTTTCGGTGGGGAAAACAGCGACCGCCTGAGCCCTAGCAACCTGCAGCCCTCAGCCAGTAGCCGTTTCAGATTGGTCACTCTATTCAAGACAGCGTTGCCATCAACCAATATTCTAAATGAGTAGCTTCTGTCTCAATCTGAGAGGCAACAGCTAATTAGAAGCACTGCCATATACTCAAAACTTTGCCCCCTACAGATTTTTCAGAACTGTATCCCTCTTTGTAGAAAAGGCTTACACACTAATGTAGCCAATTAAATTTATGCAGCACACGTTTTTATTGTAACAGGAGGCACAGTGAAAAACAAACCTCTCTTTTTCAGACATTTGCTAATGATACACTGAATTACATTCATTGATTTCAAGGACAGTATGGAAACAGGGTGGGAGAGCCAGGAAAGAAAGACGGCTCCAAACTGCAAGAATCAGTGTCTGGGCGGTGCTAAGAACTAGATCACATAACCTGGCAGAATGCTAATGTTCACAGATTTAACAGCTTTCTTGAATAATTGGGATCAGCCATCGACAGCATTGTGCCTACAAATCCTCTTTATTTGACACTGTGGTATTCTTGATATGTTGTTAATTACCAACAGAGACCATTTCAAAAGAGCAAGCTTTTCACTTAGCCCCAGGGGACCTCTTAGAGCTGGAGACTTGATCTCACCCCACCCCCACCACCTTCCAGCCCTCCCAGTAGCCGGGCTCCTACCTTGCACCAGCACAGAAGCAACACATTTTACACT